>NC_054841.1:39271927-39582135 GCF_018345385.1 Vulpes lagopus
TTTCACTATTTTTTATATTCCCCAAATGAATGAGACCATATAATGTTTGTCTTTCTCCGATTGACTTATTTCACTCAGCATAATACCCTCCAGTTCCATCCACGTTGAAGCAAATGGGTATTTGTCGTTTCTAATGGCTGAGTAATATTCCATTGTATATATAGACCACATCTTTATCCATTCATCTTTCGATGGACACTGAGGCTCCTTCCACAGTTTGGCTATTGTGGACGTTGCTGCTATAAAAATTGGGGTGCATGTGTCCTGCCGTTTCACTGCATCTGTATCTTTGGGGTAAATCCCCAGCAGTACAATTGCTGGGTTGTAGGGTAGTTCTATTTTTAACTCTTTGAGGAACCTCCACACAAGATTTCCTTAGTTTTACCTAATGTTTTTTTTGGTGTTGTTCTAGGATCCCAGACAGGATTCTACATTACTTCTTGTCCTGATGTATCCTTAGATTCTTCCTGACTGTAACTGTTAAATTTCCTGTTTTTTGATGACCTGACAATTTTGAGGTGTTACTGGTCAGGTATTTTGTAGACTAGCATTTACCTGATGTTTTTCTCATGATAAGATTAGAACTACTGGTTTTTCAAAGGAAAACCACAGTCATAAAATGCTATTTTCATCATGTCATATTAAGAGTATATTCTATTAAATTGTCTAATACTGCTGATGTCAGTCTTGATCACCTGGCTGGAGGTGGTGTGTGTCAAGGTTCTCTGCTATAAAATTATGCTTTTTCCCCATTCCTATACTGTAATCTTTGGAAGGAAGTTACTAGACACAGTTCACATAAGAAGTGGGGAGTTATGTTCTATCTCCTTGAGAACAGAGTATTTACATAAATACTTTGTAATCCTTTTGGAAAAAGATTTGTCTAGACTATCAAAATGAGTTAACCTTTTCATAATGAAAGCAGAAACATCAACTTTGATTTTTACTGGCTATGTGCTTCTTGAGAAGAATTTAGGTACAAGGCCATGGGCATTTATAAGGTGTACGTCTGACCTAATGTATATCAAACACATTGAATATGGAAATATTAGGACACCTGAGTGGATCAGCGGTTAAGCATTTGCCTTCAGCTCCGGGTGTCCCAGGATCTGTCCCTCTGGAGGGCTCCCTGCATGGAGCTTGCTTCTCCCTCTGCCTATGTCTCTGCCCCTCTCTCTCTGTCTCTCATAAATAAATAAAATATTTTTTAAAAAAGAATATGGAAATATTTGCAGAATTTTTTTTTCATTTTTCTTGGATCAAATTTCTACTGAGACTCATTTATTTATTAAGTTGTTTAACAAATACTTATCAAATCCCTAATATACAGTAGAATCAGCTGGGTTTTGGAAATATATTGTTTTTAAAAAGATAGTAATAACCACTCTCATAGAGCTTACATAATGGTGAGAGGGAAGGGTATTGACAAAAAATAAAGTATAATATAAATACCTCAGATATTGTTTAAGTGTTATGGAAACATAAATCAGAAACAGAGCTTTTAAGGTTACTATTTTAAACAGATTGTATTAAAGTAACATTTGTGCAAAGAATGTATGAAAGTGAAGTAGGAAGCCAGAGAATATCTGCAGAAAGCATTTCAAGCAGAGAGATAGGCAAGTACAATGACCCGGCATGTTCTATCATTAGTTAGGTGAAAGTATGGCTACAGCAGGATAAAACAAGCAAAGAAAATGAGGTTAAAGAGTTAATGGGAAAGTGGTGGTGGCTAGATTATCTGATCCTTTAGGCATTTGTTGAATTCTGGATTTAAGTCTGACAGAGATGGGAAACTATTGGGTATTGACCAGAGAAAAGATGTGCCTGGCTTACATTTTAAGTGCTAGGTGCTAATTAACTGTAGAGGTGACAGAGGTATCAGGAGGCTGTTACAACTACATAGGCTAAAATTTGATGGTGGCTTTAATCTAGGGTGACAAAGTGACTTTCTTTGATAGAAAAATTCCAGTTTATTCCTGTTTTTCTGGTGTATTATTCCTCGTTTCTTATTCCTGAAAGTGTATCATTTGAGATAGTAATTTTATGGTGATTTTATATAGACTAGTGTGATAGTGTTGGAGGTGATAGAATTGGTCATGATCTGTATATTTGGAAAATGATACTAAAAGAGTAGGGTAAAATGACTTAGGCAAAAGCTGTGAGAGAAGAAAAGGATCAAAAATTACTTTTCAGTTTTTGCCCTGAGCAACTGCAAGTATAAACTTGCCATTTATTAAGATGTGACAGTCATGTGAAGAGCAGGATGGGGTAAGAATTTTAGCCCAGATGAATTTGAGATGTCCATAATGGTACTAGAGGATAAGTTGTACATATTGATTAAATTCAAGAGTGAAGGGTCTAGTTGGAGATGAACGTTTGTCAACATTGTGTTGTGGAGAAGAAGAAAAACAATCCTGGAACTGATTTAATAGAGAAGTGATTGGAAGCTCAAAATAAATAGTGCTTTCAGGGAATTTTACTTTCAGGGATTTACCTCACAGGGGTTTTATGAGTATTCTCTGAAATGTTCTCTGAAGACTGCCAGAGTATTAGAAGGCCATCTATGTAGATATGTGATATCACTAAATACTATGACTGAGATAAGCAGTGTGACATGTAATTTGAAACAGGAATTCGGAGTAACAGGGAAGAAGAATAATTTGGACACAGTAATGATATACAAAAATGACCATTCTTTAAAGATAACTTGAGAGGGTCCCTGTGGTTCATAAGATAGAGCCAGTTCTTGGTTAAAAACAAGAGAGAGAGTGAAGATAGTATCAGATAAGTTGAGAATGGAAGTGATTCCGGTTATGAAGGACTGTTGAGTTACAGAACATAGGGTGACAAGGGTAAGGAATTTGGGAGAGGTGATTTTGGGAGTCAGTGCTGTATGGACCAGGTCCCTTTGGGGCCAATGATTAGACTAATGAACATAAAGAGAAAAGGTTCCATGAGGCCAAAATGAGAGGTGGACATGAGGCTGTAATAATGGTTGTTGGTTGGGGCAGGAAAGAGGAGAAGCTTATCTTCCTCTCTGATTTCATTTTATTTTATTTTCTCCTTTCTTCCCTATGTTTCCCTGTTTTGTTTCTTAAATTCCACAGATGAGTGAGATCATATGATCATTATCTTTCTCTGACTTATTTCACTTAGCATGATACCCTCTAGTTCCATCCATATCATTGCAAATGGCAAGGTTTCATTTTTTGATGGCTGAGTAGTATTCCATTGTATATATATACCACATCTTTTTTATCCATTCATTTGTCAATGGGCATCTGGGCTCTTTCCATTGTTTGCCTATTGTGGATGTTGCTACTATAAACATTGGGTACAGGTGCCCCTTGGATCACTACATTTGTATTTCTGGGGTAAATCCATAGTAGTACAATTGCTGGGTTTTAGGGTAGGTATATTTTCAGCTTTTGGAGGAACCTCCATACTGTTTTCCAGAGTGGCTGTACCAGCTTGCATTCCCACCAACAGTGTTCAAGGGTTCTTCTTTTTCTGCATCCTCGCCAACATCTGTCATTTCCTGAGTTGTTAATTTTAACTATTCTGACTGGTGTGAGGTGGCATCTCATTGTGGTTTTGATTTGTATTTCACTGATGTCGAGTGATGTTGAGCATTTTTCCATGTGTCTGTTGGCCATTTGTATGTCTTCTTTGGAGAAATGTCTGTTCATGTCTTCTGCCCATTCCTTGATTGGATTATTTGTTCTTTGGGTGGTGAGTTTGAGAAGTGTTTTATAGATTTTGGATACTAGCCCTTTATCTGGTAAGACATTTGCAAATATATTCTCCCATTCTGTCAGTTGCTTTGTGGTTTTGTTGACTGTTTCCTTTGCTGCGCAAAAGGTTTTTTACCTTGATGAAATCTCAGTAGGTCATTTTTGCCTTTGTTTCCCTTGCATCTGGAGACATGTCTAGCAAGAATTTGCTGTGGCTGTCATAGAGGTTGCTGCTTGTGTTCTCCTCTAGGAATTTGATGGATTCATGTCTCACATTTAGGTCTGTGATCCACTTTGAGTCTATTTTTGTGAATGGTAGAAGGAAATGGTCCAGTTTCATTCTTCCTCATCTGGTTGTCCAATTTTCCCAAGACTGTTTGTTGAAGAGTCTTTTTTTTTTTTCCATTGGATAACCTTTACTGCTTTGTCAAAGCTTAGTGGACCACAGAGTTGAGGGTCCATTCCTGGGTTCCTTATTCTGTTCCATTGATCTATATGTCTGTTTTTGTGCCAATATCATACTGTCTTGATGATTACAGTTTTGTAATAGGACTTAATAGAAGTTATATTTTTAAAACTATGAGTGGATAGTTATTAGTCTACAAACACTATAAATATTCAAACACTGAATGAATGAATGGGTGAATTAGTGAATGAATGAAATGCCAGGTAAAGAGATGCTATGAAAAATTCAAAGGTAGCTCTTAAGTTGTTACAGCATTTGTAGTAGAAAGCAATCTAATAAGAGATGAAAGAACAGATATCATTTTAAAAATTAATAGATTTTACCTTTTAGAGCAGTTTTGGTTTAAAGGAAACTTGAACAGAAAGTACATTTCCAGTAGCCCCTTGCACATACCCCACTGCACCCATTTTCCCGTATTATTTACATCTTACATTACTGTGAGATTATTAACACACCTACATTTCACTGCACTAAAAATCCTTTGGGTTTCACCTACTTATGTTGCCTCTGTGCTCCTTCCCCAATGACTGGCACTCATTGATACCTTTACTGTTTCTATTGTTTTGCCTATTCCAGAATATTATATACTTGGAATGAGACAGTAAATTGCCTTTGAAAACTGGCTTCTTTCACTTAGTAGTATGTATTTAAGGTTCCTCCATATTGTTTCATTACTTGATAACTTATTCCTTTTTTTTTGTTTAGCTGTAATTGACGTGCTAATTTTAAATGTACAACAGAATTATTTGATACTTGTATATATTGTGAAATGATTACCACAATAAGTCTACTTAACATCCATTCATTACGTATTTACAAAATGTTTTCTTGTGATGAGAACTTTTAAGATCTACTCTTTCAGCAACTTTCAGATATGGTATACAATATTACTAACTGTAGTCACCATGCTGTACATGACATCCCCCTGTGACTTAATTATAACTGGGAGTTTGTGCTTTTTCTCTTCACCCATTGTGGCTGCCCCTTACCACCAGTTTGTTCTCTGTATCTGAGCTTGTTTTTCTCTTTAAGATTACATGTAAGTAAGATAATACAGTATTTGCCTTTCTCTGACTTATTTCACTTAGCATAATGCTGCTGAGGTCCATTCATATTTTCACAGTTGGCAAGATTTCATTGTTCTTTAATGGATGAATGTAATTTCTGGGGTAGGGGGAAAGGGTTAAGGGACAGGAGGGAAAGGGAAGGAGGAAGGGGGAAAAGGTAGGAGGAAAGGGAGAGGGGACGATGAAGGGGAGAGAGAGATCTGTTTCAAATCTTTATATAGTCATCCATTGATGGATATTTAGGTTGTTTGCATATCTTGGCTATTGTCAGTAATGCTGCAATGAACCGGGAGACACATAGATCTTTTAGAATTAGTGTTTTAATTTTCTTCCATTCATAGTGGAATTGCTAGATCATATGTTGTTTCTATTTCTAATTTTTTGAAGACCCCCATACTGTTTTCCATAGTGGTTGCACCAATTTACATTCTCACCAACAGTGCATGAGGGTTCCCTTTTCTCTATATCCTCACCACCACTTATTTCTTTTCTTTTTGATAATAGCTATTTTAAGAAGTATGAGGTGATATTGTACTGTAGTTTTGATTTGCATTTCCCTGATTAATGATGTTGAGCATCTTTTCATGTGTCTGTTGACCATCTGTTCATGTGTCTGTATGTTGTTTGGAAAAATGTCTAGTCAGGTCCTTTGCCCATTTTTAAATCAGATTGTTAGTTTCTTGGTTATTGAGTTGTGTCAGTTCTTTATGTATCATAGACCCTTTATCAGGTATGAGTTGCAAATTTTTTCTCTCATTTGGTAGCTTGCCTTCATTTCATTGATGATTTCCTTTAGTTTGATGTAGTCCACTCATTTATTTTAGCTTTTGTTACTGTTGCTTTTGGAGTTAGATTAAAAAAAAAAATCATTGCCAAGACGGATATCAAGAAGCTTACTGCTTGTTTTCTCCTGTGAGTTTTGTGATTTTGGATCTTGTGTTCAAATCTTTAACTCATTTTGAGTTAATTTTTTTTGTGCATCATATAAAATCGTAGTCCAGTTTCATTCTTTTGCATATGCTGCACAGATAGCTCATTTCTTTTTATTGCTGAATAGTATTCCATTGCATGGACTACCACAGTTTATCTGTTTACTTAAGGATGGGCATCTTGGTTGCTTCCACTTGTTAGCATTTGTGAATAAATCTGCTATTAACGTTTGTATACAGGTTTGACATTTTTTTTATGTGTAACATAAAACTTAGCATCCTAATCATTTCTAAGTGTGCAGTTCAGTAGTGTTCATTATCTTCAGACTGTTAAGCAATCATCTCCAAAAATTTTTCATCTTGAAAAACTGAAACTATACTCAATAAACATCAATTTCCCATTCCCCCTTATCCCTGGCAATTACCATTCTAATTTCTGTTGTATGAATTGGCCACTCAAGATATTTTATGTAAGTGGAATCATACGGTATTTTCTTTGGAGTGACTTGCTTATTTAAACATTTTGCTTGTTTAAACATTTAATATATGTTTTCCATAGTAGCTACACCATTTTACATTCCTATCAACATGTATGAGGATTCTGATCTCTCCACATCATATAACCAACATTGATTATTTTGTGTTTGATAGTAGACATCCTAATGAGAATGAGGTGGATATTTCCTGTGGTTTTGCTTTACCCTAATGATTAGTGATATTGAACATCCTATTACATACTTATTGACCATTCATATGTCATCTTTGGAAAAGTGTCTATTTAAGTCCTTTGCCCATTCATTTGTATTTTTAAATATAATCATGAAAAGAAATTAATTTTAGAATTTTCTGTATATAAGATCATATCGTCTGCAAAAAGAGACATTTTTACTTCTTTGTTTCTGATTTTGAAGCTGTGTTTATTTTTTGCCTAATTGCTTTGGCTACGACTTCGAGCACCATATTTAATGGGAGTAGTGACAGTGCCTACATTTATCTTGTTCCTGATCTTAGAAGAAAAATTTTCAACCTTTAACCATTGAGTATGATACCAGCTTTGGGTTTGATATATATGGCCTTTATAATATTGAGGTAGTTTCTTCTATACTCAATTTGTTGAGAGTTTCTTTTTTCATCATAACAAAATATTGAATTATATTAAACGCTCTTTCTGCATCTAGTGAGATGATCATGATTTTTTAATTTTGTTCTGTGAATATGGTATACCACATTTATTAATTTGCATATGTTGAACCCTCCTTGTATCCCAGGGAAAAATGCCACCTGATAATGTTTGATCCATTTAGTGTGCTGTTGAATTCAGTTTACTAATACTTTGTTGGGAATTTTTTTCTGTTTCTATTCATCAGTGAGATTGGCCTTCATTTTCTTTTCCTATAATGTCCATATCTGACTTTGATATCAGAGTAATGCTGGGCATGTAAAGTGATTTGGGGAATGTTCTCTTTTTCAGTTTTTTGGGAGAGATTAGCAGGAGTGGTATTAATTCTTTAAATGTCTGGTAGTATTCATCTGTGAAGCCATCTGGTTCTGGGCTTTTCTTTGTTAGAAGGTTTTGATTACAGATTCAGTGTCCTTACTTATTACTGTTCTTTTCAGATTTTCTGTTTCTTCATGATTCAGTATTGGTAGGTTGGATGTTTCCAGAAATTTATTAATTTTTTTACAATATCTAAATTGTTGTAGCTAGTTGTTCATGATAGTCTCTTATGATCCTTTATATTCATCAGTTATAATATCTTTTCTTTCATTCCTGATTTTATTAAGCATTTTCTCTCTTTCTCTTTTAGCCTTTATGAAGGTTTGCCAATTTTATCTTTAAAAAAAAAACCAACAAAACCCAGCTCTTCAATTCATTGATCTTTTCCACCTATTTCTACTCTGATCTTTGTTATTTCCTTTAATCTTCTTATTTTGTTCTTAGTGTATTCTATTTCTAGTCATTTGAAATATCAAGGTAGATTGTTTATGTGAGATTTCTCTACCTAATGTAGGCATTTATTACTCCAAAGTTCCCTCTTTGAACTACTTTTGCTGCTCCCATAAATTTTGGTATGCTGTGTGTCCATTTTCATTTGTTTAAAGATACATTTTGATTTCTCTTTTGATTTTTCTTCTTTGACCCATTTCTTCTCTCCCATTTAATTTTTTCTTCAAAGTGTATTTAATTTCCACATATCTGTGATTTTTCCAGTTTTCCTTGTTACTGATTTCTAGTTTTATACCAGTATGGTTGGAAAAGATACTTGATATAATTTCAGTCTTCTTAAATTTATTAAGATTGTTTTGTTTCCTAACTTATGATATGTTCTGGCGAATGTTCCATGTGAAGTTGAGAAGAATGGGTATTCTCCTCTTGGGTGGAGTGTTTTGTATGTGTCTGTTAGGTCCATTTGGTCTAAGGTATAGTTCTGATCCAATTTTTCTATATGGTTTTTGGTCTGGATGATATATCCAGTATTGAAAATGAGTTATTCCTATTTCCTACTATTGTGTTATCTATTTTCCCCTTCAGATGTGTTAGTATTTGCTTAAATGTATTTAGCTGCTCCAGTGTTGGTTGCATATTTATTTTTGTTTTAAAAGTCTATTTTGTCTGAAAAAAGTATAGCTCCTCCACTTCTCTTTCGTTTTCCATTTGAATGGAAGATCTTTTCTCATTCCTTTACTTTCATCCTGTGTGTGTCTTCTAAAGCTAAAGTGAGTCACTTGTAGGCAGCATATAGTTCAGTTTTGTGTTTCTGGTGGTTGTTTATTTGGTTTTTGTTTTTTTTTTTTCCATTCAACCACTTTATGTCTTTTCATTGGAGAATTCAATCAATTTACATATGAAACAGTTACTGATGGATAAGCGCTCACTAGTGCCATTTTATTAGTTGTGTTCTTGCTGTTTTGTAAATCTTTGTTCTTTTCTTTATCTCTTATTGTATTCCTTTGTGAATTGATGATTTCCCATGGTCACATGGTTTGATTTCTTTCTTTATCTTTTGAGTATCTAAGTGAGTTTTTCTTTGTGGTCATCATAAGGCTTACATAAAACATCTTATAGATTAACAGCCTATTTTAGCTGATAGCTGATTAACCTTTCATTGTAACCTGTCCTCAAATTTTATGTGGATGTCACAATTTACATCTTTTTAAAATGTGTATCCATTAAAAATTTATTGTTTATAGTTATTTTTATGTACTTTTTTCTTTTAACCTTAAAATAGAGTTAAGTAATTAATCTACTACCCTATTCTAGTATTAGAATTTTCTGAATTTGACTTTATAGTTACATTTACCAGTGTGTTTAGTAATATGAAAACATGTGAAAATATTAATCAGTTTCCTTAAATTTCAGCCTGATGAACTCCTTTTGGCATTTCTTGTAAGACAAGTCTAGTGGTGATGAATTCCCTCAGTTCCTATTTGTCAGATAAAGTGTTTATTTCTCCTTCATTTCTGAAGGGCAACTTTTCCATGTGAAGTATTCTTGTTTGCCAGTTTTTTCTTTCAGCATTTTGGATATATCATCCCATTCTTTTCCTGACTTGCCTGGTTTCTTCTGATAATCCTCTGACAGATGAAGTTTTCTTTGTATGTGAGCAGTTTTTTTTTTTTTCTTTCTCTTCCTGTCTTTAAAATTCTTTCTCTGGCCCTTTCTCTGCGGAATCACCATGGCGGCCGGGACCCTGTACACATATCCTGAAAACTGGAGGGCCTTCAAGGCTCTCATTGCTGCTCAGTACAGCGGGGCTCAGGTCCGCATGCTCTCCGCACCACCCCACTTCCACTTTGGCCAAACCAACCGCACCCCTGAATTTCTCCATAAATTTCCTGCCGGCAAGGTTCCAGCATTTGAGGGTGACGATGGATTCTGTGTGTTTGAGAGCAATGCCATTGCCTACTATGTGAGCAATGAGGAGCTGCGGGGAAATACTCCAGAGGCAGCAGCCCAGGTGGTGCAGTGGGTGAGCTTTGCTGATAGCGACATAGTGCCCCCAGCCAGTACCTGGGTGTTTCCTACCTTGGGCATCATGCACCACAACAAGCAGGCCACAGAGAATGCAAAGGAGGAAGTGAGGCGAATTCTGGGGCTCCTGGATACTCATTTGAAGACGAGGACTTTTCTGGTGGGCGAACGTGTGACACTGGCTGACATCACAGTTGTCTGCACCCTGTTGTGGCTCTATAAACAGGTCCTGGAGCCTTCTTTCCGCCAGCCCTTCCCCAATACCAACCGCTGGTTCCTTACCTGCATTAACCAGCCCCAGTTCCGGGCTGTCTTGGGGGAGGTGAAACTCTCTGTGAGAAGATGGCCCAGTTTGATGCTAAAAAGTTTGCAGAGAGCCAACCTAAAAAAGACACCCCACGGAAAGAGAAGGGTTCTCGGGAAGAGAAGCAGAAGCCCCAGGCTGAGCGGAAAGAGGAGAAGAAGGCTGCTGCCCCTGCTCCTGAGGAGGAAATGGATGAATGTGAGCAGGCACTGGCTGCTGAGCCAAAGGCCAAAGACCCCTTTGCTCACCTGCCCAAGAATACCTTTGTGTTGGACGAATTTAAGCGCAAGTACTCCAATGAGGACACTCTCACTGTGGCACTGCCGTATTTCTGGGAGCGGCCCCTGTGGTACGCTGAGTACTGCTTCCCTGAGGAGCTCACTCAGACCTTTATGAGTTGTAACCTCATCACTGGAATGTTCCAACGGTTGGACAAGCTGAGGAAGAATGCCTTTGCCAGTGTCATCCTCTTTGGAACCAACAACAGCAGCTCCATTTCTGGAGACTGGGTCTTCCGAGGCCAGGAGCTTGCCTTTCCGCTGTGTCCAGATTGGCAGGTGGACTACGAGTCCTATACGTGGCGGAAACTGGATCCTGGCAGCGAGGAGACCCAGACGCTGGTTCGAGAGTACTTTTCCTGGGAGGGGGCCTTCCAGCATGTGGGCAAAACCTTCAATCAGGGCAAGATCTTCAAGTAAACATCTCTGTCATCATCGCCTAGCTGCCTGTACCTGCCCTTCAGGGAGATGGGGGTCATTAAAGGAAACTGAACATTGAACCCTTAAAAAAAAAATTCTTTCTCTGATTTATACAGTTTCATTATAACGTGTTTTCCAGATCTTTTTGAGTTGAAATTTTTTGAGTCCCTAAGGACTTCATGAACTTGGAAGTCCAAATCGATTTGGAGGTTCTCAGCCATTGTTTCTTAAAATAAGTTTTTTCCCTCCTTTCCACCTTCCTTCTCCCTTTGGAATCTAATAGTGCATAAATTTTTTCCCTTAGTGGTATCTTAAAGCTCATAAAGGTTTTCTCCACTATTTTCATTCCTTTTTTTTATTCTTTTCTGACTAGGTAACTTCAAATAATCAGTTTACTACTTTGCAGATTGTTGCTTCTTGATCAGGTCTGCAGTTGTGACTTTCTATTGCATTTTAATTTTATTTATTGTATTCGTCAGCTCTAGCATTTCTAGGTTGTATATGTGTGTAGGAGTTCTTTATATAGTCTCAATATTAATTCCTTATCAGATATAATTTGCAAATATTTCATAGATTATCTTTTTACTGTGTTGTTTCCTTTGATGCAGAGTTGTAAATTTTGATGTCACCCGCTTTGTCTTTTTTTTTTTTTCTTGTGTTCCCTGTGTTTTGGGGTTATGTCTAGGAAATCCTTGCCAAATCCAATATTATGAAGTTTTCCTTCTCTATTTTCTTCTAAGAGTTTTGTAGTTATATAGTTGTCATGCCACTCTTTGTTTGGACATAATTTTTCAACTTATTTGGGTAAATACCAAGTAGTGTGATTGCTGGATCATATGGCAACACTACTCGGTTTAGATTTTTAAGAAACTGCCAGTCAGTCTTAGAAAGTGGCTCTACGTTTTGCATTTCTACCAGCAGTGAATGAGAGCTCCTATTATTCCACAATTTGGTGATGTCAGTGTTTTGGTTTTTTTTTTTTTAAGATTTTATTTATTTATTCATGAGAGACACAGAGAGAGAGGGGCACAGACACAGGCATAGGGAGAAGCAGGCTCCATGCAGGAAGCCCGACTTGGGAATTGATCCTCGGTCTCCAGGATCACATTGTGGGCTGAAGGTGACCCCAAACCACTGAGCCACTAAGGCTGCCTGAACATGGAATATTTATTTACTTACTTTTTTATTTCTTTCATCTGAAATTTGTAATTTTACTCATATACGTCTTGTACCTGTTTTGTTAGATTTATACCTAAGTTTTCAATTTTTTTGTACCAATGTGCTAATGTAAATGGTGTTATATTTTAGTTGCAAATTCCACTTGTTCATTGCTCGTATATCAGAAAGTAATTTTTATATATTAATCTTGTCTCTTATAACCTTAATACAACTGATTATTAGTTCTAGCAATTTTTTTTGTTATTGATTCTTTGGGATTTTCTACATAGACAATTCGGTCATCTATGAACAAAAAATATTTTTTGTTCCTAATTGTATACTACTTATTTTAATGTTCTTACTATATTAGTCGGGACTTCCAGTTTGATGTTGATAGGAATAGTGAGATGTGACACCATTTTCATGTTCCTCATCTTAAGAAAGCATCTAGTGGGGTGCTTTGGTGGCTCAGTTGGTTAAGCAGCCAACCCCTGGTTTTGGCTCACATTTTATCTCAAGGTTCTGGGATAGAGCCCTCAGTCAGGCTCCGCACTCAGCAGGGATTCACCTTGAGGTTTCTCTCTTTCCCTCTCCCTCTGGCCCTCCCCCCCATTCATGCTCTGTCTCTCAAATACATAAATAAATCTTTTTTAAAAATCTAGTTCCTCATCATTTAGTATGATGCTATCTGTAGTTTTCTTTGGTAGATGTTCTTTATTGAGTTCAGGAAGTCACCTTCTGTTAGTTTTCTGAGAATTTTTTTCATTTTTATTTTGAATGGGCTTTAGATTTTGTCAAATGCTTTTCATGCCTTTAGAAATATGACCATGTGATTTCTTTACCATGCTAATGTGACTGAGTAGGTTCATTGGGATTGATTGATTGATTGATTGATTTATGATAGACAGAGAGAGAGAGAGAGGCAGAGATGCAGCCAGAGGGAGAAGCAGGCTCCTTGCCGGGAGCCCGACGCGGGACTCGATCCCGGGACTCCAGGATTGCGCCTGGGCCAAAGGCAGGCGCCAAACCGCTGAGCCACCTAGGGATCCCCTCATTGGGTTTTAAATGTTGAACCAGCCTTGCATACTTGGAGTAAATCCATCTTTGGTTGGAGTGTACAATTTTTTTATACATTGTTGGATTCAAATTGCTAATGTTTTGTTGAGGATTTTCACATCTATGTTCATAAGAGGTATTTGTTGTTTTCCTTTCTTGTAATATCTTTTCTGGTTTTGGTATTAGGGTAATGCTAACGTTATAAAATGAGTTAGGTAGTATTCCGTTTGACTATATGTCCTGGAAAAAAAATTGGGGAGAATTGGTATTGTTTTACTCTTAAATATTTGGTAGAATACACCAATAAACCCATCTGCAACTAGTGCTTTCAGTTTTTGAGGGTGATTAATAATTAAATAAATTTCTTTATAGACATAGACTTATTCAGATTGCCTATTTCTTCTTTTTGTAATATTTTATTTATTTACTCTTGAGAGACACAGAGAGAAATGCAGAGAGGTAAGCAGAGGGAGAAGCAGGCTTCCTGTGGGGAGCCCGATGTGGGATGTGATCCCATGACTCCTGGAACACGCCTGAGCCAAAGGCAGATGCTCAACCACTGAGCTACCCAGGTGTCCCTGTCTATTTATTTTTGTATAAGTTTTGTTTTATTTTTGTATAAGATTGTGTCTTTCAAGGAATTAGTCCATTTCCCCCTGTTATCAGGTATGTGGACATAAAATTGTTCATAATACTCTCTCATTAATCTTTTATCTGTGGGATCAGTAGGGATCTCCCTTCTTTCATTTCTGATATTAGTAATTTGTGTCTTCTTTTTTGTTTTTCTTGGTTAGCTGCATAGGAGATTATAAATTTTGTTGATCTTTTCACAGTACCAGGTTAGGTTTTATTGATTTGTGTGTGTGTGTGTGTGTGTGTGTGTGTGTACTGATTTCCTATTTTCAATTTTACTTATTTTTACTCTAGTTGTTATCTCTTCTGCTTATTTTAGATTTTTTTTTCTTTTTGTGTACCAATGTGTAAGATTAGATAATTGGTTTTAGGTTCTTTTTTAAAAATCTATATGTCCAATGATATAAATTTCCTTCTAAGAACTGTTTTGCTGCATCCTGGAAATTTTGATAGTTGCAATTTTATTATTTAGTTCATATTTTTATTTTTCTGCTGAGACTTATTTGACTCATGTAGTTATTTAGAAGTATGTTGTTTAATCTGTATTTATTTTGGGATTTTTCTAGCTCTGTAATCGATTTGTAGCTTCATTGTAGTCTGAAAACATATTTTGTATGATTTCTATTTTACAAATTTTAAGGTTTATTTTATGGCACAGAATATGGTCCATCTTAGTGAATGTTTTATGTGCACTTGGGAAGAATGTGTATTTTGTTGTTGGTTGGAATATTCTGTAAATGTCAATTAGATCCAGTAAACTGATGGTACTGTTCAGTTCAACTATATTCTTACTGATTTTTTGTCTGCTAGATCTGTTATTTGCTGATACAGGGATGTGGAGGTCTCCAGCTATAATAGTTAATTCATCGGTTCTTGCAGTTCTGTCATTTTTGCCTCATGTATTTTGATGCTATGTTGTTAGATGCATATACGTTGAGGATTGTTCTGTCTTTTTGGAGAATGACCCCTTTGTTATGATGTAATACCCCTTGTTATCCCTAATAATTTTCCTTGCTCTGTAGTCTGTTTTGTGAAGTTAATGTAACTCCTAAGTTTTCTTTTGATTATTGTCAGCATAGTATATCTTTCTCCATCTCTGTACTTTTAATCTGTTTCTATATTTACAGTGGTTTATTACAGACAACATATAGTTAGTCTTGACTTTTTAGCCACCTTGACAGTCTGTCTTTTAATTGGTATATTTAGATCACAGTATTACAGTGATTATTGATAAAATTCTTTTAGCATCTACATTTTTGTAACTGTTTCCCACTTGTTGCCCTTGATTTGTTTCCTTTTCTGTCTTTCATTGTTTTCCTGCCTTCTCTGTGTATTAGACATATTTATATGGTTTCATTTTTCTCCTCTTTTAGCGTATCAATCATGTTTATTTTTAAAAAAAATGTTTAGTGGTGCCCTGGGGTTTGAAATACACATTTACTCCCAATCTAACCCATTTTCAAATAACACTATCTTGGATATCCATGGATAGTGTACATATTCCCATTTCCTCCCTCCTTTCCTTTTTTGTCTTTGATTTTCTACAGTTTGAATATGATATACATTAATGTAGATTTTTCTTTCTTGCTTTTTTTTTTTTTTTTTAGATTTTTTTCATATCCTATGTGGTGTTCTCTGAGTTTCCTAGATGTGTGGTTTGGTTTTGTTATTAATTATGGAAAATTTGTATTCATTAGTATTTCAGATATTTTATTTCTTCCCTTCCTTTTTTCCTCTTCCTGCTTCTTTCCCTTTCTCTCTTTTTTGTTCTCCTGGTTTCCCCATTACACATAATTATCCCTTTTGTAATTGTTCTACAGTTCTTAGTCTGTTCTATTTTTAAAAAATTCTTTTCTTTTCATTTTGGTTTGAGAAATTTCTAGTAACATCTACCTCACTGATTCTCTCACTGGGCATGTCCAATATGTTGATGAACCCATCAAAGGCATTTTTCATTTCTTTTACAATGTTTTTTATTTCCAGTGTTTTCTAGAAATTCTTTCCTAGAATTAGCATATCTCAGTTTATATTATCTATCTGTTCCTGCATGTTGTCCCCATTTCTTTCATTAGAGCTCTGAATGTATTATAGTATTTTAAATTCCAGGTCTGATAATTCCAAAATCTCTAACATATCTGAGTCTGGTTCTTATGCTTTGTTTGTCTCTTCAGCCGGTGCTTTTTTTTTCTGCTAGCATGTCTTGTGATTATTTTGAAACTGAGATGGGATGAATTAAGTAAAAGGAAGTGAGGTAAATATGCCTTTAATGTTTTACCTTTATGTAGCTTGGAGTTAGATTGTGTTACCATTTACTGTAGCAATAGGTATGTGAGGCTAAAATTTCCTCCTCTGATGTCACTGTTTTTATATCTGTTGTCTCTGGATTTCCTTAAAGACTCCTTCTTAAATAGGGTCTAGGTCTTACTCTTATTTGTTTTGTTTTGTTTTTTTTTTCCAGCTATAATCCACAGTTATATAAGAGCCTGGTATTGATGTCTTAAAAAGTGTCGGGGGGAGTGGAAGCCTATAGTCCTATGATTAGATCTCCTTTTTCATATGAGCCTTTTATGTTGGGCTGTGACCTTCATAAGAACTTCTGTTTTTCCCATTGTATGTGAGACAAGGAAGGAAGGCTAGCAGTGGCTGGAGTTGGGCATTTCCCTTACCCCATGACGAAGGCTAAAGGAGGCTAGAGTTGGCTATTTCCCTTTCCCTTCCTCCAAACTGACGAGGCTCTGATAAAACCCAAGTGGGTTAGTCTGTAGCAAAAAATTTTTCTTTGAGTTTTATTTTTATTTTTTTTTAAAGATTTTATTTGAGAGAGACAGAGAGAGAGAGAATGAATGAATGTGTGAGCACAAAAGCAGGGGGAGGGTCAGAGGGACAAGTAGACTCCCTACTTAGCATAGAGCCTGATGCAGGGCTTGATCCTAGGACCCTGAGATCATGACCTGAGCTGAAATCAGACACTTGACTGAGCCACCCAGGCACCCTGAATTTGGTTTTTCTAACCAAACTCATAACAGCTTGTTCAAACTGTGCCTAAAAATCAGGGAAAATAGATGCTTGTTGAGTGTTTAAAAAAACTCCTATGAATTGTGTTTGTAAATTTAGTTACATTACCTTTGAGACAATTTGTTAGGTGTCTTTTAGTGTTTGAGCAGCTGGAGGATGAAGTTACCAATTTAATTCCTTATAGGCAAATGAGGTTTTATCCTGTTGTCCCTATTTTTGATGAATTGCCTTTTGACCCTAAACTCCGAACAAATGTATTTATCCGTTTAGGATTAGTAGAAGATCTGGTGATATGTTTTTTTTTTTTTTGTAAATATCACTAAACGTTGTGAACTATATTTGTAAGCTAAGTTGGCCATGGATTTCCCAAGGCCAACATCTACACGGTGGTATCCAGAGTGAATCAAACTTGAACTGGTTTCTCTCTGTTTTATTAGAAATGTTTATCTGAGAGAATCAGGCTTATGAGATCACCCGTAGTGACAGAAGGCATTTTTTAAAAAGTAGAGCTTCTGCAAATCACCAAAAATAATTAAAATGCGTAAAACACATATAGCAGATGGTAAAAGGGTTTGAACCAATTGTGTGCGACTTTTTTACTACTTACTTTTCCATGATAATGATTTTGTGTAGTTAAGATGGTAATTTTTCATGATAACTTCTGCAGATATGTAAAGTGGAATGTGATTTCTGGAGTTCCTAATACCTGGCAATTTTAGAATAGATATGAAAGTATTTTCCTAATGCTTCATTATAATTTTACTATTGTAATATCAAATAAGCTGACTGTCATCTGGAGTCTCTTTTCTCTGATATTTACCCCTTTACCCAAATGGCTTAAGAAAACCAAAGTGGCATTTTATGTTGTTTCTATATCATTGTTTCCCCTTTTAAACCTGAGAAGTGTTATGTTATTTAAACATTATTTTTAAAATGCTTTGAATATAAGCAGAAATATTATGATCTTTGATATTATGTTATTTTTGAGGACATAATTCCCATTCATCATTTATCCCCTTTATCCTCAAAATAATGTGGTCTTCTGACTTAATTTTCTGCTGGCGATAGTGGATTTTTGATAATTTCATCTGTTTTGATTATCTGTTGTTGTGTGAGAAACCACTGCAAACTTAGTAGCCTAAGGAAATAACAGTTTAAATTGCAATGAAGATTAAATTCTTAAAAATAAATTTAATGAGATATGTGTAAAAGCTGTACTAGAAAAAAAATTCGAACATTCCTGAAACATGAATAGAATTGGACAAATAGACTTCCTCTCTTCTTTACTAACACTCAACATTATGAAAATGACAGTCTTCATTTTATTAACATACAGAGTTAATGGAGCCCCAACAAAAGTACCAATGATTCATTTAGTGGAACTATATAGGTTGATGCTGAAGTTCATACAAATATTTAACAGTAGCCAGAAAAACACTGAAAAAGAAAAAAAACCAAGTGATGACTAGCCCTACCAGACATTAAAATATGCTAGAATACTTGATGGCCTCTATAAATAAAGCATTGTAGTACTCACATGTGAATAGAGCAATGTGATAGAAGAGAAAGTCTAGAAATAAATCCATTACATATGAAAATTTAGTGTATGATAAGTATAGCATCTCAAATGACTGAGATAAAGATAGACTTTTAAGTAAATGGTTCTTCAACAATTAAGTGGCCATTTGGAAAACGTTACTTTACACTATGTCTTACATTATACCTAAAGATAATGGATTTTGTATCTAAGTGTAAAAGTTAAACCATACAGACACTAGAAGGAAACACAAGTGCATTCTTATTTAACCTTTAACTCTGACTCAAAATACAGGCAATAATAGAAAAGAGTGATAAATTTGACTATATAAGATGTTTTTAAATACTGTGTGGCTAAGAACACCATAAACAAAGTGAAAAGACAACTGACAAAGTATCTTGCTAAGAAAATATTCATAGCGTCTACACAGACAAAAGGTAATATCCTTAATACACAAAGAACTCTTTATTTTTAAATTTTTAAAATTTTTTGTTTGTCCAGGTCTGCTTTATATTATTATTATTATTATTTTTAAAGATTTTTTTAATTTGAGAGAAAACACAAGCTGCTGGGGTGGGCAGAGGGAGAGTGAGAAGCAGGCTCAGCGGGAGCCTGACATGGGACTCGATCCCTGGACCTTGAGATCATTACCTGAGCCAAAGGCAGACACTTAACCAACGAGCCCCCTGGTGCCTCCAGAAAGAACTCATTAAATTATTTATTATTCAAGTATATTTGACATACAGTGTTATATTAGTTTCATGTGTATAACAGTGATTCAAGAATTCTCTATAATGCACAGAGCTCACCATAGTAAGTATAGTTACCATCTGCTACCATACAACATTATTGTATTACTGATCTATATTCCCTATGCTGTACTTTTCACCTTCAGGACTTATTTATTTTATAACTGGAAGTTTGTACCTCTTAATCTTCTTTCCCTATTTTGCCAATTCCCCTACCCTTCTCCCTTCTGGCAACCATTAGTTTGTTTCTGTATTTGTGAGTTTGTTTCTGGTTTTTGTTTATTCATCTGTTTTTTAGTTTCTATATATTTGTGAAATCATATGGTATTTGCCTTTTTCTGTCTGACTTACTTCACTTAGCATAATACTTTCTAGGTCCATTCATTTTGTCACTAATGGCATGATCCCATTCTTTTTATGGCTGAGTAATATTCTATTATGATAAGATATATAATTATATATCATATATAATGTTTTTTATATATTATATATGTAAAACATACTATGTCTTCTGAATCCATTCATCTATTGATAGACACTTAAGTTGTTTCCATATCTTGTATATTGTAAATAATTCTGCAGTAAACATAGGGGTGGATATTTTTTTGAATTTGTGTTTTCATTTTCTTTGGGTAAATGCTCAGTAGTAGAATTGCTGAGATCATAGGTCCATATGGTATACCATACCATATGATAGATACCATACCATAGATCATATGGTATTTCTATTTTTAATTTTTTGAGGAGTTTCCATCCCATTTTCCACAGTGGTTGTACTAATTTATATTTCCACTAGTAGTTGAGGGTTCCCTTTTCTCTACATCCTTGTTAACACTTGTTATGTCTTGCCTTTTTAATACTAGGCCTTCTGACTAGTGTGAGGTGAAACCTCATTGTGATTTTTGTCTTCTCTGATGATTAGTGATGTTGAACATCTTTTCAGGCATCTGTTGGCCATGTATATATCTTTTTTGGAAAAAGTCCTCTGCCCATGTTTTAACTGACACTTGTGTGTGTTATGTGTGTGTGTGTGTGTGTGTGTGTGTGTGTGTGTGTGTGTTTAGTTGTATAAGCTCATTATATATTTTGGATACCTACCCTTTAACAGATATGTCATTTGCAGATATCTTCTCCTATCTCATAGGTTGCCTTTTTGTTTGTTGTTGTTTTCTTCTCTGTGAAAATGATTTTTATTTCATTGTACTTCTAATAGTTTATTTTTGCTTTTGTCTTCCTTGCTATAGGAGACATATCTAGAAAATGTTGCTAATGCTGATATCCAAGACATTATTGCTGATGTTTTCCTTAGGAGTTGTATGGTGTCAGGTCTCACATTTAGTTCTTTACTCTGTTATTTTTTGTGTATGGTGTAAGAAGATGTTTAGTTCAATTATTTTGCCTGTAAATGTCCAGTTTTCCCAATACCCATTAATTGAAACAAGTCTTTCCCCCATTGTATATTCTTGCCTTCTTTGTTGTATAACAATTGACCATATAAATGTGGGTTTATTTCTGGACTCTATTCTGTTCCATTGATCTGTGTTCCATTTTTGTACAGTACCATATGGTTTTGAGTACTATAGCTTTGTAGTATATCTTGAAATCTGGGATTGTGTTATCTTCAGCCTCGTTCTTATTTCTGAAGATTGTGTTGGCTATTCAGGCTCTTCTGTGGATCCATACAAATTTTAGGATTATTTTTTTTAAAGATTTTATTTATTCATAGACACAGAGAAAGAGGGGCAGAGACACAGACAGAGGGAGAAGCAGGCTCCACGCGGAGAGCCCGATGTGGGACTTGATCCTCGGTCTCCAGGATCACACCCCAGGCTGCAGGCGGCACCAAACCGCTGCACCACCGGGGCTGCCCCAAATTTTAGGATTATTTGTTCTAGTTCTATTGAAAATACTATTGATATTTTGATAAGGGATTGCCTAGAATCTTTAGATTGCTCTGTGTAATATGGACATTTTAACAGTATCAATTCTTTGAATCCATAGATATGGTTCATACAAAGAACTCCTAAAAATGGTGGGACAAAACCCAAACATTCCATAGAAAAATAGGAAAAAGACATGGGTGATTCATAAGAAGCAAACAAGAATATATGATAAACATATAAAAAAATCTTCAAACTCATTCATAATTGGAGAAATATTACTTAAAACAGCACTACAATATGATTTCGCACATTTTACAGTGATAAAAATATTTTTTAAACTTATATTTTGTTAGGGAGGCTGAAGGAAAACAGTCATTCTTACATGTTGCTAGGAAGAATTCAGACCAATAAAATCCTCTGAAGGAAATTTGGTAGTACCTACCAAAACCAAATATTTATGATTTTTTTAAGGATTTTACTTATTTATTCATGAGAGATAGAGAGAGGCAGAGACATAGACAAAGGGAGAAGCAGGCTCCCTTTGGGGAGACTAATGGAATCCCAGGATCATGCCCGGAGCCAAAGGCAGACACTCAACCACTGAGCCACCCAGGAATCTTATTTATCTTTTGAATCCAGTGGTTCCACTCGTAAGAACGAATGATAATGATATACCTCCCAAAATATGAAAATGAACATTTATAAGGTTATTTACTGCAGCATTATTTGTAATTGTAAAATATTAGAAGTAACCTGAATGTCCATACATAAGAGTGGTTTAATAAATTATGGCATATCGTATATTAATTCCATAAAGTATTTGGCAACTGTAAAAAGTCGTGATGAAGGTATCAGTGAACTTACTTGGAGTTATTTATAGTATATACTGTTATAAGAAAACTAAAAAAAATATATAGGGTGCAATCATTAATGTAAGAGAGAAGGAGATATAAAGAAATTTGTGCAAAAGAAATACAAGAGTGATAAATCACAATTTGAAAAATTAGTTATCTATAAGTGGTGGGTAGAAGTGGGATAAACAGGACAATGAGAGCAGAGTTGTAAGGATGAGAAGGGTATACCTTTTTTGTTTTGTTTTTGTTTTTGTGTAACTTTGACTCTTAGAATCAGAGTTATGTTTTCCATATCAAATAAAAGAAATCATTGAAATCTACCAGGACTGTGGGCAAGGTTACAGGTTGTGGGCAAAGTTACAAATGAATATACATGGTAACAATTGAACCTAATCTTATGACAGATGAATAAAATATCCATACTGAACAGAATGGGGACCAAAATAACTGATCTATCTAATTAACTTTGGAAAACAGTATTTTGACTAGAATATACAAATATTGCATCTTGTTTATAAAAGGTATGTTTTTTTTTTCAGAGATATGGGTTAATAGTTCAGTAACTACTTTATGTATTTCTTTCAGAGGTATGAGTTAATTCAGTGTTTTAGAATTGAACAAATGAATAAATGTATATAATAAAAGCCAGGGATCCCTGGGTGGCTCAGTGGTTTCGCACCTGCTTTCAGCCCAGGACATGATACTGGAGTCCCAGGATTGAGTCCCACATCAGGCTTCCTGCATGGAGCTTGCTTCTCCCTCTGCCTGTGTCTCTTCCTCTCTCTCTCTCTATGTCTCTCATGAGTAAATAAAATAAAATAAAATAAAATAAAATAAAATAAAATAATAAATAAAAGCCGGGTTTCTTACTATCAGAGAAGGAAGTAGCAAATAAGGAAATAAGAGGGCTATAATGAATCTTGTAATAAATGAAAATCAGAGTTATCAGTCAATTTTTAATTAGATAAATATGTAGAGACAAAGATGTGCATATCTGTATCTACACACATAAAGATCAACATAGAAATAACTATATATGTATGTATATGCATAGGTCAGTATACATATACATACATATATAGCTTCTTAGCAATGTTTACTTGACAAGGCCTTGGAAGAGTGACACCTCCATAGTAGTGAGCACACCTAATAACAAATCTTGGTTTTTATTTATTTATTTTTTGTTTTTATTTTTTATCTTGTTTATTTGTTATTTTTTAGAGAGAGCATGAGCAGGGTGGGGAGAGGCAGAGGAAGAGGGAGAGAGAGAATCTTAAACAGGTTCTACACTTAGTAGAGCTGGATGTGGGGCACTTAGTGTAGAGCTGGATGTGGGGCTTGATCTCTCAATCCTGAGATCATGACCTGAGCTGAAATCAAGAGTTGGACGCTTAACTGACTGAGCCACTCAGGCACCTCAACAGATCTTGGTTTTTAAATACCATTCTCCATTGAAAGGAACCAGAGATCTTTGGAGAAGTGGTACATTCTAGAGTTGGAGTAGAGAAAGTATATATATTCCTGGAACTTGTGGGGGGTAAGGAATAGTCAAAAGAACACAAGAGCCAATGTGAAGAAGTTCCTAATACCCAAAGCTGGAACAATTTGAGGAACAAAATAGTGATAAGTATCAGAGTATAACTCATAGATTAAACTAAATATCCATACTAATCTACATAGATAATTGAAGAAATGAAGAAAGAACACTTTTTCCTTACAAAGAATTCCAATTAATATATGTCGAAGGAATGAAGGAAATATAACACCATGATTAGACCAGTACCACAGTAATAACTTGTAGGCAAGATCCACCAAAGAATGGATAAAATCAGTGAATGTTTGAGAAGAAACAGGATGTTTACAGTCTCAGAGTCCCAAGATCTTTATCAATTATGGGGGAGAAAATAGTAATGTTACTGTGGAGAAACCGAGTGGATAATCAGCTTAACCAAGTGAAGAAGGTTAACATAATCTGCAAAGACATGGGATACTAATGTCATGTACCCCTGCTGTGATACAGTGAGAAGGACGCAATATTAGTTTTGTGGTGATTTTGCCAAAAATATTATAGTGTCAGTCTAATCCTGAAAAAAACATCAAGCCAAAATGAAAAGATATTCTATAAAATAAAAGACTAGTTTTCATAAAAATGTCATGGTCAGAAAGATGAAGACTATGGAATAGTCATAGTTTGGAGGAAACTGAAGAGAAACTGAAGAGATGTAGTGTGGGATCCTATATTGAATGCTAGAATAGAAAAAGGACATTAGGAGGAAAAAACTGTTAAAATTTTAATAAGGTCTAGTCAGTAAAATTGTACCAGTGTTAAATTCCTTGATTTGATAATTGTACTATGGTTATGTAAGTTAACATTAGGGGAAGATGGGTATGAAGGATACATGAACTCTCTGTATGAATTTTGAAACACTGTAAATCTAAACTTGTTTCAAAATTAAAAATATTAGAAACTCAACAATAACCATTTTTTCCTCCCTTTTGTGGTTGTTTGACCCAGCTGGACATTTTCTTTATTTATAACTGTAGTCAGAGGTCTACTTGGCTGGGATTTTTTGGAGACTTGACTCGAATGTAGAGATAGCTGCTGGGCCTCTCTTTTTCCTGTAGTTTCAAGGCTTCTCCGTAATTTCCTCTCTCCACCAAGTAGACTGTACTTCTTATGTAATGGCTCCAAACTCCCAGAATGCAAGAACAGAAGCTACAAAATATTCTTAACATCTCAGAAATCCCAAAACATCCCTTCTTCCATATTCAATGCCAAAATAGTCATAGGCCAGCCAAAACCAAAGTCATTGAAGAATGACTTTTACCTCTTGATGAGAGAGTGACTTGTGCATATAAAAGGGAAGGAGATTAAGTACTACTCCTGACATGGCCTCTTTTTGGGTTCCCCTAGAGATGATTAGCAGATGTCAGACTGGGGCTTATGAAGCTCTGATTCAGCCTAGCTGAGGGCAGTGCCCAGTAACTCATAAATGGAGAGAAACTTCAAGACTGGCTTGACAGTGGTGCTACAAAAACCAAAAACCAAAAAGACCAAGACAAAAAACCAGTACTAAGACTGCTACAGAGTCTTTTTCAGGAAAGAAAATTTGCATTTGAGTTTCTTAAAACATTTTCTTCTTCTTTTTAATGGGTTTTAATACTTGAAACAACCACAAAATATCTCTAGAATCCAAATTTTGCTTTTTTGGCAGGATCATACCTAAACCATTCTGATTAGATGGAAATCTACTCTATTTTAAATATGTGTATGAAGGGTAGTTGTCTTGCATCACATATTCCAACAATTAGCAACCTATAAGTTTAAAAAGTCCGTTGAAGTCCTTTATCTAAATCTCCTAGATTCAGATTTTCCTTCCATTTTGTTTGTCCCATTCTTGGTGGAGCAGTTGCTCAATTTACTTTGTCCAGTTGACCCTTGGAACAATGTGAGAACTAGGGGTATTGATCTCCTGTAGAGTCAGAAATATGCATGTAACTTTTGATTCCTTAAAAACTTTAATACTAATATTCTGTTGACTGGAAGCCTTACAAATAACATCAATAGTTGACTGACACATTTTTTTCTATGTTATATGTATTCTTATCATAAAGTAAGCTAGAGGAAAGAAAATGTTAGGAAAATCATAAGGAAGAGAAAATACATTTACAATACTATAGTGTATTTTTCAAAAAAGTTCATGTATAAGTGGAACTGTGAAATTCAAAACTGTGTTGTTGAAGGGTCACCTGTACCTCCAAAAAAACCATGCCTAAGTGAGCACATATTGAACCTGCCAGAAATGTATTTTTTTCCCTCTTCTAGAATTGTAACTACATATATAGCACCTGTTTTAAGGGTTTTATAGTGATCCTTACAATGACCAAATTAGGCATTAATATTCTTTACATTTATATATGAGGAAATTAAGAAATTAACATAGCTTATCCTTATATGCCTTCTCATGTTGCTTGGCTTGAGTCTGAGTTTTTGTCCATTACACTTTGCTATGCTTATTAGCACTAGTTTCTATTCCTGACAGAAATGTCTTCAAATTCTGTTTTTAATTTTATATCCTGCAACCTTACTGTTCATTGGTTAGATCTAACAGTTCTTTGTTTGAGTCCTTAGGATTTGTATATATAAAATCATGTCATCTGTAAATAGAGACCATTTTAGTTCTTCCTTTCCAATTCTGATACTGTTTCTTTATCTTACCTGATTGCTCTGGCTAGACTTCTAGTACTGTATTGAATAGGAGTTGTGAGGTTGGGGCACTCTTATCTTGTTCCTGATCTTAGAGGAAAATCTTTCAACCATTGAATATGTTCTTCAATATGTTAGTTTTGGGCTTGCCACATGTGGCCTTTATTATTGAGATATGTTCATCCTATGACAGTTAAAGAATTTTGATCATGAATGGATGAATGGATGGATTTGTCAGATGCTTTTTCTGCATCTATTGAGATGATCATATGATTCTTTCATTCTGTTTATGTGATATATTACTTTCATTGATTTGCATAAGTTAACCATCCTTGCATCCCTGAAATAAATACCACTTGATCATGACAAATAATCTTTTTTTTTCCTTTTTCTTTTCTTTTCTTTCTTTCTTTTTTTTTTTAAATAAGCTGTATGCCCAATGTAGGACTTGAACTCATGATCCCACAATTGAGTCACATATTTTATTGATTGAGCTGGTCAGGTGCCATGCAAATGACCCTTTTAATGTGCTCCCGAATTTGGGTTGCTAGTATTCTATTGAGAATTTTCATATCTATATTCATTAGGGATTTTGGCTTATAGTTTCTGTTAGTGTTAGTATCAGGATAATGTTAGCCTTAAAAAATGAGTTTGGAAATACTTCCTTTTGTTCGATTTTTTTAACAGTTTGAGGATAGTTGTTAATTCTTCTTTAAATGTTTGTTACAATTCACCAATGAAGCCATCTTGTCCTGGGCTTCACTTTGTTGGAAGACTTTTGATTACTAATTCAGTCTCTACACTAGTATTGGTCTATTCAGATTTTCAATTTAGTCCTGATTCAGCTGTAGTATGTTGGAAATTCTTCTAGGTTGTCCAGTTTGTTGATATATAGCTGTTCATAGTAGCTATGGTATATAGCTGTTCATAGTAGAATTTCTGTGGTATTCATTGTAAAGTTTTCTTTTCCATTTATTGCTTTGTTAATTCATGTCCTTTTCTTCTTCATTAGCCTAAGAGTTTGTCAGTTTTATTTAAATTTTCAGACTAAACTCTTAATTTGGTTAGCCTTTTCTATAGTTTATCTGTTTTCAATTTCATTTGTTTCAGATGTAATCTCTGTTTTTTCCTTTCTTCTGCTAATGTTGGGCTGTTTATTCTTCTTTTTCTAGTTCCTTAAAGTGTAGAATTAGGTTCTTTATTTGGGATGTTTGTTGCTTGTTTCTTGTAGGTGTTTATTGCTATGGACTTCCCTCTTAAAGCTGTTTTTGATGCATCCCACAAATTCTGGTATTTGTGGTTTCCATTTTCATGTGTCTAAAAAAACTTTTCTGTTTGTTCTTTAATTTCTTCTCTGATTTATTGATTGCACAAGAGAGTATTATTTAATTGCCACATGTTTGTGAATTTTCTGTTTTTCCTTTTTTTGTAGTTTAGGTTTAATGCCATTGTGGTCAGAGATACTTGTAAGGATTTCAGTCCTCTTTAACTTGGTAAGACTTATTTTGTAGCCTAACATATAGTCTGTCCTAGTAAATGTTCCATGGGTCCTTGAGAAGAATGTGTATTCTGTTGGATAGAATGTTTTGTACATATCTGTTAGGTTCATTTGGCCTATAGTGTTGTTCAAGTTCACGGTTTCCTTATTGATTTTCTGGATAATTTATCCATTGTAAACAATGGGGTGTTAAAGTGACTGTTACTGTATTACTGTTTATTTCTTCTTTTAGTTCTGTTTTGCTTTATATATTTTAGATGCTACAATATAGCCACATAAATAAAGTTGTTATATCCTCTTGATGTACTGACACTTTTCTCAGTATATTATGACCTTTTTTGTCTCCTTTTACCATTTTTAGTTTGAAGTCCATTTTGTCTAATATAAATATGGCTACCCCTGCTTTTTTTGTTTACCATTTGCTTGAAATGTGTTTTTACATCCTTTCACTGTCAGTCTATGTGTCGTCGTCGTCTTCTTCTTCTTCTTCTTCTTCTTCTTCTTCTTCTTCTTCTTCTTCTTTCTTCTTCTTCTTCCTCTTTCTTTTTTGGTGATAGACTTTCTTTATAAACATCCAGAAGGAAGTTTTTTCACCCATCTTCTCGAGATGTCCCAAGAGGAAGAGAGGATGGAGCTTTCTGGAGCAGAGCTAGGATCTGGGGCTTCATTCAAGCCAGGCCCAGCATGTGGTTTCAGGGCTCCATGGGGGGAGGGCAGCAGGTGGGGGAGAGGGAGCCCATAGAATCCCCAGTATGAGCCCTTATCTTTATTTTCACTGACACATACCTGACCAGATGGGGGTCAAAGTGGGGATGAAGGTCTCAGGCCCACTGGACGCTGGGCTGCAGGGGCCACCCCCTGGGTGACGGTGCCCACAGGGATAAAGGCAGCTCCTGGACTGGTGGCCAGCCTCTGGGGTACTGGAAGATGGTGCTTCTCATGGGTTCGACCCTGCCGCTCAGAGCTGAGCTCAGCCACTTGGCTCTCTTTTCTAACCAGTCTTCTAGATGGCCCTCGGGGAGTTTGACAACATCTAGTGGGCACTCCTTGGCCTGCCTCTCCTCCTCCACCTGGATACTCAATTCCTGCAGGTCCCTCTCTGACATGTGGGAATATCTGCAGTTGGAGCCAAAGTCACACTGGCCTATCAATAGAAACCTCCTGCAGGGCTGCTTGTTCTGTTCATCTAGCAAGATGGCAACTGCATCTCGAAATATGTCATACCAGACCTTCTTGGCCTTGAGGTGCTGTAGCCCATTTAGGTGCTTCTTGTGGTTGTGGAGGTTGTCCTGGAAGGAGCAGTTGCAGTAATTAATGCTTCCCCATGGCCACTTACACCAGGTGCTGTAGCTGCCTGGTTCCACAGGGCCCGATGGCTCGAGCTCCTCCTCCTTCTGCCTATGTGTGTCTTTAAGCCTAAAGTGATTCTCTTGTAGTTGACATATTGTGCTATCTTGTTTTTCTTACCCATTACACCATTTTTTGTCCTTTTTTTGGAGAATTTAATACATGTACAGTTTATATAATTATATATAGCTAAGAAGTTACTATTCCTATTTTGTTAATTTTTTCTTTTTTTTTTGTAGATATGTTGTTCCTTGTTCTTATCCTACTGTTTCATGTGTGTGTCTTTTGGTATCATACTAATGGCTTATAGAACTCACTTATCATTTTTTTTTTGTATAATTACTACAGGATTTTCCCATGTCATTATCATGAGGTTTATATAAAATATGTTCAAGTTATTATACCCTTCTTTAATAACAACTTAATTTTTTGTAAAGATTTTATTTATTTATTTGAGCGAGAGAGACATGGAGCACTAGAGAGCACAAGTACAAGCAAAGGAGAAGGGCAGAAGGAGAGGGAGAAGTAGGCTTTCTCCTGAAAGGGAAGCCCAATGTGGAGCTCAATCCCAGGACCCCAGGATTGTGACCTGAGCCACCCAGGTGCCCTGATAACAACTTAATTTTGATAGGATTAATAAACTTTACAATTTTACTTTTCTTCCTCCTTACATTTTAGGTTATTGCTGTTACAATTTACATGTTGTATATATTGTGTAACTATACCAGATTATGATCGTTTTTGTTACTTCTACTTTTTTTAACTTTTAGAGTTCTAAGTAAATTATGCATTACTGTTACCATATTGCAGAATCTAACCATGAATGTATATTTACCATTATCAGTGAGATTTACACTACCTTTTAGTGTTTTTATGATGTTAACTAGCATTTTTTCAGCTCCACTTTAGAGTTCTACTTCAAAGAACTGCTGTTAGCATTTCCTGTAAGGCAGGTCTGGTGATAAGGAACTAAATGCCACTGTATATAGGGCTGTTGAATGGCTGTGCAGCTTTAACAGGAGGTCTGGTTAGGTTGACAGGCTGAAGGCTGTATTGAGTGATGAGCAGGACTACCAGTTAGATACTCTGCCCAGGTGTAATGGCGGAAGCAGCTCTAAAGCTGGTAAAACTTTTTTTTTTTGTCTTAACTCCAACTGACTCACACCATAAGTTCCCTGACTGAACAGGGCCACTGGGTTTTCTCTGCCATCCCACCTCTGGCTCAAGTGCCACTATGCCACACAACTTCTAGGAGTTGTCATCAGCCCTTCTGGTCATATGGGGTCAAAAGACACTCTCCACAGCAGGTGGGACAATTTAACAGCTCCCTTGCCTGAGAGGCATCAAGCTACTCTCAGTTTTCCAAACAGGTGCTAGTTGGGGGCTGGGAACCACCCTTTGCCTTGGCTACAAATTAACTACCAGCCTATTTATATTATACCATGGGAATGCTCCATGCCTTGTACTGGCTTTGCTGTGGGGTAGACAGCTCTGCTGGCCCACCTCCCAGCTTGAGCACTGCTGGGCCACACTGCTTCTGGTTGTCACCAGTCCTTCTGGTCAGATACCACTGGAAGACTATTCTGGTTTCTTTTCTTTGAATCAAATTAGAAATTTAATTTCTGCTTTTTTAGATGTACTGATTATTATAGGACAGGTAAACAGCAGTCCTAGTGAGTAAAAAACAAGAGAGTTGGCTGCTTATTATAACTGAATTCTTGCCACTTGAATCAGAACATATGATCCCCACAGGTTTAATGCAGAGAGTGTATTTTGGAAGACAAATTTCTGGTTCATTATGGAAATACTTTTGGATACATTCCAGGTTTACTCTTTCTGATATTCTATTTTGAGAGCATTGGGCTATAACTCCCAAACTGGCCACTTGGTTAAACTGGAATATATTATTCAGTGGTACGATAAAAAATACAACTGCTAAGGGTTTCATCTTGGGATCCCTGGGTGGCGCAGCGGTTTGGCACCTGCCTTTGGCCCAGGGCGTGATCCTGGAGACCCGGGATCGAATCCCACGTCAGGCTTCCGGTGCATGGAGCCTGCTTCTCCCTCTGCCTGTATCTCTGCCTCTCTCTCTCTCTGTGTGACTATCATAAATAAATAAAAAATTAAAAAAAAAAAAAGGGGTTTCATCTGCTTTTATTTCTTTGTTTCAGTTTTAAGAAATATGTATATTTAATATATAATAATTATAAACATATAAATATTATATTAATATAAATGTATAATGTATATAGGTTATTAAAATTGCCTGAGGTATTATTCAGGCTCTTGATTATCTCCTTTCAATCTAAAAATAATTATGAAGTAATAAAACTGCCATAGAAAAGTAAATGTTGAAGTAATTAATATTTCATTATTTCCCTTTGTTTATTGTTATTTTCCTGTTTATGCTGGCTTGAAATTATACTGGCTCACATATGAATGTGGAGATTAGTGACAGTAGATGTGCCACTTTAATTTCTGCTGCATCTTAAAGGAGTAATGATAAATTGCTTGAATATCAGAGATTATGCATAGAATTCGCAGTATAAATCAAGTGGCCAATGTTATGTTAAAATTATTTCATATATTATGTGTACTGTAAAAGAGATTGGTAATTTCATATGGATATTGTGTTAATCATATTTGGCTTAGATGCAACACATTTCTCATCTGAAAATTTATAGAGAATGACTATTTTTCTTTTATTCTGTAATTTTTGTTAATTTATTTAATTTGTTCTGCCATTTCTCAATTATTTGATTATTAAGGTAAAGAAAATGATGAAACTTTTTGTTAGGTTCTCATTACTTTGCTTTTCTTCATATTTTTAAAAATTGTGATATAATATACCTAATCCAAAATTTACCCTTTTAAAGTATACACTTCAGTAGATTTTAGTATATCTACAATATTGTGCAAGTATTATCACTGTATAATTCCAGGACATTTTTATCACCTGAAGAGAAATCTTGCACCTTTTACCTGTGTCTTCCCATTCCTTATTTCCCAACTCTTAGCAGCCACTAATCTCTCTGTCTCCATGGATTTGCTTATTCTGAACATTTCACATACATAGAATTATACAATCTGCTGCGTTTTGTGTCTGGCTTCTTTTATTTAGCATACTGTTTTCAGGGTTCATCCACATTGTAGCATGTATTCATACTTTATCCCCCCCCCAGTTTTATTGAGATATAACTAATATATAATTTTGTATTTACAGTGTACAGCATAATGGTTTGCTATATGTATGTATTGTGAAATGATTACCATGATACATTTAGTTAACATCTGTTACCACACAGAATTACAAATTCGTTTTCCTTGTGGTAAGGACTTTTAAGATCTATTCTCTTGCAACTATGCAATACAGTATTGTTAACTACAGTTACCATGTTGTACATTACATCCCCAGAACTTATTTATATTGTAACTAGAATTTTGTACCTTTTGGCCACCTTTAGTCATTCCCTATCTCTTTTCTTCTTATGGCCAAATAACACTCTACTGTATGGATATACCAAAATTGTTTATCCATTCATCATTTGATGGGCACCTGTGTTGTTTCCACTTTTTGGCTAGTATGAATAATTCTTCCAAGACCATTTATGTGCAAGTTTTTGTATGAATATGTTTTTGATTCTCTTGGTTCTGGAAGTGGTGAAGTTGTACAAATTTACGAATATACTGTAAACCACTAAAATATTAAAAGGACGAATTTTGTGGTATGTGAATTATAGCTCATTTTGAAAATATGAAGAAAGCAAAAAATCAGTTCTTAGTAAAAACTTTCCTCACTTTTATTCTACTTTGGTAATAACATAGTCAAGAAATGACAAAAATAAAAAATTTATTAACAAAATAAATTAGTAAAAATTAGAGAAAGCAAAGAAAGTAGTGAAATTGCTCTGTTGTATGGTAACTCTGTGTTTAACTTCAAGAGGAATGGCCAACCTGTTTTTCCACTGTAGCTACAAAATTTGACATTCCCACCAGCAATGTTTGAAGGTTCTGCTTTTTCCACATCCTTGCCAACACTTATAATTTTGCATTTTTATAAAAAACTAAAGCCATCTTTTGAAGTGATATGTCATTGTGGCTTTGAGTAGCATTTCCCAAGTGACTAAGGATGATGAACATCTTTTCGTGTGCTTACTAGCAATCAGTGTATCTTTGGAGAAATGTCTATTTAGATATTTTTTAGAATGTCTTTAGAATATCCTTTTTTTTCAGATTTGTTGAGGTATAATTGAGAAATGAAATTGTCAGAATAGCCAAATAACCTAAGTGTTTATTTTTTTAAAAAGACTTTATTTATTTATTTATTTATTTATTTGGGAGAGTGTGAGAGCCAGGGTGGGTTGGGGGGCCAGGAGGAGAAGGAGAGAAACCCAAATAGACTCCACTCCAACTGTGGAGCCTGACATGGCTTCCATCTCAGGACCCTGAGATTATGACTTGAGCTGAAATCAAGAGTCAGACACTCAACCAATTGAGCCACCCAGGTGCCCCAACCTAAATGTTTATTAATGGATGAATGGATAAAGAAAATGTGTGTTATATATTAAACATATAAAAGATACTATATAAAAAATAGGATAAAATATGTATATGTATGTAAATATGTATAATAAATGGGATAAAAATTTTTATGTTTTATATATGTGTGTATATAAAGAAGATATATATACATATATTATAAATGGAATATGACTCAACTTTAAAAAAAGAGGGAAATTCTGCCATTTGTGACAACATGGATCAACCTGGAGGGGATGGTAAGTGAAGTAAGCCAGACAGAGAAAGATAAACACTGCATAGTATCACTTATACGTGAAAACTTTATATAAAAAAAAGTCATAGAAACAGAAAGTGGAATGTAGGTTGTCATTGGTGGCTGGTGGGCAGAGAAAATTAGGAGAATCTGGTAAAAAGTATAAACTTTCCTTTATAAGATAAATAAGATCTGGGAATCTAATGTATACTTGGTGACTGTAGTTGATAATACCGTATTGTATAGTCAAAATTTTATAGGATTGAACTTTAAGGGTTTTTACACACAAAAAGATAAACATATGAGGTGATGAGTATGTTAATTAACACAATGGGGGGGACTCTTTTCAGAATGTATACATATATCAGCTTGTACAATTCAGATCCCTTGCCCATTTTAAAATTAGCTTATTTGTTTTTGTTTTTGCTATTGAGTTGTAGCAGTTCCTTATATATTTTGGATGTTAACCCCTTAGTAAAATTTTCTTTCATTCCATGAAAAGATTGACTTTTCATTTTGTTGATGATTTCCTTTTCTGTGCAAAATCTCTTAAGTTTGGTAGTCCCACCTTTTAACTTTTCTGTTGTTCACTATTTATTGCATCTCACTGGAGTATCAGTTCCATGAGTGTGGGTATCTTATGTATCTATATGCAGTATTTGTAATTGTGCGACACATAGTAGTTGCTCAATAATAGCTTGTTGAGTGAATTGAATGCATTGTTGTACAGGGATGGGACATAGCATTTTTATCTCTTTTATGATAGATATTTCTTGAATCATGGCTTGATTTGGTACCTAGAAATCACAAAACTGTCAATTAAAAGATCTACCTTAACTGGAAAAGAAGTATTTCATTCTCTGTAAGTTTTTTACATGTTCTGAACCGTTCTCAGATGTTAAAATATCCTCCGTTCATATTCTGCAGAATTCTGTGTAATAGACTTTATTAGAAAGTGGCTCATTTCTTCTCAGTGTGTTCCTGGAAAAAAAGTCAAACTCAGTCCCAAAGGAGTGGTATAATTGGTTGCTGTACATCTGAACTTGGATGAAATATTAATTTAGTTATGGATATGACCAACAATTTAATTCAAGCAGTATTTAATGGGTACCTGTGTAGAAGTTACTGCTAGATGCTGGGGATAGAAATGTTGATAATGTCATTAAAGCAAGTACATATATGTATATATATATATGTTTTTTTTTATTTTATAAAATTATAAAAATAAAAAATAAAATCAAGACAATTTAAAATACAAAGGTCTACAGCATAATAATTCAAAGAATTGATTTTAAGGTCAGAATCCTGGGTTCAGATTCCAACTCAGGTGCTTGCTAGCTCTAGAGACTCTGGTGAACTAGTATTTTTAAGCTTCAGTTGCTTTTCTAAGTGATGATAATATTGCTTACCTCCCAGGGTTTTTGTGAAGATTTAATGAGAAAATGTATATAAAACTCCTTTGCACCTACATAGTAAATATTTATTATGCTATAACATATATGAACTAGAGTTTTGAAACTTGTGTTTTTCAAGATTTTTTCCCATAACTGCCTGACTTGGCTGACTTGCTATTGGAGTGTCTCCCACCTCACTGGCAAGCCCAGCACATAGTAACATACAGTGCCTTTACCAGCTTTTCTCCCCCACAGCATATAGCTCTATTTCTGATCTTTCTGATGCTCAGCCTAGTGGGGCTTGCTAGCTATATTCTGACAGATGTTTTCAATGCTGACTGCTTTATTGGATCCATAGGGGTTGTTACCAGATTATTTATAATCCACACCTTCCTAGGTTCTTTGGGGAATTAAAGTAGGCATGAGAAGAAAACATTCCCAGGTCAAATAGACCTGTATAAAATTAGTCTTCAGTCAGATTAATATGAATTTTTACTTTTGCATATTCCATCAAAAGTTTTGCCATTCTCTTAGTGATTAAAAATGTGGTAAATGTGTCTGTGTTTTTAACTGACTATATTAGACCTTAAGGAATACAATGTAAATTGACTATATAAAATAGAAAATTTGATGGAAAAAAAAAAAGAAAATTTGATAGAGATTTTATGAAGTTGGATTAAATGATCCTGTAGAATTTATTGAATCATATGTAATGCCACCAACAAAGAATTCAGCAGTTGACAATTGAAGCAGAGAAAATTGATGAAGGTAATGCCATTAAATTCTTCAGTTGAGACTAGAATGGCAAAGGATTAAGAGATTATTTGGAAAACTGATGAAACCCTGGAATATTTCTCTTAGATGACATTTATTACTGCCTTTTATGAATTAAATGTGAATTGACAGCTGTTATATCACAGTATTATGAAGTAATTTTAGGAAAATCAACAAAAACCTTTAAGTAGTTTATTCTTTGATCAAAAAATTATCATAGTTAAAATCATAACTAAATTTTGTTAAATGTAACATAAAGACAGCCTACTTTTATATTTATCCAGATTCCTTTTTCAGATGAAATCCTTGCTGTAAGTGGATTCAAGTGAATTTTGTAAGGACCAACTAGTCATAAAGCATCACTCTTTACTACCCATTCTTTCTTTCCCTATGATCTTTTCTACCTAGGGACACTTCAGTTAGGATCTCTCTGGTTCTGATGACTGAATTAAAGCAAATGCCCATCATTTATTTTCCATATCCCATGAACCAGCCTTCAGCGGTCTGAATCCATCATGTGATATAAAGGATCTAAGAAGTTCAGATCCAGACTGTGGTACTTAGCACAAAGCTAAGATGGTGGTAATTAATCAAATTAGGTAGCTCATTTTATGGAATAAACTTGAAAGGTAGAATAAAACCAGATCATGAAAGAAATATTGGTCTAAAGGAAATGAAATTTATCCTACAGGTTAGTGTTTCTCAAATTGTGGTATATAGACCATTTACATTAATATCACTTGTGATATATGTTAAAAACTCTAATTTTTGCTCCCCATCAATGGATTAGAATTTCTGGGGCTAACTCTGGGAATATACATTTAAAAGATATTTTTATGTGATTCTTTTTTTAAAAGAAATTTTAGAGCCTGCACTTGCAAGCACTTGCACAGGCATGCACCTGAATGGGGGGGAAGGGCAGAGGGGGTGACACCCACTGAGCATAGAGCCTGTTGCTGGGCTTGATCTCAGGACCCATAATATCATGGCCTGAGCAGAAACCAAGGCTTGGTTGCTTAAATGCCGGAGCCACCCAGGCACCCCTCTTTGTGTGACTCTTATATACACTATTATTTTAGAGCCCTTGATAAGCACAAATAATTTGAAGAATTGTTCCCTGCATTTTTCTTTTTTAAAATTAAGTGCTTCCAATGGTATATTAGAAAACCTTTGTTACAGTCTAAGAACTTTGAAGTAAAGTCCTATTTACCTGTAATTAGAGTTTCATTAATTGTTTGAGATACTATTTCTAAGCTTGCTATAAAGACAAATGAATATGGTTCATATGTTAACTCTGTATGTGGAATAGTTTAAAATAGCATAACACTTATTTCCATGCTTTTTGTTATAAAAATAATTTTTCTTCGAAAGTGTTATCTAAATCTTTTCAGTTTTTTCACATGGAGACCCCTGCTGTTATGCAACATTGAAATAACAACATTGTTTTTCACCCATTAAAATACCACTGCAAGATATTGTGAATCGGCTCATTTGCCTTGCCTTTTTTTTTTTTTTAACAAATAAGGCAGTGTTTTGAGTTATGCCAGATGTACAAATGAGAGATTTGAGTGCACTTGTAGAATTTAAATTGAAATGCTAATGAGATTCTGACAGGCAGAGAAAACAACACAGCCTACATTTTCATCTGTTTTATTAAAGTCATTATTTAACTGGAAAAACACATTATTTAGAGCTATTTATTTATGTGGCATTTGTAATTCAGCTCTTAAATTTTATCCAATTAAAGTGCTTCTCATTCCATTTTCACTTAATGTGGTAGATTGTTTTGGGCATTCATCTTTTGCTCTGTTTCATTCAGTTGTAGAGTGGCAGTAACTCAATTGAATGAATGCATCTTTCTCTTTTCTGTTTTTTTTTTTTTCCTAATGCTTACATGTGCTGCTTCATGCTGTGGTGCTACATTGACATCTTTATTTTTTATTCACAGTAATTCTATCGAAATTTCATGGTTGATTGTCACACAAGATTTTTTATGGTTGTTTTATGCTTTGGTTATTTCATTAGTATTAGTAGATTGTGAAAGTAAGGAAAATAATACTGTTAAACAAAATCAAACTTTTGAGAAGGTAAATTGATCTTAGAGATGATTGAACAGGGGACACTAAGCCTTAAAAGTACTTATTTCCACAAAGATATCCAATGCCTTATGAGAAATATTTCTAATTTTTAAAACTTTTAATTATCTATTTGTACAATTTTTTCAATCATTTGTTTTTTTAATTGTTTTTGTGATTTTTGAGATTTATTCAAATGTCTTTATTTTGAACATTGACTTAAAGCAGGTTTTAGATTTCTTTTACTTATGTTTACCACCCTGCCTCTCAAATGAGAGTAAAATTAAAGTATTTGTGGTTATAGAGGTTTAAAATTTCATGTACATATACAAAGTCAGTACATTTGGAGGAAGAAGTACTGCAGAATTTCAAAGGCTAGTGTGAGTCTCGTTGAGGTCAAGCTCATGTTGGAATGCAGACATTATGGGAGGGTCTAGAAGACAATGTGTCTCCTTGAGAAGGCAACTGCTATGAAGAGAGAGAAATATGTGAGTCCAGAATCATATAGATATCATCACAAATGTCAGATCTTCTTTTTATTGTATTTTACAACAGGTTTGGAGATTCTTCTATTGTTAGAATGCTTAAGTTATTTCAAACTGTCTATGATGCTTTTATGAAAATCTGTGGTAAAACAAGCTCTATTAGCATAAAAACCATTTCAGTAAATGTTCAATGACTAAAGTCTCTATATTAACTGGAATTTGAACTAATGACTGTCAGTTCCCAGACATTTACACAAAGATTCTCTCAAGGGTCCTCTATTAAGCAGCATTAGGGACTTTCATACACAGAACTGTTTCTTTGTATCTGAAAGTTTATAAGAGGGAGACTCCTGAAGGTCAGTGAACTGAGAGTCTGAGACAGCTCTGGTTCAGACTATAGCACACATGAACTTTGTGAACCTAGATGCGCCACTTGTGTATGCTCAGATTCTTTACCTGCAAAGTGAAGAGGTTGGTGGTGACCTTGAAGAGTGCTACTAGCTCTGTAACTCTGTGATTCTTTTTTTTCCCGCCATTCCTCTTCCCAGACTCCAGTCATTGTCTTATTTACATAGTTGCATTTCTAATTATGATTCTTTTACTGACCCTCAAGAAGCCAGAGCACATAACATTTGAATGATAATTTGGTTTATCACATCTACATACCTTCTTAATATGGTGTCCAGAATTATTTTTGAAGATATATATTTGGGGTGAAATTCCTAATTAGTATTCAGGATACCTATAGAAAATAGCTTTTGTAGGTACAGTTAACTTTTGATTATTTATATTAATGTGGGATAAGATGCCTAACTGAAATGTACATGAAGACTTCATGCCTCATTTCATCTTTAAATTTGTCTGTCTTTGTAAGGAGTGTTTGAATGGACTAGTTTGAGTTTCATCTTCAGCCCGGGCAGAAAACTGCCTTAAGCATCTTTATGTAGCTTTATTTTTTTACCCATTGTCCCACTTTGCTAAAGGAAAAAAAAAGGATTCATTTCTGAACCATAGGAATTAACCTCATTTTATCCATTTCCCCCACTCTGTTCAGTGTTACATTATACTCCTGCTCATGCCATCCTCATCTAAGTGTCCGTCTCTGTGCACATTATTTCATAAACATATCCTAGCTTTTGTGCCTTTACTTATGTTCTTATCCTTTTTTTTTTCTTTACTCCTGTGGCCCTCAAATATGCTTTTGACTAAATCGTATTCTTCTTGTAAAGCCTAGTCTTCCAGTCCTTTATATTTTTCCTAAACACATGAGCCTTATTGTCTAACAGATTGATTCTAGATTCTGGTCCTACAATTTGATGACTCTCTGATCCTGAGAAAAGTACCATAGTCCCTCTGATCCTCGGTCTTCTCATCTGAAAAATATGAATATCCAAATCTCAGGATTGTTTTAAATTTTAAATACTATATATTTCTGATATTTGATAAATATTCAGGTAGTAATAGCATATATCAGTGATTGAAAAGAGACAAAACCCCTGTCCTCATAGAATTTACATTCTGGTAGGGATAGATAGGTAAATTAAGAACAAAATACATAGTATCAGAAGTGGCACAGAGAGGTAGGGTGGAGAATGCAGAAAGTGAAGGAAGAGTGAGGTTTCAGTTTTAAATAGGGTAGTTTGAAAAGGGCTTACTGAGAAGATGGCATTTGAGCAGGGACTGAAAAGAGCCGGGGGATATTTGAAGAAAGATGATTCCAGGCAGAGGGAGCTACAGGTGTCAAGTCTCTTATATGTATGGGTGAATGGCATGTTTGAAGAACAACAAATAGATCAGTTGGCTATTTCAGATTGAAACTAAGGCAGAGAGAACAAGGCCAGATCTTGCAGGGTCATTTAGGTCAATTTTTGTAAGGACTTTGTTTCTAAATGAGATGGGGAATCATTGGAAAATTTTGAGGCAAGGAGTCATGTGATATTATTTTTTATAACTATTTTCTGGTTTCTGTATAGTTTTGGGGGAAGGAATAAATGCAGATATTGAGTAGGCTTTTGAATACATTGGGTGAGAGCTGTACAAACCAAATGTGTCTGACCTATAGTAGACATTCTGTAATTGATAATGCTTTCCCTCTGACTTCCCTGTACTGCTACCTCTAGCTAGAAGTTATTTCTTGTTCTTTGGAAGTCTCTATTAGGGCACACATCACTTTTTGGCCATTTTCCTTATTTATTCTGCTAACCTAAACATTTCTTTTTTTTTTATTTTTTATTTATTTATGATAGTCACAGAGAGAGAGAGAGAGGCAGAGACACAGGCAGAGGGAGAAGCAGGCTCCATGCACCGGGAGCCTGATGTGGGATTCGATCCCGGGTCTCCAGGATCGCGCCCTGGGCCAAAGGCAGGCGCCAAACCGCTGCGCCACCCAGGGATCCCTAACCTAAACATTTCTTGAGGGCAATTTCTTGACTCAATTTTACCTATCTTTATATATATCCCATGGAGTCCAGTGCAGACATTATACAAATTATTATCAAAATATTTTGATAAGGGCAGCACAGGTGGCTCAGTGGTTTAGCACCGCCTTCAGCCCAGGCCGTGATCCTGAAGACCCGGGATCTAGTCCCATGTCGGGCTCTGTGCATGGAGCCTGCTTCTCCCTCTGCCTGTGCCTGTGCCTCTCTCTCTCTCTCTCTCTCTCTCTGCGTGTCTCTCATAAATAAATAAATTAAATCTTTAAAAAATATTTTGATGAAATGAATAAACTTGTGAATATATCTGCATAGATTTGGAAAAACATACAGCAGAATATCTTGCTGGGGCATTGGCAAGACAGGTTGGTGAGAGTGACAAACCTATGGTAAACTCTGGAGTTTTTGGAGGCATAGGTATAGGAAAGAAGTATGCCCGATACACGTCAGTCTGATGTGAGATATGTGCAAAAAATGAGGCAGTAAATACTTTGGCTCCTCTCTTAAAGAGGGTTAGATGAGTAGCAGGTTGAAAGTATGTTTGGGATCTGATAAGCAATAGCATCCAAGAGAAATGGTTAGTAAGTGTGGAGGACAGGGAAGTAATAGCTCAGGAAACACATGGTTGTTTATCTTAGGATATATTAGCAGGAATTATTTATTTTTAATAAGTAGGACAGATGTGGGAAGAGACACTGATACTGCCATGTGAGGGATGTCAGGACAGGTCCAGCTAGGCATGCTGTCTAGGGACCTCGACCATCTTCATTTGTGATTCATGCAGATGTGTAGCTTTGGGGTCTGATGTGATATAGTGGAGTGCCTAAGAGTTGGAAAATGCAGGTAAAGGAGTCTCCTCATAGGAGGCCCTTGGAAATATAGATGAGCTACTGGCTGACCTCTGGGGCATCTCTCTGTATAGCAAGTCCCTATCCTTCAGGGGAATTGAGATAGAATTGAAAATAGACTGGGGGCTTAGGATGGTGCTGGATCCTTTTGGATTCTTGCTTCTACAAGTGGTTGAATACCCAGCTCAGAGTTGCTGAAACAAAAATGATCCTTGTTGATTCATCTAACTGAAAAATCCCTATGGAGTTATTGCCAAGCAAACTTGATCCACCTGCTCAAGTGATGTCACTGAGGACCTGACTTCTTTGTAGTTCTCTGTGTCCTGGCTTTCCCAGTCATCCTCATCTTTATAGTGTTCTCTTGGCACCTCCATTTGAAGTATTTTAAACACCATATCCTCAGTACAATCTTATCTGGTGGAAGACAACCTGTCTTTCTTGGCTAGCTCATATGGAAGCTCCAGACTTTAGTCCAGTTGGACTTAAGTCATGTGTCTATCCCTAGCCATTTATTGGTAATGAGCTAGGGTTATATTGGTAAGCATAGGTCTGAGCCTCAGACCTATGAGGGATGAGTCAGGGATGGAGTAAGTTATATCCCAAAACATGTGGGCTCTGTGGGGTGAGAGTAGACACCTGGAATGAAAGTTAGGCTGCTTTTATTAAGTAGTCTAGAGGGTGGGGTGTGATTCAGATCCATGAAAACTTCAGATGTCTACTACCAGGATTACATTGTCAGGGTCCTAGAAGGAAACACCATTTACCTGAAATGGTTTAAATGAAGAGACTTTAAGGAAGGGGCTAGTTATTAAGATATGGGCAGGATTAAGGGTACAAGCAATGGCTAACTGTTCCTTTTGATCAGCATCAGCAGGAAGGTGTTACCATCCCTAGGACTTAGTGATCAAGCAGAGGAAATAGTGTTAACAGAGCCAAGTAAGAAATTGAGTTACGGAGGAGAAGCTAGAGTTGTAATTGTAGAGGAATGCAGCCAGAGATGGAACACTGAAGCAAGGAGGAATAGAGAAGAAATATCTTCACCTTTTTCTCTTCTCATCTTCTAATCTGCTGTACCACTCAACTGGAAACCAGACAGGAGAGGAACCTGTATGATGTAATCCTTAGGGGGGGTCAGCTTTCTGGAACGCATATAGGGCAAAATACGGATCTTAGAAGGGGTCAAATGGAGAATAAACAGCACAGAAAACAAATCAGAACTTCAGTCCAATAATAGGGAAATATATTGGGAAGAAAGATAAATTGCAGGTAGAAATTTAGGATCTAGAGATTCATTATCAGAGGAAGGTCCAAGAGAAAGAGGGCTGGTCTTCCTTAAAGAGCATAATGAGAGACTTCAGTGATATGAAAGGGGGACTGAGCCCCAGGTCAGTCTACTGTAGAGACTTGATTCCAAGCTCTGCCCTTGTTGGGGGATGGATACCTGTTTACTCATCTTATTCCATATCATAATTTGCCTGGGAATGGGGGGTGTGGCTGCTCCTGAAAGTTGGAACTCATTGACACTTTTGTTTATATTATTGTTCGGTCCAGGTTGAGATTTATTCCTACTTAAGCTTGACTTGAAAACTCTCAGGAGAGTTCAAATAGTTGACTAAGTGAAGTGAAGAAGGATGACTCTACCAGTCATTATCCAGAGGTCATTCTGTGGGCTAGATGGTAGTTGCTGTCACTAACTGCTGTGATAAATACCTAAAATATTGTGTCAAGGGGTTAAAGGCAATGTAGATTACAGCAGAAAGCTCAATTTGTGGCTGGCAACAAGATGGGAAGCAGAAGTAGTATAGCACCAACTCCACTGAAGGAGAGGGCAAATAACAACCTTAGTCAGCTGGGTCTGAGATGAGAATGCCTGATGCAAAGTTGGGAACCAGAGGAGGACTGGGCTGAGCAATAAAACTGTTGGCTGAGCCTAAAATGATTTCAAAGCAGAACAAGGGTAGGATTGTTTAGTAGTGGAAAAGAAAGCTTGGTTTGATGCTTAGAGAGTATTACATGATTTTCTTTTTTAAAAAAGGCCATTAGTTATTACATAATCAAGCAGTACAAACATATCAGCAAGTTGAGACAGTCTTTATCTAGGATTATTAGATCTACAGTTCAGGTGAGAGAATATTACGAACTTGCTTATCAACCTTTGTGTAATGAGAGCACAAAAGTGAATGAAAACATATCCAGTCTGCAATGAAAGAGAAATGTAATAGACACAGATTTTTTTCCCCTACTTTGTGGACCTAAGCCTAAATTTAACTCGAGTTCATTTTAAAAGGAGCTTTTTAATTCAGGCTTTTAAAATGAAGGATTTGCCTATTAATGGGAAATATGCATTTTAAGATGAGCTTTATTTGGACTAGTAGGGGAGTATGAAGCGAGGAAACTAGTTGGAAAAAGAGATATAAAAGAAGAAAAGCTATAAAAAATTGTTAAAAATGGAAGGATAACACAGCCAACTCCACAGCCATCTGCCCAAGAAACATTTCTCTTTGCCTTATTTTCCCTTGCTTTTGTGTTGGCCATTCTCTGCTAGGTTCTTGGACGCCTCCTCCTCCTATCTTCCCAAGCCAACTCTTCCTGTGCTTCAGGATGCTAGGCACATGCTGGCTTCCACACCTCTTACTATCCTCCTCACTCCCAATGTTGCCCCAGATAGATTTGTGGTATGCAAATCTGTGTTATGATGTACTTATCACATCATGTTGACGTAAGTTTCTGATGGAAAATCTTCTTCATTACACTGTCATCCATTGAGGGAATGAGCCAATGAAACAATGGGTATTTATACAGCCAGAATAAATAGCTTCAGGGAGAGCATAGAAGTATACTAATGAACATTGCAGTGTGACTGAGGCATGCTGAGGGCAGAGATATAGCTGGACTTTGGGAATAACTGCAAGTAGAAGGTTGTATGCAGTTGGGACCCTTGCTATATTTTATTTTGGTTTCTTCACCTCTTTTTAGTGTCTCTTACTCTTTCTCTGAAGAATGGCCTACATTCAGAAGATATGGTTGCTGACAGCTCTTAAGATGTACACAATAAAGCTTTGTCACTTTAGAACGACTAAATCCTTTAGAAAGACTGAAGATTCTGACTTGACTTTCCTGTTCCCAAAGTCCTTGGTTTCTCAGAAATGTCCCAATTTGGGATAGTTGTGCCCTCCTCCTGCTTGATCGTTAGCTACTCTCATTGTAATCATGTGTGTGCATGGTAGTTCCTGTAGCCAGATAAGATAGTATATGCTTCACACCCAACACATATTAGTCTGCCATGGAATAATGAACATTTTGAGGGCCCTGCTTGCTAGCATGTGTAGCTAACTTTGGGCCATACATATTTATGAAAGGGAATGATAATGAAGACAAGTGCACTAAATAGTTAAACTTTGGTTTGGTGTTTGAACTACTTAATATCATTATTCTTATTGGAGATTTACCTTCTTTGTTCTGTTTTCTGTTGGCTAGCATTATGATGCATTCTTTACATTTTTAAGCATAACTGACAGGAGCATCAAAGTGGGAAAGATAGTCTGGATAATAAAAACAGTTGACTTGGGAGCAAAAACATGCTGTGGTTAATTGATAGAGCAAAGATGTTGCTGACTAACTGAAAATATTTTTAGTCTTCTAAAAGGTATTACTAATTTCTTGCAAGTGAATTTTTAAATGCCACTTTCAACTGAAAATTTTCTTACCAGCTTGCTATATGGCCCTCAGGGACGACTGACATTAAAGTGAAAGAAACTGGTATGTTTGTTACTCATACCAGGTGAGTAGATGAGGATAAAGCTAGTCAGCCTTTTAAAAACGTCTTGTATACAACATTAAAATTAGTGTGCATGTGTGTAGCTTATATTGATGAAAGCTGATCCTAGATGTTAGTCAAATGTGTAGAATTTACATTACAAAAAAGACAGGAAAAATGAGCTTAATTCTTTTTTCCTTTTGTAAACGTCCAGGATGGAGGATGGTGAGTGGTGATCTCTGGCCATCGGTCCAATATTATGCCTACTTTATAACCATTTTTTTGGGAGCTGGATGTAGATGTGTGTGTGGTGGGGAAGGAGTGTACTCTGGGAGTTAGTTATTAAAGAGGAGACCTCTGATAACTTGATATTGAATGAGTTTATTGGTCTGTCCCCTTTAGATACAAATCCTACAGAAGCAACCAAAGAGGAACGATACAGGGTGGATTACATGACAGAACATTGCTTCTAATTTGAATCTAGGAGCCTCTGAAGCCAGATATTAGATTTGATGGGCCAATCATAAGAGTTAGGAGCCTATCCATTATTTCTGTATCAACCACTGGGTTTCTTATAATTCAGTTAGAATCTTGATCTTAACACTTTAAAAATCTAAAACTCTGGTTATTCCTACTCTATGTTAATGTCAATATTTGTCCATATGTATTATATAGTCTGCTGGTGGAGTGTATGTTATTTCTATTTCTGGTTTGGCAAGAGACAAGAATTAATCAGCTTTTCTCTCTTACTCTCTCTTTTTTCTCTACTTCTCCTCTCTCTCTCTCCCTCTTTCCTTAAACATGCTTATCTGTAAGAATTCATGAAGCCAAAGCGCCTTTATATATTACCTTTGTAAATGACCTTAAGGAGGATTTTTCTGCATTGACAGGAACTACTCACCTCAAATATAACCGTTTTTATTTATACACCTAGAAGCTAAATAAGGGGTTTCTTTTGTGTCATTATAATGCAAGTTGGGCTTCTTTCTTTTCTTTTGCTTTCTTGCTTTCTCTCTCTTCTTCTTTAGTAAAAGAACATAGCAACGTTTCACCTTTGGTTGTTACTGAAACTTATGTTCAGGCAGAAAGTAACTTTGAAAATTAGTTACCTTGGGCACCCTGGTTGGCTCAGCGGTTTAGCACCGCCTTCAGCCCAGGGTGTGATCCTGGAGTCACAGGATCCAGTCCCATGTCAGGCTTCCTGCATGGAGCCTGCTTCTCCCTCTGCCTGTCTCTGCCCCCCTCTCTCTCTTTCTCTGTCTTCCATGAATAAATAAATATTTTTTTTAAAAAAGAAAGAAAATTAGTTACCATAAATAGAATACAAATAGCTTTTTCCATAAAATAGATGCCTCTCTTCAGGAACTTTTGATTCCAGTCTGTTAATATTGCAAATGTAACTGAAATAGACATTATCTGTGCCATATGTGCACCAGTGGCAAGGATTCTGCACTTACAGTTTAGCTAGAAAACTTGGAGGGCAGCCAAGTGGGAGCACTGTAATAGTCTTTTAAGAAGTTGGAATCTGAAATAATGTTTCAGGAAGAAAAGCTTTCAGTTTAGACAGTTGCATAGTTAACAATTAGTCCTGAGAACTAACAATTGTCTTTAGTCAGTGAAACCAACTTCTAATTTTATACCGGAGTGGAGTAGATAGCTTGCATAGCTTAAATGCACAGTAAACTCTTGATTTATGCTATCCAATTCCTTAGCAAAATCTTGTTTTTTGTTTTCCTCATTGACATTTTGGTGTAGTTCTCTTTGCTGATTGGTTGATATACGTCATGTCAGTGTCTTACTTTTTCACCTGGCTTTCAAGTGTAAGTTTTTTCCATATTCTTAATTTTGAATGACTGTATATATTTTATAGTGCTAATTATATATCAGACTATTTATTTTACATGTATTAATTTATAGTAACAGGATTTGCTGTTGCTTACTTAGCCATTTCTTTGTATCTATCCATCCATTTTAACTATCCGGTAGTTTCTTTTTAAAAAAAATTTATTAATTTTTATTTTTTTTAAAGATTTTATTTATTTAGTCATGAGACACACACAGAGTGAGAGGCAGAGACACAGGCAGAGGGAGAAGCAGGCTCCATGCAAGGAGCCCGACGTGGTACTTGATCCCAGGTCTCTAGGATCACACCCTGGCCGAAGGCAGCGCTAAACTGCTGAGCCACCGGGGCTGCCCTATTCAGTAGTTTCTCACAAGTTTAGTATTATAAATATCACAAAAGCAAACATAATTAAGGAGGCATTTCCCACATTTTAAAGGGTCTTTGCCCTAGAGTAGTTTCCTAAAAACAGAATTACTGGAACAAAGTTTAAAAAAATTTAAGGCTGTTGATACACATTACCTTAATACCTTTCCTCATGGTTGATTACATTTCTGTAATAATTTATGAGTGCTTAGTTCAGTAAATTGTTGTCATCTTTTCATGTTATATTTTAATATCTTTGCTAATTTGATAGCCAAATATGTATTTTTCCCACTTTGTTTTAATTTCCTGTGTTTTTTTTTGTTTTTTTGTTTTTGTTTTTTGGTAATTTCATTTCCTCTTTTGTGAATTACTTATTCATGCTTCTTTGCCTGTTTTTCTCTTAAAGTTCTAGGCATATTCTTATGTCTGCAGTTCGTTAAGTTCCTTAACTAAGATACTAAACTTTGTTATATTTGTTGAAAGTATTTTTTTCCAGCCATTGGCCTTTTAGTTTTGAGTATTTCCTTTTATATATAAAGGGTGTTTATATGTGGATGTGCATGGTGTGCGGGTTACTGAGGTGTAGCTGACATATGTTTTTGGTTTTTATTTATTTTTATTTTTTTATTTTTTAAAGATTTTATTTATTCCTGAGAGAGAGAGAGAGAGAGAGAGAGAGAGAGAGAGAGGCAGAGGGAGAAGCATGCTCCATGCAGGGAGCATGATGTGGGACTCGATCCCGGGTCTCCAGGATGCGCCCTGGGCTGAAGGCAGCACTAACCCGCTGAGCCACCTGGCTTCCCTGTTTTTGGTTTTTAAACATTTCCTCCTTTTTGATTGCTTCCTTTTAGAAAAGCCTTCCATTTCCAAAATAATTGTTAAATTATCTTTTTTCTGTGGATTTTTTCTGTTTAATTTTTAATCAGTGTAGAATTTATTCTATTATATGTGTTAGCTTTCTGCAAGAATTTCAAGGAGCTAGAAAAATAATTTGTGTTTTACTTTTCTCTTTCAATGAATTGACTAATTAATATTTGGAAAAAAGTCTAGGATAATCCGTAAACCATACAATCAGCTTCTTATTTTTTTTACAGTCAGCTTCTTAAATATTGTTTTAAAGATTTTCTCTTTGCAAAGTAGAAATTGAGAATTGAATTGAGAATGTAATTAGGTACATGACCTTGCATATTTTTAAATATTGCATTTAAATATTGTTTTAAATATTATATTTGTTGTATTTTTGTCTTTTCTTTCATAACCAAATTTAAGAAACTAACTATCTAACCTTCCTTGTTCTTAGAGGTTCTGTATGGCTCACTGAAGATGGTTTCTTATCCCTAGACTTTTCATCTTCATACTATAACTCAAAACAGAACTTCTATGAGGTTTCCTGGTAGATAAAAAGAGTGTTCTGATGGAAAGTAAACAGCATTCATCGATGTCAGAAGTATTTTTTTTGCTAATTGTTGTATTTACTATTTAGTTGCATGCTAAATAATAGTGTTGTTTAATCAGATATAAATAATGTTTATTATAATAACAATAATGCCCATGATGTCATTAGAAAATCAGTATATTAGGAATGAATATCAAAATCTAAAAGTAGGATGGCTATATATGCATGTTGCATATAACAAATATACATATATATGTTTTGTTAATAATTTGTGATTTAATAAAGCTGATCTTAAAAAAATGTTTATCAACAGATTTGACTATAATACCGATACTTCCAAATAATTTGAAATTTCCAAAATTATATAAATGGGAATCTTTGATCTCCAGTAGTAATTTTTCTGTTAATTATATTAGTACTAATTATTGGATAAGCTTTTTTTACATTTTAGCTGCATATTAAAAGCAATGATAAATTAATATAAGTACAATGATTTGGCAGTGTTGAATAAATTGTTTCCTTTTCCCCACCCAAAGGGATTGTATTTAAAATACTTTGTAATCCAAATTCAGTGACTCATCTTTGAGGTTGGTTTATTACCTAGATTGATTTGTGTTGAAACTGGTTGTTTAAGATCTGACCACATCCAATTTTGTACACTGTTTTTGAAATGTAGGAATTTGGAAATTTTATTAGAATGGAAAAGAGACTTTTATAACTTATTTTCCTTTTACTTTGGTTATTTTTGTTCTTTGAGAATTTTTCATTAAAAATAATTGCAGTCTTTGGCACATTGAAGACAACATAATTACTGAATAAATCTTTCTAATTATGTCTCTTTTATAACTTTCTTTTGCTTATTTTCTTCATTGTTCAAAAGAAACATACTAGTTAGAGAGTGGTGGAACCTAAAATTTTAGGGTCAAGGAATGGCGGAGGACATGTAAATAGGAATAAAATGAGAGAAGCATAGAAGTGTTTTAATAATATAAGTATTCTACAGACTACCTAATTATAGAGAGGAATAGATTTTTTGTTCTCAAGGAGATCATGGAACAGACTTAGGTCTAAAGGAGTTTGAGGTTCCCAAGTGCCTGGATATATTAGAACTCTCTTTAAGTAAAGGCAGCACATATAGTAAAATTTTATTTTTCTTAAAAAATTGTAGACTCTCAAAAGATATGAAAAATGACAATAGGACCTCGTATACTACATAATTCTGAATTAAAAGTGTTTCTTCAAGATGTGGAAATTATAGAAAATGTTGTAGAGAGAAGAAATGCTATATAACTAACTGGGTTTATACTCCAGAGTTAAAAAAAAAAAAAATGGGGAGGGGAGTTTAAAAAACTCATGCAAAAATTAGATATGATCAAATATCTGGAACAGGAATACAGATTGGGACACTGATGAACAGCAGTCTAGGCCATGGCATTATTTCCTTTTCCAGGGTTCGTATTGTCAAGTTCATATTGTCAAGTGCTCAGTATTCTTTCCTGCTTTGTCTATAAACATTTCTGGAATCCTTCTTAAAGTGACACTCTAGGTAGCTACCACCATTTGATTGATATTGTAAGAAATGCAGCCTCTTTGACATTGCAGTCTAGGAAAAGGTATCTCAAAATAATATAGGTTTGAGAGGCCTGTCTCTGTGCTAAAGGCTATTAATCAAAGCCCTTGGATCCAATAGTTAAATAAATACAAAGGCTTTTAACTTTTATATTATTCAGCCAGCATTTTTCTGTTTTATCCAACTAGGATAACTTGTGAGATGTTATATAATGTTCTGTTAGCATCTAGATCACAGTGTCTATAGAAGTAATGAGGTCTTTTAGTTTAACAGACTACCCAAAAAGGTAATCTTGTTGATACAGAGCACTGGTTCTCTACCAGAAGCTATTTTTTTTCCATAGAGAACATTTGGCAATGTCTTGTGACAGGGTGTATGCACTACTGGCACCCAGTGGATAGAGACCAGGGATATTGTAACTCTCCACAACAAAGAACTATTCAGCCCATAATGTCAGTGTTCAATGTCAACAGTGCTGCTGTTGAGAAATCCTTATCTAGAGTACTAGTTCTTGATTAGTAGCTTGTTAGAAAAGCACATTGCTATTCTTCACTTCCAGTCTAGTGAATCAGAATTTCTAGAGGTAAAGCTTATTAGTTTATCTTCTAATTAGTCCTTTGGGTGATTCTGATGTTACTTAAAGTTTTAAGACTGATTATCAGCCTATCTTGATATATACGTACATTCAAGATTAAGCATCAAGCTTGTACCAGGAACTTACCTGAATGCTAAAAAACAGCCTTTTCATAATCAGTTTGGTTTTGCCATCTTACCTAAATGGACCTTGTTTCTTCTTGGAGGTCTCAAATCTTCTGTTGTCTATTACGTTTGTTGTTTAACGTGTGTTTGTTGAGTTGTATTCAGCTTTCTCTTCCTACTGTCTACTTGTTGGCATTCTTACAAGAGCTTTTTTTTTTTTTAATCAATAACTTGGCTGAAGAGGTAGTTATCATATTTATCAGGTTTTTAGACACTGCAATGATGGTAAGTGTTAGATGTTAGAGACAATTCTTTATTCTTGATAGGCTAACAATAACATGGTCATAGTTGTCAAATTAAAAATTCCCATTATAGGGACACCTGTGTGGCTCAGCAGTTGGGTGTCTGCCTTTGGCTCAGGTCGTGATCCCGGGATCTGGGATCAAGTCCCACATTGAGCTCCCTGTGAAGAGCCTGCTTCTCCCTCTGCCTATGTCTCTGCTTCTCTCTCTCTCTGTGTCTCTCATGAATAAATAAATAAAGCCTTAAAAAAACCTTCCCATTATATCCACTATACAAGCAATTCTTACTTGCTAATCAAAATTAGGAACATTCTTAATTAATTGAGTGGATTGCACAGCAGGAAGAGATTTTCAGTATTTGTTGAATTGAATTAAAAATATCTCTTAAAGGGATCCCTGGGTGGCGCAGCGGTTTAGCGCCTGCCTTTGGCCCAGGGCGCGATCCTGGAGACCCGGGATCGAATCCCACGTCAGGCTCCCGGTGCATGGAGCCTGCTTCTTCCTCTGCCTGTGTCTCTGCCTCTCTCTCTCTTTCTGTATGACTATCATAAATAAATAATAATTTAAAAAAATTAAAAAAAAATATCTCCTAAATAATTTGGAAGAATGGTGGTGATAGAGGGAAGTAGAAGAGAAAGGTAGACAATATGCTGACTTACTTTGGACTTGGTGAATATCAAGTGCTGATGCACACTAAAGTAGAAATCCTCATCAGTTGGCATGAAGGAGAAAGAACAGAATCAAAGGAATGGATTCAAGGGTCACATAACTGACAGGAGGGAAGAAGAAAGGGAAGGTGACAAACCAATAAAAGAAATTTTGTCATGGAAGAAGTCATAGGAGTTTTTTGTTTTGTTTTGTTTTTGTTTTGTTTTGTTTTGTTTTGTTTTGCAAACACACAAGGGTTTATTTACAAGCTCAAGCTTGAGTCCAAGTATACCTGACACAGTGGAGCAGGGACTTGGACCATGAGGTGGGTTTCAGCTTAGTTTTATGGGCTGGTCTAGGGGACCTCCAGAAGGGGTGGAAGAATTTCTCAAGTTCTGTTTACATTCTGATATGGGACTTTCAAGGGCATTGAGCTCTGTTCTCATTCTAATATGGGGCTTTCTAGGGCGTTAAGCTGTAAGCTGTTCTTTTTCCCTGTAACTGAAGTAATGTAAATTTCAGGTCTTATTCACAGGGGCCTGGGATGACTGTATTTGTGCTAACGCTGAACTTAAAGTGGAATGGCCTTAATTTTCTCGGCCTCCACATTTCCCCCTCTCAGAGGAACCTAAGGAAGGACCCAATCATGGGTCCAGGTTGCTCTCAGAGTGAGCCAGGGGGAATGATTAAATCAGGATTTGAACCAACCTTGTTGCAGTTCTTGCTCCCGTTTACATCCCAGTGAAGTAGCAGCATCCTAGTTTAAGGCAGCACATAATCCCCCCCTTTGTTGTAAGAAGACTAAGTCTAATCCCCTTCTATTTTGAAGGACAACCTCAGACTAGGGAGTCTTGGAGGTAGGAAATAAGTGAGAACGGCGCAGTCTTAGCTTTAGGGGATTGTCCTTGTCTGGTTGGCTTTTCCATTCTGGAACAAAGTCCTTGAGAACAGCATGTGGATCAGCTGGCTGGACGTGGGTGTAGTGGACCCAGGGAGTAATCCCGTCGACCTTGAGAGGGGTGGGAGTGGTCAGGATCACGATGTAGGGTCCCTTCCAGCGAGGCTGAAGTGTCTGGTGTTGGTATCTCCACATGTACACCCAGTCACCTGGCCGATATCGATGGGGGTCCGGGGTGGCCCAGTCTCGTAGAGGGCCCTCAGTTTAGGCCACACCTGGTCAGGGTGGCTGTCTGGTTTGTCCCTGAAGATCACGGCCTTAACCACATGTGAAACCCAGCAGTTAAGCCTCTGCCTTTGGCTCAGGATGTGATCCTGGAGTCCCTGGATCAAGTACCACATCAGGCTCCCTGCATGGAGCCTGCTTCTCCCTCTGCCTATGTCTCTGCCTCTCTCTCTCTCTCTCTCTCTCTCTCTCTCTCTCTGTGTCTCTTGAATAAATAAAGCAAATATTTTTAAAGTAAATAATATATATAGTATATGAATATTTGAATAGAGGTACACAGAATAAGTGGGAAAAATCAGTAGGTTTTAACATAAGTGCCGCTTTCTGTGGATCTGGTAATATGGAGAACAGAAAAACAGAACATCTGCAGTAAGCCTTCTAGATGAAATGAGGGCAACTGAAGCCCATTCCACAATTTTTCTGATCCCAGATAGCCAGGATAATTATGGAAGGGTGGATGGGGTGGTGGAAAAGATAGGAAAGTCTCCAAATAGGTTCACATCACCCACTCACAATATGATTGGAGAGACCAGATTTGGATAAACTCAGTATAGATTTAGTGTAATTTTCTACTGCTTCTGGTAATTATGCAATTCTGTATTTAGCTCTCTAGATTTCTTCCTTCATTTCTTATCTCTCATCTTAGAAGAATGGCTCTCTTCTGATATATTTATCATAACTTTCTCAAGGCAATGTGTCCATAATGGGACATACGCAATAATTTTAAGTGGCAGACAATTTTTCAATTTAAATTATTATTTACAGATTCTATGCTTAGAACAAGATTAAGGATTTTTTAAAGTAAGTGGATTTTTAAAATTTTTTTTTATGAGAGATCATGGGCAAGGGACAAGGGGAAGCAAGTCTGCTTCCATGCTGAGCAGGGAGGCCCATGCAGGGCTCGATCCCAGGACCCTGAGATCACAACCTGAGCCAAAGGCAGACACTCAAACGACTGATCCACACAGGCAACCCAAAGTAGGTAGATTAAAGGTAAAGCTCAATTTAAAAAAGGAAATAAATGGTAGTGCACATTTGCACAGATAAGATCCTCAAGAGAATAAGTTAATGACAGAAGTCTAAGAAAGATGGTGTTAAGGAAATACAGCTTCCTTAAATTTCATTGGCTTTTAACCATTCCAGACTATTCCTAGTATTTGCCTAAATTTAGTAAACTTTACATTTTAATGGTCTCTTTCTTTTCTATTATCCATTACGTCAACGTATAGAAAAATATAGCAAAGAAATTTGAAAACATTTTTCCTCAGTCTATTTTCCACCTACCTTAAAAAAATTTCTTTTCCACTGGCTTCAGAAGCTGTCATTTTTTTTTTTTTTTTTTTTTTTTTAGAAGCTGTCATTTTTAGCATTTAGATTAGCAAATGCTACTTTGGTCCCTTTTATTTGGTTTTATTTATTTATTTATTTATTTATTTATTTATTTATTTATTTATGAATTTGTCCCTTTTGTTTAATCTTTAATTGGTGTTAGCCATTTTAACTTTAGGTATTTCTCACATGTGTAGAAATATTATCATTTACTTTATTGTATCCTTAATATAGTCATTTCTTACTTAAGAAAAATATCCTGCAGTCTGAAAAAGTGTACTGATTCAGTTAAATCACACCCAGACATACCCTTTGAAACATAAGGTTACATAAAACAAAGACTGTGATGTAAGATTAAAATTAAATCTTTTACAGGTAAAAATACAAACACTTCATTATATAATTGAGAATATAGAAAGTTGTCTAGCTGTAGCAGCTCAGTTTCAACTCTTTTTTGAGGTACCCTTTGCAAATGTTTTGTTAATAGAAAAAGGAGATATGCAATTAGCAGAGGAAAAGCATGCTACACAGTGCAATAAGACAGATGGTTTAGTCCCTGAAACCATTTTTCAGTGCATGGCAGTTATGAAGTTTTGTTGTGATCTGATAGTACATAGATCTTCAAACACATTTGAATTCATCTGTCACTTAATTTCATGAATCTAGAAGTGCCAGTGATAAAAGTATGTGTAGCTTTCAAAATCTATATAAAATATTATCGATTATAAAAATGTTGTTTTTCAATTAAGTAATAAATACTCATTTTAATTATATTATTTACTGACAATCAATTAGAAGTCCATGAGAAACTAAAAAACCCTTAAAAACAATGCTATCTCTGGCTTTAAATCATATCACTTTATAAAGTCATACTTTCAGCTATACTTATTATTATATTTTTCTTTCATCAAATTCTAATAACTCTAGCAAAAAAGTTGGCATTATTATCACTTCCATTATTGCTCTTATTTTATTGCTACAATGATCTGGGAATCTGGAGAACTGAATTATACATACTAAGGAAAATTTGATATATTTGAAAAGGTAATAAGATAGCAAATTTTATGGATATAAGACATTTTTACAAATCAGATAATTGCCCACCCATCTATAATTCCCCAACAGCAATCAAGAATTTTCCATATGAAATGCTTTTTTCAAAAGGGTATGATGGCCTAAGAAGATCAGTCATGACCCAGACATAACACTTAAAAATTTGGATCAAAGAGTATCTTCCAATCTACTTTTTCTAAAAATAATGCAAATACCACCTCCTCTTGCCTTCCTGTCACTGCAAGGTGGATCCTTTTGCCCCAGTCAAACCTTTGGCATTCCTGCTTGCACTGGCCCTCTGGCCAAAACAGGACATTTGTGTTTTTGATTGCCCAGCATCACCCCACTTCTAATAACAATACCTTGATTTTACTTTGAAATTTATTATAATGTCTTGGTACACCCATTTTTGCTAAGGAGTATTAAGATAAAAATATGACAAGTAAGATGTACTCTTCTTAAAATATAATTTCTGAGCAGAATGACAAAAGACCACATGAAGTTCAGGCTGAGGCATTCTGATGGCATAATTCTGTTGAGGCTGTTCATTAGAGCATGATACCTTAATATGCACAGAAGCCTGGTCTCTGCTCTTTCCTAGGCTGATTCCTCAAATTTTCCTTCAAGTATGGTGTCTGTGAGCACCCACTTAGTCTTCCAATATGTTTCTTCTGTGTCTATAAGCAGAGTTGGGTTCTGTTGCTTGCAAAGACCTGTATTTTTTTTTCAGTCTAAAAAAAATTGTGGCCAAAATCATTTACTTCTGTATGTTTCTTCATCTTTTGTACAAATACAGAACCTTTGATACATCCTTTACTGCCTGCCCTGCCATCCCCATTACTGCCTTGCCCTGTATTTGGAAAGGCCACACCCTCTGCCTGACAAGATTTTTCATACATTTCCATTTCTAACACTGGAATAACAGCTATATTTTAATACTTCTCTGTGCCCCTTATTTGAACTCATCCTACCATGTTATAATTTTTTTTTGCTAGTTTGTTTTCTCTGAGTGAAAACACCGAATCTTTCATTATCACACATCCAGCACAGTGCCTAACATATAATTGGTGCCTATATTCTTGTTGAACAATGAATTAGGAACAAAAATTCTGAGATATAACCTGTAGTACACACTGCTGGTGCCTGATGAAATGCCCTTCACTGATCAGTGTACCCATTACCCACGTAGTATAATATTAATTGTTAATGTCTTTTAGCTGTCCCCTTCTTTGGAGAAATACACTACAACCAATGACTCACTATAGGAGCATGAAATGCCAGCCCCTTGCCTCAGTGTAGGACCAACTCTGTGGTACAATTCACAGATACCCACAGTATCATGCTTAAGCCGAACTATATACTTAATTAAGAACTTTAGCTTGCTTAGTTCCTTCTTTGCTTTGTGCTGCTTCCCTCCATCCCCTTCTTCTGACAGACCTCCCTCAATAAACAATGTGCACCAAATCACCTTCTCAGGTTGTTTATAGGAAATCCAAATTCTACAGATGATACTGAGACAAGATTTTTAACATATTTCCTTCCACAGTTTTGGCTGTTGGAATGAATTCAGAGGACTGAATCAGAGCAAAACTATTTTAGATGGTGCAGTAGTACAAAATGTAAAGTTTGTGTGCCGCCTACTTTAAGATCTTTGAGACCATAGAAAAGAGGACCATAAGCAGAACAAAGAACCCACAAAGGATAATCTTTCAGTCATTATTTACAAGATCTTGCCTCTAGAAAAACTTCAGACATTAACTAAGAGTAATAATAGGAATAAAGAACGGCCATTTGGTTAGTAAGTGCTATTTAAACTGACACAGAATATAAAGGCTATTGTTTCCTATGTAACTAAGTAACACTAAAGAAAATGCATTTTAAAAATCTTCTATCTAAAGAAATATGAATTTCTTTCTGAATTATATTTATTTAATATATTATGAAAAGGAATTTTTATATAAAGATGTTACATGCCAATAATTTCTAATTATATTCCGCAAAGGTATATTTAAAACTGCACCTTCAAACAAACTTAACAAGGCTGAATAAAACAGATTAAGGAAATGACTTCAAATATTACGATCAACTTTGAGTCATTCCCCACAATTATTATGTTTCTTAGTCTGAGCATATTCTGTGGATAAACACTACAAAAGTCCACATAAACACAACAATCACTAAGATGATGACAGTGACATTGCAAGCATACACATTGTTAGCCATCTCCATCATGAGAAAGCATCTTACCACTCTCCCATTTATTATTAGTGGAAGGAGCCATGAAGCCTGGGATCTAAGTTGGATCTGCCTGCATTTGATGTTGAACCACATTTACATTACTTCAATCCTCTAGATTTGTTTCTCTATTGTTCATAACATATTTATTATTTATGCACTACTTCTTTCTAAAAATAGATTAAGTATGTAAGATCACCAATAGTGGAAAGTTGGTGACCTCAGCTAAACATTTTGGATGCTTATTAGTTAGTTATATTTTGCGGTATAGGAAAATTACCCTCAAATTTAGCAGTTTAAAATAATAAGCTTTTACTATCTCATATAGTTGAGGGTAAGGAATCTAAAAGCAGCTTAGTTGGGTAGTTCATGCTCAGGATATTGCTGTGGGCATTGAAAAATTTGAAAGGTGCTGTTGAATATACTTCCAAGGTCATGTACGTTGTTGTTGACAGGTCTGAGAGTTCTTTGTTGGCAGTTAGCTGGAGGTTTTGATTTCTCATAATGTGGTCTTCTTTGTAGGCTGCCTGAGTGTCCTCATGATAGGCATCTTGCTTGTGAATGATCCAAGAGATAGTGACTGAGCAAGAGAGTACCCAAAATTAAAGCAAAGTTCTTTTCTAACCTGATCATTCAAGTGACATACTAACACTTCTGTTAGAAGCTATTGGTCATAAAGATGAACCCTGGTTTGGTGTGGAAGAGAACTACACTGGGATGTGACTAGCAAGAGCTGGGAATCAGAGGAGACCACATTAAAGGCTTCCTGCCATAGACACATTTTTGAAAGACAGAAAGTACATAAAGTTGCATGGATCATGGCTATTGCAAAGGAACCATTGTTCATTATGTAGCTCCAGAAGTGCTCTAGCTCAGAATCGGCAAGTACAAAAGTCAGATGAGGGGGAAATTGGAAATGATGAATTACAGGACCACCACGGGAAGGAAGCATACCTCAGACCCCTACTCCATCAGTGCTTATTCCTGGATGAAGCTCTAAAACAATGATAGTACACTCAGGTATAGTAAAGTAGAGGAGTTAACAGACAGACAACTAAAGTGAGTGAAAATGAGTAAGAAGACTAATCTGGAACTTGAGGTAACAGGTTTCCTTTAATAGCAATATTCTTCATGCCCACAATAAAATAGGATCACTTTTATTTGCCTTACACACAGTTTCTATCCATTTTTTTTTCTTCCTTTGGTAGGAAAATTGCTAGCAATTTTGCCAATAAACATTTCTTGGGAGCTTATTAAGTGCCAAGTACTGTTCTAGGAATAGGGTATAAAATAAGATAGCTAAAAACTCTGCCCTGTAGGAGCTTATATTCTAGTGTGGCAGAGACAGATAAATGGTGCTTGGAGAAAATTATATAAGGTCTAATGACAGAGAGGGGTTCTGAGCAGCTTTAGCGAAGTATTCATAGAAAATCTCTTTGAAGAGATACTACCTGAGCTAAGAGCTGAACAATTCAAAGGAAACATGTGCACAAAGACAGGGGAACCCAATTCTAAGTGGGGGGAACTGAAAAATGTAGACTTTAAAATAAGAACAAATTTGACATGATGAAGAGAATAAATGAATACAATCAGGGTGTGGACAGAGAGACATTCCTCATATAACACTGTGACATAACAATAGCAATAAACGTTCAGCCCCAGTGTTGGGAAAACAAAAGGGAGAGGTGTGGAATATGCCACACTGAAGAGCAAATGGCTTACCTCAAGGGAGCAGCTATGCTAACAGTCCCAGACAACTGTTGTCACGTTACAGATACTTCAGAGAAGTCACAAATTCATCTTGTGGGAAATATCTCATTTTTCAGGGGTTGGCTCAAATTGTGAAACAAAAACAACATCCATTGTGGCTGCCAATATGCCACCTTCATTCTAAAGAAATGTAGAGGGCTTATGGCTCTTGGTATATATGATCAGCACCTTAGAAATCAACCCTCTTCATTTTAGATAGAGGTGGGCAAGAATTAAAGCAGCCTATCTGTCCTTTCCTTGTCTATGAATCTTGAAGAAGAAAAAAATTAAAGAGGTAGAGGGAAGTATGAAGTAGAATAAAAAATATGCCTCCTAGAACACAGCAAAAAGCATAGAGTTGAGGAGGCAGAGAAAAGACAAAAAGGAGAAACATAGGCAATCAACATCAGAAAGTTAGAACTTAAAAAGAATAAATTAATCAAATAAACAAGAGTCCAAAAATTCTGGAGCTTAAAAAGAATTGTTTAGATTTTAAAAGGTTCACCAAGTGTCAAACAGGATGAATGCAAAGAGACCCACTCCTAGATGGGTTAACTGATGTATCAGTTACAAAGAAACTATCACAAAAACGTATCACACCAAAGAAAAAGAGGTCTTAATTTTTTTTTACTAAAATGCAAAATAAAAAAAACATAAATCAGATAACCTATAAAAGAATTAATCTGACCTAAGCCTTCTTAACAACAACAGGTATTTCAGAAACCAATGAGTCAAATGACAGAAAAATTCTAAGATTCAATTATTTTGAACCTAGAATTCTATTCCCAAACTCAATCATGGATGCACAATAAAAATATTTTCAAAAATTTTCAGATATGAGAGGACTCAGTTTACTTCTGAGAAATAACATTTACATCGCAATATAGTATAAGTGCTACAAAGAATAGTTTAATTATAAATGTGGAAAATTATGTGAAATCTATAAGCTATGACAAAGAAAAATAATGATATAGAAGCTGGGAGGTCAAAGGAAAAGAGAAATGGAAGTGCTGGTTTTCGGTTTTCTCATCTGACACTGTGGAGAGCTGAGGAATAATATTCTAAATATGATGGATCAGGAAAGTTACTTAAGTTACTGTGAAAGAGAAAATATATATTCTCCAGCAATCAAGTAGCTGGTTTATAAAAATTGTTCAATTACACGATGTAGGAATTTTCCAGCCCCAAATCTTTGAGTGTCATCGAAAATGTATTATATTGGAAAAGAGCTAATTCTTTGAATAATTTATTCTTGTTTTCTTATTATAAACATATTGTGAAACATATTATATTGGCCTCTGCCCCTGGTTCCTGACACAGGATTATGAAAGCCAAGGTAAATCAAGGTGCTAGCAGAATCATTTGTTCTAACACTTAGTCTTTGACCCCAGTTACTGACACAGAGCTCCTAAAACCTTTGCAATTTCCTAAGTGATAAGAGCACTAGGAGCATCTTTTGTTCTAATACGTAGTCTTTGTACCTGGTTCCTGACACAGAGCTCATAAATCTTTGGAATTTCCTGGGTGATAGCAATGTCTTTCTTTCTAAGGAGCTGACTCTTGGTGGGCTCCTGGATGGTGGGTGCTCAGAAGGAAGGCCAAGCCATGATTAGATGCTTAGAATTTTCCAAAGCACCTGGGTGGCTAGGTGAGCATCCAACTCTTGGTTTCAGCTAAGGTCAGAATCTCAGAGTCTTGAGATTGAGTCCTGCCTCAGGCTCTGCTTTCAACTCAGAGTCTGCTTGAATTTTTCTCATTCCTCTCCTTCTGCCCCTCCCTACTTGCTCACCACACCTTCTCTCTCTCTCTCTCAAATAAATAAATCTCTAAAAAAAAATAAAATAAAAAAAGAAGGCTTAGAATTTTCAGCCCTACTCCTCATTCTCTAGAGAGGGGAAAGGGGCTGGAAATGGAATTAATAATTGATCATGCCTATGTGATAAAGTCCTCACAAAAATCCCAAAAGTACAGGATTCAGAGAGCTTTTGGTTGGTGAAAACATCTACATCCTGGGAGGGTGTTGCACCCCCAACTCCACAGGGACAGAAGCTCCTGTACTTAGAGCCCTTCTGGGACCTTACACTATGTATCTCTTCACCTTGTTGTTCATTTGTATCCTGTATCATATCCTTTATCCCATAATAAACTGGCAAAGGTAAGTTAAGTGTTTCTGTTCTGTAACTGTTGTAACAAATAATTGAATGGGGTTGGGGCATCATGTGGACCTCCAATTTACAGCCAAGTTGGACAGAAGTTATGGGTAACCTGTGGACCTACTACTTGTGACTGGCATTTGGAGTAGGGGGGCTATCTCATGGGATAGAGCCTTTAACCTGTGAGGTCTATGTTAATTCCATTACATGCTAGAACTGAATTATAGGACATCCAGCTAGTCACAGAGAATTGCTTAGTGTGGGGACAAAACCCACACATCTATTATTAGAAGTACTGTTGAATATGGTAACATCTGAGAGTATAGGAGAAGCAAAGAAGGGAATTTTTCCTATATAGTTATAAAGGTAATTAACAGAATTAAAACTAGCCATAGTCATCTAGTTCTGTGCTTCTCAGGTCTGACTGGGCATTCAGCACTGTGCGTGCATGGCACTAGAAAAATATAAATCATTTTTAAAATAAAACAAAGATGGAGAAAATAGTCATAAGGCATCACATGCCCCAGATTCTGAATACTTAGATTATTCAGACATTTAATAGACAGACATTGAGTGACTCTTTGTCATGCACTGCTGAGTACAAAGATATCACCATAAAAAGGGACATGCTAGAGTCTGTGAATTGATCAAAGAGGAAAGCTCATGTATTGAAGAGGGAGAAAGTATCCAAATTGGGTAAATAACCTAGAAGCCAAAAGTAAGTTATTTTAGGAACGAGTGCACAAATCCAGGAAACCTTACAATTAGAGACAATGGAAAATAGCATTTTTTTAAATAACAGGAATGAGATAAGCCAAGAAGGTATTTTGGAATTTGATCAAGTCAAGATTTTTGGTAAAGGCAAAATTTCACTCTTAACCCACCTGAAATGAGGCTTCCAAATTTTGATAATTATATTCCAATGTGCAATAACACATATGCATAAAGTACTTTGTTAATTTCAAGTGGGGCTTCACCTTGGGGTAAGGCTGGGTAAGGGATTTGGAGAGAGGTCTGTGTAACAGAATAAAGAGAATTTCACTATATTTAAAAGTGAAATGTTTTAAATTTCACTGTGTGCTACAATGTTTCTGCTTCTGATAAACATATTGTTTGCTCAGAACCAGAGTAAATGAAGGTAATAGATGTATAATCACATCTTGTTCTACCTGCCTCCTTACTATCTATCAGCCTGGAAGGTTGAAACCACCTATAAAAAGAAGCAGAGGGAGAACTAGGGGTTGAAGTGGTGTGCTTTGTAAAGAAACCTAAGAGATCAGAGAGGATAAACAGACTAAATTAGGAATTAGGAAAGGCTTCACAAAACGTGAGATATTTAAACTAGACTCAGAGAGCTGGTTTTTCTTAGGCACTAAACAGAGAAAGGAGTTTTCCCAAGGGAGAGAGTATAAGTATGGCTTGTTCAGGGGAGATCCATCATGCCTTAGCCTGATCTAACATCCACAGTACTAACGGTAAATATAGAAAGAGGTAAAAGTTGTGATGATACTAATGATATCCTGATTCTCCTCAGAGCATAATGCATGACTGCTTGCATGCTGAAGCATCAGGAGGCACACGGATGTTCTATGATTCTTAGAAGAACTACTAATGAACCCTAAGCAAAAAAAGATGTACTCTAAACCTCAGGTAGACGCAAAAACTGTCTTGCAAAAAAACTTTTTGGAAATGGTTAATTTCATCAAGCCTTATAGTAAATGTGGTTCAGAATAACTACAAGCTATTATTTATGCTAAAGGAGAAATTTGATATTCACTAAGTTTGTCAACACAACTGTGCCCATCTGTAAATGGATAGGTTAGTCTGAGAGAAAACATAGCAATACTTACAGCAGTACTATGTCCACTTTGTAAGATGTGCAGAGCTTGATAGTACAGCCTTTGGGATTGGAGCAAGAGGTATGAGGAGCTTGCCTGATCTAAGCCAGAGCAGCTTGAAAGGAACGAGTGGAATGGAATGGTGTCTGTGAACTTTCAACTCTCAGGATGAAGAGTATCTATCTGTACACTGTTGGGGGTAGAGGTGATGGCAATGGGAACAAGAGAAGGATCCCATTCTCGCATTTTAGTTTTGGTACAAGTTGTACCAGTAAATGCTAATAAGTTTATAATATCACTTTGTTATTCAAAATGAAGCTGGTAGATTCTTTAATTTTACTCTTTGAAATGTAAAAGTTGTCTATTTCGTAATACTTGAGGATTAAAGATAACAAAAGCAAAGGGTTTGGAGTTCTACAGAACTAGGTTCTGATCCCAGATTCAATGCTTACTAATTGTATAACTTTATGCAAGTTACTCAAAGTCCTCTGGTTTTCACTTTCCTCCACCAAAAACTAAGGATGAATATACTTTAATTTCTGGGATGGTTGTGAAGAATAAATGATATGATGTCATGCATAGAAACTACCTAGCAAGGAAATTGTTAGCCTCTATAGCTCCTAGTTTCAGTCTATTTTTCTTCAGAAACATTCCTGAAGTAAGAATATATGGAGCTTAAGTTCTTCTATGGCTAAACAAGAAAAACCAGCATTAATTAAAAAAAAAACGTATACTGAACAACAACTGTGTACTTGGTGCTTTATTTGGAACTATAAAAATATTAAATTACCACTTATGGCTGATAACCAGGTTAATATTTTTTCTAAAAGGTCACAGATATTTCATATTTCCTGAAGACTCACAATAAGCCAAGTAATATTACAGTATGCACAAGGTTCCATGTATTCATGCTGTAAGAGTAACGAGGAACAATTTCTCTCTTAAAAATGTGTTGGCCCTGAAGAACCCAGCCATTCACTGCCATCACTTGTAACCTGTTTTGGAGAAAAGGACACCTATGCCAATGTCATATGCCCACACTGAGAAGTCGCTTTAAAAGGAGGTCAGAGAAAGAACAAACCTTCTTAGGTTAAGGCTTTTGCTCTGTGTAGACCTATCCATCAGCTCACTATAGACATTTTTTCCAGGTTCCAAATCCATTTACAACTTTCAGCTTACACACTATATCATACCTCCCTCCTGGGTGGGCCATCTACATACTGACACCCCAACCAAACATATGTGATGACACTTCTGCTGCTCATTACTGAATGTGGTTCTCTGAACATCACCTCCAGCATATGCTATTGGATTTAGTTTTGCTTATCTCTCCACATTTGACTTAACATATCAGGCTCTGACCTCACCCTCAGCCTAGTAGGCAACATAACATAGTGACTGAGGTGACCTGAGCCAGACTACCTATTTTCAAATCCAGATTACATCTTTCTACTATGTGACCTTGACAAAGTGCCTTAATCTCTCTCTGCCTCAGTTTCTCCAGCTACAAAATAGAAATAATATTAATATCTCAAAGAATTGTGAAAAATAAACTTGTACCTATAAAGCACTTTATAAGAGCCTAGAACATAGCAATATTCAGTAATGACATTATCTTTAGATGTCCTAGTTAGGACAAACTGCCTCTTTACTACCTAATGTGGCTCCTTCATAGGGTTGTGTAGCCAGTCTAATGTAGGTGTAGTTTGTCACCCTGACTCTGTCTTAGCATATGCTGTTACGAAACCACTCACCACAGACAATAAGACATGCTGTATGGAATATGCACAAAGCTTTCCTGAGCTTACAAATGCTTGCTAATTTTTCTAAGATGTAGACTAAAGAAACAGAATATATAATTTATTGCCAAGTGACAAATTCTAGAACACATGTTGTCACGTTCCAGGGTACACTGTTTAAAACAGCCATGGTTTCCCAAGAAAGAAGTAAATTGGGACAAGCTACCCATTTAAGAGTTAACTTCCTTACTACTCTTGAGTTAACAGTTTTATTATATCTGAGATTTTCCCAATGTTAGAACTATTCAGGGAGATTCTTAACCAGAGTAAGTAACTGTAGCTGTGTACATAGTATGTACTATAAATGGATCTTCATCTGAGTTCATCAAGAAGGGAGAATAATGACATGAGGTCCAGCCAAAAAGAAGGAAGGAGGATGAATAAAGAGGAGGAGGAGGTGGAGGAAGAAGAAGAAGAAGATGATGATGATGGTGGCAGCAGCAAGCATTCCTAACAGAGTGTAGGTACTTGTTTTCAGTCAAATTAACCAGCTGACATAATCTTTGTGCAGTGAACTTGTAAAATAAAAAGTAAAAGATTGGAGAGAAAAAGCTAAACAGCTAAAAAGACAGAAAGCAGGGAAATTGTTAAATTTCCACTTAACTTCACTTTGTTTCACTAAATGTGTATGAAATATCCTAACATTAGTATTCCACCCTCTGCAAAAGCGCATAAAAGCTGACAAATCTTCTCTCAATAGATGCAGCATATAGTTTATGGTCTACGTGCAAAATTTGGTTAACACAGTTAACTGAAAAGCTGACTCTGCAGACATTAAGGCTCAAGCATATCTGCAAAGATGGCCACTGATGAGCCAAAACATACAACCAATATGTATGAGGACCAATGCACTTTATTTGGGGTCATGCATAGTTTCTTCAATCTAAGAACGGATTTTCTGCTCAAGAGGAATTTCTGAGAAAGAGATGGGAGAAGGTTACTTTTACTTAGTGGTATCTGTTTGATATGACAAGTTAATAAAATACTTTAGAATAATGGACCAAAAAAAAAATCCCTCTTCTGAAGGAAATGCTCTGAATATTAAGAATGTGATCATAATGAAAATTATATGAGCTCATGTCTCTTGAATCCAAAGCATTTTTTTACATTGCTTTTATATGCTTACAAATAGGAAAGGTATATAATTTTGCTTTCTCTACTTAGGATTATAGAAAGCTAAAATCAGTAGTACAGCAAAGTAAACAAACTGCTCCATTTTCTTTTTTTTTTTTTTTCACAAAAATCATGTTAACCATTTTTAAAAGAAAATAATTGGATGATTAATACCTGACTGCTATCTGCCACCCAATAGAGCATTTTTATAATTCAAATAAATAAAATTACTTCAATGTAAGAATTTTTTAAGATTTTATTTATTTATTCATGGGAGATACACAGAGAAAGGCAGAGACTGGCAGACGGAGAAGGCTTCTCTGCGAGGAGCCCAATGTAGGACTTGACCCCAGGATCATGCCCTAAGCCAAAGGCAGACACTCAAGCACTGAGCCACCCAGGTGCCCTCGATATAAGAATTTCTGTGTTAGGGACATATGTGGCCCAAAGTCTCCTTTGAACAATATAATATTTAAAGACATACATACCTCTGCTAAAATACGGATATTCAATATGGAAAAATCATTCTGATTCAGCATAACTTAAATTCAAGGTCATATGTATTTCCAAACACTTTATGTGAAAGAATGGCAAAAACAATATCCAAATCTAAATTCTAAGTTCATTCTTTCTGTGTCTTTTTAGAAATGCTTATGCATTGAAATGAAGTATGATTTTTCAAAGTAATGAATACAGAAACAGAAAAATTGTTATCATGGGGGATCCCTGCGTGGCTCAGCGGTTTGGCGCCTGCCTTTGGCCCAGGGCATGATCCTGGAGTCCCAGGATCGAGTCCCACATCAGGCTCCTGGCATGGAGCCTGCTTCTCCTTCCTCCTGTGTCTCTGCCTGCCTCTCTCTCTCTATCATAAATAATAAATAAATAAATAAATAAATAAATAAATAAATAAATAAATAATCAATCAGATAGAAAAACTGATCCAAAACTTTAAAATAAGACAAGTGATAAATGAAATTACTTGTCAATTTGAGGAAACTGAATCAAAACTAAAAATAGCAGAGAACATCCAAATTTTCATTTCCTCAACACTCAGGATAGAATTTGAGTTAAATGACCTTTAATCCGACCTTTAACATGAACATTGTGCGTCTTCTGATTTTAACATAAATGACTGAGGTTTTTAAGATGTAATTTTAAGCTATTGCAATGTTCAAATTAAAAGTAAGGTTTATGACATCTATTACAGGTCTGGGACATAAATTAACATTCATTTTGAGGAGAAATCAATTTGGGTTGGCTCCATTAAGCTTATGAAAAAGAACATTATTAAGCAATGGTATTAGTATGAAACATTGGTAAAATTAAAAACTAAATGCAAAGACGGGTTTTTTTTTTTAATTTATTCTGTTTTTCCTCCTGCCCCTGGGCCTCTCCCTGAAATGGCATACCTACTCTTCAGTCAACTCTAACTCATCATCCCACAGGTTAGAGAGCAAGCATCACTTGTTTAGGAAAACCTTCCTGGACTTTCTTGAATAGGTAAATTCCCTATCATTTCATATCATCATGTACTTTTACTTCAAGGCAATGGTCACAGCTACTATTTTATTGATGTATATGTAATTTGATAAATGTCTGCTTATCCTTCACACTGTGCAGTGCTCCTGTTTCTGAAATGTATCTGTATTTACAATCCACTGATTCCCTGGCACTGATCATAAAGTAAATTTTCTACCAAAAAAAAAAAAATCATACACTAATCTGAATAAAAATCACAATTTTCTTTAGATATATAAATTATACAAATTTTTAGTTCTCTTGAAAATTGTACATTTATTTCTGGCACAGATGTAGCTACTGAGCAAGCCAATATTTTCCTTCATAAATTCTCAGGGAAAAAATGGTAGTTATTATGAGATAGATAGACAAAGCCCTGAAATAAACATATTTAGGAAATAGTTGTTCATTTTAAGTCTTCAAATAGTAAAACAAATTGTCAAAAAGGAAACCAAGCATCTAAAAAAAAAAAATAGAGTGTTAATACAAGCCTTGATTCTAGCCCAAAAAGAAACCTTTTAGGCCAAATTTGAGCCCAAAAAGAAATGAAGAGGAGTTAAAAATCGTCACAGGACATATATTTAATATATTAAAGAAGTAGAATGTAATACCTATCATGTAATAAGCCTGAGAAAGGGTAATGATGGACCATTAATTATGCAAATAGGGTGAGAAGGTATGCGTGGTACATAACAAGAAGAAATGATTCATGTTTATTATGTAATATTTTTAAAACCAAAAAATACATTTATATTAATAACTCAGGTAGTGATATCTTTTAAAAGCCTCCTTACCACTGCATCTGAATTTTAACTCATTTCTAGGATCCCAGAACTTCCAAACTACTTGAGAGAGAGGATTTTATTTTCCCCGCAAAGGAAATCTGTCATATATGCTTCAGTAAAAATTCCTTAGCATAAAATTGCTTTCTCAAAACATCTCGATTCTTCTGATCTATAATTTGGGGTCGCTAAAGGGCAACAAAGAATTAAAAGCAAATTGAGAAGAGAAAAACATAAGAAAATTTTAGTTTTGAAAAGCAACGCCAGGGCGCCTGGGTAGCTGTCTGTTAAGCATCTGCTTTTGGCTCAGCGCATGATCTTAGGGTCCTGGGATACAGAGCCCTGCAAGAGGGAGCCTGCTTCTCCCTCTCCCTCTGCCATTCCCCCTGCTTGTGCTCTCTGCCCAATGAATAAATGGAAGGAAGGAAGGAAGGAAGGAAGGAAGGAAGGAAGGAAGGAAAGAAGGGAGGGAAGGGAAGGAAGGAAGGAAAGAAAAAGGAAAGAAAGAAGAAAGAAAGAAAGAAAGAAAGAAAGAAAGAAAGAAAGAAAGAAAAAGAAAGAAAGAAAAAGAAAAGAAAGAAAGGAGGAAAGAAGGGAGGAAAGAAGGGAGGGGAGGGAAGGAAAGAAAAGGGAGGAAAGGGAGGGAAAGAGGGAGGGAGGGAAGGAGGAAGGAAGGAAGGAAGGAAGGAAGGAAGGAAGGAAGGAAGGAAAAAAAAATCAATGCCTATCAGAGTGTTTTTCTCCTTTAGAGGAATTCTGCTGTACAGGAAATTTAGAGGAAAAAATAGGAAGCTGCAAACATAGGTAAGAGGAAATTGATAAGGCTTTATCCTGAGTACTAGAGGTGAGAAAGCCATACTAGAAGTGGACAGACTGCAAGATATCCCCAAAGAAAATTAAAAATCAAATCCAATTGTATTATATACTTCAACTGAGTAATACATATCTATATCCTAAAATGAAAATTCAACTTTAGTAAATAACATAGCAGATTTTTAAAAATCACTATCAATTAACTTGAAGCTTCACAAATAATAAAAGATATATCTAAACTCAAGGACATTTTAGAAATAAAATGTCTAAAAATAAACAGATTTGAATGTTTCAAGTGAAATAGTGAACAGAACCATCATAACATAAAAACTCGTTATTTTATATATACCCACCTGATGCCACGTAATCTTTAGGGATTTTTTTTATTTTTTTTATTTTACTTTCAACTGTGGCTATTTTTTTTTAAATATAAGAAAAACATGAAGAAAAATTTGTTAAATAATGAGGGAAGTATGTCCACAACTTTATAATTGTTTCTTGGGTTTTTTTAATTTTAATTTTTATTTATTTATTTATTTTTGCCATTATAGAATAGATAATTATAGTAATGCTATTCATTTTATTTTTCTTATTTGTATTTTTTGGCATTCGTTTTATTTTTTTCTTTAAAATAAACATATGCTTTATATCTATACTGTTAAGTTATACATTTTATATATATAAATTACATATATGTTTTACATAATAAATATTATGCAATATATATGTTACATAAGAAAAATCATTTTTAAAATCTCAGCATTAGGGATCCCTGGGTGGCGCAGCGGTTTAGCGCCTGCCTTTGGCCCAGGGCTCGATCCTGGAGACCCGGGATCGAATCCCACGTCGGGCTCCCGGTGCATGGAGCCTGCTTCTCCTTCTGCCTGTGTCTCTGCTCTCTCTCTCTCTGTGTGTGTGACTATCATAAATAAATTTTAAAAAAATTAAAAATAAAATCTCAGCATTAGACCATGATAAAAACTTTTATGGATTCCCCTCTCAAGTATTATTTCTACAGGAATATACAGATTTTATCACTATTTTAGGTGATATGGATTATGTAGGTTATACTATAATCCTTCCTTCACTGATATACCAATATTTCATATCCTTTCTCCATTTATTATGACAGGCTGTATTTTTCAAAAATGACTACAATAATATCTCCCATTCCATATATTCTTAATGTGACTTTGACTTATGGAGAAGTAGGATGTAAGTTCCCTAGACTTGGATCTTGGCCAACTTGTGACCATGGTGGAAGTGATGGTATGACTTCTGAGGCTAAAAAGGTAGTAGAGCCTCTGTCTGATTCCTTTGGGACACGTGCTCTTGGAACTTTCCCACCATGCCATGAAGGAAGTCAAGCAGCCCATGGAAAACCAGGGATTCCTTCAACCCATCTGAAAGCCAACACCAACTTGCCAGCTATGTTAAAGAACAACCTTAGAAATGAATGCTCTGGTCCCCAGTTGGGCCTCCCTGGGTGATGCCACATAAAAGAGAGAGAAGCCTTCCCCAACAAGCTCTGCCCCAATTGTGGAATCTTAAATAAATTATTGTTGTTTCAAGAAGTTTTGGAGTGGTTTGTTACACAGAAACAGATAACTACCACAATAAACAATAGTTTATATTAGATTATATTATATTCTGATGAAAGAATATACCATAATTTAATTAGACATTTTATGGAAATTTGATATTTTTAGGATTATTTCCTATAGCTTCTCCTATGCTTAGTAGAAATAAGCAAAATGTCTACAGATTTAGAACATTAAAAAAACACCTCTAATGCTGAAAAAGATCTAAAGAACACTCAGGCTTTAATATCTCCTGAACTGCCTAAAATAAAATACCCAAAACATCTGTTTAACTCTAGTAGAAATAATTTAAGAGAAAAAGATTAGCTTTCATCACTTAAAACTGCATGAGTTCTACCTTTAAATACATGAATTTTGTAAAATAATTATATTTAATTATATTTTCCTGACACAAAAAAAGACTAACTCCTGGGGGGGAAAAAAAGTGACTATATTGTTAAAAAACTATTTTATCTGGGGCACCTGGGTAGCTTGGTGGTTGAGCATCTGCCTTCGGCTCAGGGTGTGACCCAGGGGTCCTGGCATCAAGTCCCATATGGGACTCCCTGCGGGGAGCCTGCTTCTCCCTTTGCCTGTATCTCTGCCTTTCTCTCTGTGCCTCTCATGAGTAAATAAATAAAATCTTTAAGATAAAAAAAAAACTATTTTGTCTTAATTTCTATCCCTCTTATTTCTAAATCAAAATAAATATAAAATGGAAATAAAAATTTACCTGGCAAAGTTTTAAAAGAGGGAGTTCCAAATGCCATTTCATGATCTAGTGCCAGAATGACACCCTCAGACTCTAGAGAGTTGTTTAATAATACAAATTCTTATTTTCTCTCCACTATCCACCCAAAGAAATTCTCATTCACTAGCTCTGAAAGATGTGGGTATTTGGTCATATACTCCTTTCTCAGATCCCCAGCCCCAAAGAGGTGCCTCACTTCCTTTCTAAAGTTGATTTCTTCAACTGAGCTCTAAATTCTATGTGTTCTTGCTCCAGGGACTCTGCTCCCACTCTTATCTCCTCCCTCTCAATAGATTTATGGCTTTATTTTACTTTCACTTTAATTTCTCACATGCCACTAACTCTTTCAAATGTTTGCAAGTTTTTAATTTTAAAAACATACTTCCTTTACCCCCATTCCTCTTTGGGCTATTATTTTATTTCTTGTATTCCTTGTCCTGCTTATTTTTTTTTTCAAATAAATATGCAAAACCTCCTGCTTCCATTTCCTAGATGCCTGCAGTCTCGCTTTTCTCCTAACTCCTTTGTTGCCAAATCCAAAAATTCTTTTTCATTCTCTTTTACTCTTTTACTGCAGTTACTACTCCTTCCATAGCATTCTTCCATGGCTTTCTTCTTATCCTTTGGATCTCTCTTTTCTCCCTTAGTCTCTCTCTCTCTTTTTTTTAAAGATTTTATTTATTTATTCATTCATAGAGATGCAGAGAGAGAGAGAGAGAGAGAGGCAGAGACACAGGCAGAGGGAGAAGCAGGCTCCATGCAGAGAGCCTGACGTGGGACTCTATCCCAGGACTCCAGGATCATGCCCTGGGCTGCAGGCAGCGCTAAACCGCTGCGCCACCAGGGCTGCCCCTCCCTTAGTCTCTTGATGCTTACTCCACTGTAAAGATTTTCTCTGGTATATCAACCAGAGAGGGCTTTCCCTCCATAAACCATTCTCTGAGGTCATCCGTCCTCCTAACTTTCATGGATAGGACTTCCACATCTTTACCTATGATTCCAAATTATTCCTGATATTATACCCATGTCATTAACTATTAACTAGATATTTACTCTCAATTCCCTAACCTCAGAATAAAAGTGCAGAGAAATAACTCTGTTATCCTCCTGGCCACCTACATGGCCCTCCTGAAACAATGGGAACCCTTGAGTTATTTAAAACAAACAAAAAAATACATAAAATCTCAAAAGCACACACAATAAAATTAGTTTCTGCCATTGTGTGGGGGGAACAGGGTAGGTAAGTATACCAGAAATAACTTCTGGCTAACCCATCTTTGAAAAGGCTCTTTGAAAAAGAAAAAAAAAAGTAATGTACATTAAAAATAGGCAGATACATAGATATATGATAAAATATTAGAAAAAAAACTAGTTCCTTTCTAAGTTTTTTCAGCAAACTTGAGTCTCTCTTTTTTTTTTTAAATTTTTATTTATCTATGATAGAGAGAGAGAGAGAGAGGCAGAGACACAGGCAGAGGGAGAAGCAGGCTCCATGCAGGGAGCCCGACGTGGGACTCGATACCCGGTCTCTAGGATCGCGCCCTGGGCCAAAGGCAGGCACTAAACCGCTGCGCCACCCAGGGATCCCGAGCAAACTTGAATCTTAAAATTGCAATTTTCTGTATTACATGTTCTTCACATATTCTGAGTATTAAGATATGCAAAATTATGCAAAACCGGAACCATGATATGTTTTATGGAAAAAAAAACAAATTCACTTAAGGTAAATTCTCATTTTATAGAGAATTTTTTTAATTATATGTTAAAATGTAATTTTTGATTGAGGAACAAAATATACAACGCTGGCTGTCAAAGGAAGATTACAATTTTCCCAAAGGAAGTACCTGAAAGCCCTGGGACTATTCAACTCTTCATCCACATTAATAGAAAAATCAGTATTTAGAGATTAACATAATAAAGATTGAGAATACACTTTGAGAAGATCTTTACACAGTGAAGCTCCAACCCCTAATAAAAGGGAGGAAAGTGTGGGTGCCTGCTTTTTCCCTCTCAGTTTAATATGTGGCCATCAAAGTTTCAAAGTGACAGAATACAATCATAACTGACTTTTGCCTGAGAAGTATAAAGAGAGAGGGGGGGTTATTCAATTGCTTTGAAGGAAGGAGCTGCATGATACAATCAGCCTAGGTTCCCAGAGATATTTTGCTCAACAAATGTGTTTCTCATGGGCCACATGTAGACTATGTTTGAGAAAATGCTGGTTTGAGGTCATCTGGTCTAAGTCTGATCAAAGAGAGCCACCTGCAAAGGATATGAGATCTCAAAAGAAACTGCAGGTGTCACCACCAGATGCCTACAGACTTAAGAAACAGTAAGTTTCCAGCTACAATTAAGATATACTTCCCCTCAGTTAAGGGAACAGAAGGTGAGTGAGAGGGTGGGAGACAAAATCCCCTAAAAAAGAATCAGCTTGAAACATGAATCCAATTTAAAACAATACCAGTCAGGATCAAATATTTCTTGCTCTTCTATCTCTTTACCACTCTAACCCTGGAGTAGTCAGATGCTGCAACTAGAACACAGAGGAGGTAAAGTAGGAGAAAAATATGAAGAAGAGAGAAATAGCTGGCTTTGACCTCCCCTGCCCTCTGGCCTGCAGTAAATCCAAGCTGGGAGAAAAGAGGAGCCTCAACTTAAAATCAAAGTTGTGAATATTACACTGAACTGCTAGACCTATTAAGTATTGAATTGAGATTATTTGACATGTAAGACCATGGGTTTTCTATACCTAAAAGTGATCTGAAAAGCTACAAGACATACATGAGATCTTTCTAGGGGAAAGGGGAAAATGGACCCACTAAAGAGAAGGAACTGCATGAGTGCACACCAAAAATTTTCTTTGTCTTCAAAGAAAGGCTGTATACTCATATATGCATGCATACATATGCACACATCCACAATGCAAAACTACAATGTGGTGTTAATTCTTCAAATTTCACTTAGTAAATTTTGGATAAGATACATCATGAAAATGTGATGCATCTCAAATGCATCTCAGAGAAATTCTAAAGCTCAAAAATTTTATTTTTAAATATGAGAATCTATAAAAGGATTCACTATCAAAAATTAACTGCCCTACCCCTTCATTAGAAATGAAGAGAAATTAAATTGGAGATTCAATACATAGGTCATATTGACTGTTGAAATGAGTACATTCAAATTATATTTTAAAATAGTGTTTGTGAAAGCAAGCCCCGAAAAAGATAAGCAAAACTTAGGAGTCCTTTTTTAAAAAAAGATATAAAATAATTTACAAGCACTACAACAAAGGTGTTCACATGAGAGACATTATTAGAAAATCAGGTTTATTACTGTTTTTAAGAATCCCAGGTGCCCCATCCATTCAAAGATATCTGCTTTCTTATCCATCTCAGCAAAATGATTTATAATCCCATCACTGGGCTTAAGTTCCTTTTACAGAATCTGTGGTACACACCGCAATAGACTATGGAAGCAATTAATTAGGCTTACCTTGGGGCTTATTTGTATTACCAATACTTTACAGGAATGAATTTACATGAGATGCAAATAAAAAGGCAAATCATGGACAAATTGAAGGTTAATCATTCAAAACATTGAGACTATGTACTTTGCAATACACAGAAGATAGAAGCCTGTAATGGTTACTGAAGAAAAATATTTAATATTTACATTTTTTATCAATGGTTATATTGCATTAGGAAAAAGGAATCTTTCAATATCACATTTTAAACACCAAGTAATCCTACTTTACTGACTTTTTGCAACAATCCTTCAGAGGATTTTGCTGTCCAATTTTAACTTTTACAGATATATTTTTTGATAGCTATTCCTTTCCTTTTATTTTGAACAAGTTCGTAATAGTATCTTTTGACATTTCTCCCATATCAAATGTGGGGGAAAAACATTTTTCAGGGTTTCTTGTTTCTATTTCAAAAACTAATTATACAGTATGGGTGTTGTCCTTAACTTTCCTTCTTTCTTCTTTGCTTGCCTATTCATCTTTGCATTTTCCATCAGCATTTCTAACACAGAGGACAGAAACATCTGTGTATAGATTTTCACACCCCTATGTAAATTCCTCAGAGAGCAGGAACAATATCATATTCATATTTATAACCCTCACACTCTTCAGCTCAATGCTTTGCACATACTACAGTCCAAACACATATTTGATAACTTACTCTAAGATAAGATATCCTTTCCTGACCTGAGTCCAAGTTCTCAAAGCTGACTCTGCTGCCTAAATGGATTTCTGCCCATTGCCAGCAGCCAGACTCTGATGGTGTCACCTTCTGCGTCCTTTCCAAGGACTGCATCACAACACCAGATTTCCTTATCAACAGTGGTCAACTACATGCACTTTCAGTAGAAATCCTGAAGGCCAGTCTCCCTACCAATTTGCCTACTTTGAAATTCTGTGAGTCCTTGCCACAGCCCAACAGACTTTCTCAAATCTCGAGTCTGATACACTCCATCTCAAACCTAAGCATCCTATCAGAAGACATTCTGCATTACGCAACAAACTAGGGACCTTTACCAGCCTCATATTCTAAAATTATTTTTCTATGACCCAGGAAAACATATTTATTCAACATTACATTTATACATTTAAATCTTAATTACAGGGAATTTACAGCATCAAATTTAAACAGAAAACTGAACTCTTCCTGTTTCTCAACAGTATTTTTTTTGTTTTTGTTTTTGTTTTTTGTCCAACTCAGAAAAAAATGCTTTTAGAATGTCAGAAACAACTGATTTATCTGGATCATATGGTCGGTTTAGTTAAGAGGAAGGAAAAACCCTGTATTTTCAAACGGATGTTATGATTGCTATATTTTTTAAAATATTTTTTAAAATGTTGCTCTGAATTGGCTTTAGAGAGCAGGTGTAGCACACAGCCCATAAAGCTTGTATACACAAACATTTTTACTTATTTTACTTATTATAAACATTTTTACTCTTAAATTTTATAACTTCCAATCTTCAAGATCTTTTTTAAGGAAGGACTTACTTCCTTTAAAAAATTTTCAAGTGTTTCTCATATTTTCATGTATCTATTCGTATCAAACTCCAACTAAAAAATCTAGAAATCCAACACCAAATGGCTCATTTGTTAACAACCTTAACACTGTTCCATGACTATCCCCTCTTTACACATTGCCTGATCTCTACACGTAACAAGAACACGACTGTAAAAGTGCACACAGACAACTTTAGAAGTATAAATTTCCTAAAGGAAATTTCCTATCTTATTTCTTCTGGCCATTTCATTTCAAGGTAACTTTTCCATTTCAAAGTTTAATTATGCTGTCAACATGTTTATAATTTCAGAATTTGCCAATCTATGTTCCCAAACCTATTCCTACATGTTTTTAAATTAGAGTCCACTATCCTGTGGGAAGCACCTCAAAATGAAAAATATTCCATCAGAACAAAAAAGGTGCTAGAAGATTGACTATTGCAGCCTCTAGAGCTACATATAATCCAAACTACTTCTTACATACTTGGTTATAGGCTGAACTTCACTATATTTCCATATGGACTCAAATTATTTCACCAGTATCACTGTAGTAAATTTTCAGATGAAAACTATATCTGTGATAACTTCTTACAGAAGATTATATAGAACCTATACTACAGAAAGTTAAATAGAAAACATATTTGAATAATCTAATACGATTGGTTTTAACAACTATGTATTTAGGATTTACAATGTGCCACGTATTATATCAAGCACTTTCTAGGTATATAATAACCTGAATCTCATAGAAACCCAGTGTTATAAGATTTATTAATTCTATTCTAGAGATTATGGTGCTAAATCTTAGACAAAAAGGGGCAAACATCACACAGCCAAATAATTGATAATAAAGAAATGTGGATTCAAACCTTGCCAGTCTGATACCAAAGTTGATTCTCCTAATCTCTAAAACACATTGCTTTTCTAAACCTATCTACTTCACAGGTATTGTTTTAAAAGAACTCATTGTGGAAATTAAACATATTTTGAACTTTATATTATTTGAACTACTTTAAAGTTGCTCCATAGCAATAACTATTCTCTTGAGTCCATTCAGAGTGTAGCAGCTTAAGACTTTGGCCCAAGATGACCAGATGTTCATTGTATAAGAAGTAAGCATATTAATTGTCACCATCACAATGGGACACATAATTACAGAAAGGAAGACCTTGCAGAGAACAGAGCTTAAAAATGCCGGAGCATGTGCTAGGCAACTAGAATACATGTTTACTCATCTTAAGAAAGATTTATAAGATAGGGTCACCAACTAGAGACATTTATAAGATAGGGTAGCCAACTAGAGACAAAGAAATCAGGGTTGACAAAGAGACCAGTGACTTTAAGGTAAGCATTTTGATTCTTCTTTAGTGGTCATCCATATGTCCATTAATAGTTGACTAGAAAATAGAAATAGAATCAAAACAAGGAAAACATGATAATCCCAGATAGGTCTAAATACCCCAGATATAAGTTTATGATTAGATATATTATATTGCGTATTATAGAGTATTCTCTATTAAAGGAATTTCAGAAGTCTGTGTATAAAACAGAAATTACAAACTGTCTGTTCTAGGAAATCCAGATCCTGATTATAAAGCAAGTTTTTTTTTGGCAGAGCACAAATGCAAGCCAATGTTTTGTACTTTGGTTTTAGGTGAACCGATTTTAGTTCCCTGTTGGACTACCTCCCTAGATAATTTAACTTCTCTCTCACCTTCTTCATGCTTTAGTGCATAGGCAATGACACAGATGGTACTACCCTCACCTGTCACAGGAGGAGGGCCTTTCATATTCTCTTTAAATAACCAATTCTGAAACACAGCAACAAGCCCATCAGGCATGTAGAAACTGGTAATATCAGTCCATCACCCTATCTTAAGAATGTTGACATTTTAAAATAAGAGAAGTAGGCTGGTTTATAAATAAGACAAGCAGGAAAGGTGAGCCTATAATTTGCATTACAAGATAGAACTTCAAGCATGTTTTACCACCTACCATCTTTCATTCAGTCATTCAACTGGCACAGCAGGGGAGAAAACATAAATTATCCCTATGATATATTCTTGGCTTTGCAAAGTCTTAGCTCTAGAATGGAGTAGTGGGGGAGGAGAAATATAAACTTAATCATCATTAGCTTTTTGCCTGATAGAAAGAATGAATGAATATATATATATATATATGTATATACATGTATATATATATCTCAAAGCCCATTTGATTAATCAAATCCTTAGGTTAGAGTGAACTGCCTTTTTCTGGTCTGTTTTCCAATAAAATTGTATTCACCATAACAAGTGGCATCAAGCCCTTTAAATAAGAGTGTAAGTTCTGGAGAGAATACACTTATCCAATAAGCTACAAAGTTAGTAGCAAGATTAAAACTAGAAAGTAGCCTCTTACAATCAACAAAACAAAAGGCATCCTCCTAGATGGGAAAAGATATTTGCAAATGGTATATCCCATAAAGGATTAGTATACAAAATATATAAAAAATTGATACAACTCAACACCCAAAAAACAAATAACCCAACTAAAAAGTGGGAAGAAGACATGAACCAACATTTCTCCAAAGATGACATAATGGAGGACCGACAGACACATGAAAAGATCTTCAACATCACTCAGTCATGGAAATGCAAATCAAAACTACAATGAGATATTACCTTACACCTGTCAGAATGGCTAAAATCAAAAACAAGAAACTAGTGGTGAGGATATGGAGAAAAAGGAAAACTTGTACACTGTTAGTTGGAATGCAAACTGCCTCAGCCACTATGGAAGACAAAATGGGAGGTGCCTCAAAAATTTAAAAATAGAATTACCCTATCATCTAATAATCACACTGGGTATTTACACAAAACATACGAAAAAACGAAATCAGCAGGATACCTAAACTCCTATGTTCACAGCATTAGTTACAATAGCCAAACTATGGAAGCAGCCCAAGTGTTCAATGACAGATGAATGGATAAAAATGTGCCATACACACACACACACACAGGAATATTATTCAGCCATAAAAAATAATTAAATCTTGCCATTTCAATGACATAGATAGAGCCAGAGAGTATAATGCTAAGTGAAATAAGGCAGTCAGAGAAAGACAAATACCATAGGATTTCACTCACACATGGAATTTAAGTTTATTTGCTGTAGTTCAGAGTCTGTTTCTTGTTTTTTGTTTTTGTTTTTTTCCCCATCTACTCATTTGTTTTAACTACAGCAAATAAACTGATGGTTACCAGAGGTGGGGGTAATAGATGAAATAGGTATTGGAGATTAAAGAGTACACTTAATCATGATGAAAAGAGTAAAATAATTTTATTGAAAAAAAAAACAGAAGTAGCCTCTTAGTGGTTTCACACTTACATATTTTGTCTTACAATATAGCTAACAATTATTGGTAAGTGAGCAAGAGTAAAAATGTCATACTGATATGTAAGAAGTATACAGAAGCTTCTTGAGTTTAAGAGAAAACTGTATTTCATAGAAACAAATCCAAACAGTGACAAGTTCTAATAAGATCCAGTCAATGTAGGTACTCATCCCCCACTAATCTTTCCATCTATACTGTGAACCCTAGAATTATCCCTTTCATTTGTCAATATATTTCTTTTCTAAAACGTTTCAGATTATTCTGGCAGTGTTTATGGAAGCACATAAAATAAATCTAACAGAAATATTAATCCATCTCATAAAGTTATTAAAATGTATGTACATATAAGATTGGCTGTTTCAAATCCCCAGAAATGCAACAACAAAGAAATGCGTCTAGTTTGGAAATACATTCAGCCAACTCTTGGGTCACCTGGTGGCTGATGATCCAATGTGTTGAGCATATTTAGGGCACCTTGTTTTTCTTTGTTTCCTCTCCTGATGCTCATCGTTTTTCTTATTTAAGTGTTATTAGTGTATCACAGGTGGAAGAGGAAAAATTCATAAACCTCAAATCAGTCAATTTTACCTCCTTGAAGGTAGTACAAATAGTAAAATCATAAACAAAAAGTGTGTTGTTATTTTCCTATTATTTCTACGGTTACATTATTTGTGTTATGTATAGCAACCACTTCCCACTGATAATAGCCAACTATCTCTTGGCAATTTTTTTGCCTACCGCATGAATTATATTTTTGAGCTGATCATTCTGAATTTGTCCTTACAATACACATACACAATACTTCACAATGCAAATATAATCAGAGCTTCACCATTTGCTTTTTGATTTAACAAACACATATGAAGAAAGACTATAGGTATGACGGGAGAAGAAAATTGCTTAAAAGTTAAATAAAAAGAAAGGCAAATGAAAAACTGGAGATGTAGAAAAAGAAAGATGCTACAGAAAACAAGGAACACTGAGATGAAGATGACATGCTGAAGGGCAGAAAGAAAAAATGAGCCAGTTACGAAAAAAAATACACATTCTTAGATCTTAAGAATAAGCTTTCAGTCATATTTTAATGCAATGTTGACACCACTCTTCACAAGACAGAGGAAATGTGCACGTCAAGAGGAGCAGCACACAGCAGTTTATATGGTTCAAGTCTGAGAAGCCAGTTGATTATGGCTGTTGAGCGTTTTAGGCTCCAAAGATCCTGATATAACAGTCAGGAAGCTAGTTAAGTTAGTTAAACCACATTTAACTTACATCAAGTATCGGGATCCCTGGGTGGCGCAGCGGTTTAGCGCCTGCCCAGGGCGCGATCCTGGAGACCCGGGATCGAATCCCACGTCGGGCTCCCGGTGCATGGAGCCTGCTTCTCCCTCTGCCTGTGTCTCTGCCCCCCCCCGCCTCTCTCTGTGACTATCATAAGTAAATTAAAAAAAAAAAAAAAAACTTACATCAAATATCATACATGTTGTCCACATGGACTGCAAATCTCGTTCCTCCAGTGTCTTATTCTGGTCTCTCCCACCTGGAACTCTTGATTGCAAGACTCTGTTCTGTGGGTCTGTAAATAGGGACTAGCTATAGTCCAAAAAGCTGGCAATACTGCTCAACTCAGAATGACAGGAAACCAACAGAACCATTTAGATTTTCCATTAAAATATGCCTTTAACTTTCCAATGAAAACTTTCTATAACCTCACTGGATACTTTTGTGGATTTTTGTCACATCTGTATAAAAAGAATTTAAATTTCAAATCACTCAACTCAGCACTGAAACCTGTCAAATTTACTCTTCATTAACAATGATGAAAATAGGAAAAAATACTTTTAAACATCATCCTGTACTAATGTGTCTTAAGCAAAAAAAAATTTAAAAACACTGTGTCATAAATGACAGTCTCCTTTGAAGACAGACTCATTGAATTACAAAATAAGCTAATGATGTAAATCTTCTGCATGTGGGGTGGCATGGAGATGAAGTGGGAAGGGGAATGCTGTAATAAGAAATTGCTCAAGCCATTAATTTGAGTTATATAGAAGAAAGAGACTGAATTAAATTTTAAAGTGGTTCACTATTCAAAATAATCTTTTCGAATAGAATACATTAATTTATCAAATTTAATAAAATTATCTTACACTACATTTTTCCATATATTTCAGGTTTCTGGTTTAAAAATCCCCTCATTCCTCACACAAACAAAAACCATACACACAAAAGTAAAAAAAAAATTATACAAATATGTCTACATGTAACAAAATGTGATTAAATCTGGGTTACTTCAGAAGGAATAAGAATGAATGGAACGGTAAGGAGAGAGAAGAAATAAATAGTCAAGTTTTACATATCTTTGAAGATTTTAAAAATTCATTATAAAGCATGTGTTACTTTTTATAACAAAAATGGTAAAGACACTTTTAAAAAGAGAAGAATGAAACCATCAAAGTTCTGAGAGAATACCAGAACATAGCATATGTTTATTTATACTCTTTAAGCAGGAAAGGTAATGCATAAAACCCAGAAATAAAAATTAAAAAAATAAACATGATGATCTGAAAAAATTGATTCTGCATCAAAAATACTACAAAAAAGTGAAAAACAAATAGGTAAAACTACGAAAACATTTTCATCCTTTATAACAGATAAAAAGCTAATTTCTACGATACACAGACTACAGAAAATCAAGTATCAAAAACATCAAATAGCCCAATCAAAAAATAAGAAAGTCTATGAACAAGCAGGTCATGGCAAAATAAATGCAAATAGCAAGGAAACATGAAATATGATCAACCTCATTACCAATGAAAAGAAATGTAAATCAAAAAGCCAATAATATAGGTAGACATATGGAACAATGAAATAGAATTTAGAGTCCAAAAATAAAACAAATATCTATAGTCAGCTGATTTTTGACTACGGTGTCAAAACCTTTAATAGGGAAAGAATGGTCTCTTCAACAAATGGTACTGGGACAAATGGATATCTACATGTGAAAGAAAAAAGTGAACCCCATCTCATAATATACATTTTGAAAAGAACTAAAAATGAATTAAAGATCCAAATGTAAGAGCTAAAACTATAAAACTCTTAGAAAATAACATATGGAAAAATCTTCATGACTTTGGATTTGGCAATGGATTCTAAGATACAACACCAAAAAACATGAGCAACAAAAGAAAAAATAAGTCAGACTTCATTAAAGTTAAAAAGTTTTGAACATCAAAGGACACTATCAAGAAAGTAAAAAGATAACCCACAGAATGGGGAAAAAAAAGATTTGTGAGTCATATATAAGGGCCTACTATCCAGAATATATAAAGAATTCTTATACCTTAACAACACAAAGACAAATCAATGGAGTTTAAATGGATATTTCTCTAAAGAAGATATAACTTCTATTTGCCAAAGACATATGAAAAGGTACTCAACATCATTACTCATTTGGGAAATACAAATAAAAACCACTCATACCCACTGGAATGGTTGTATTTTCATTTTAAGAAAATTTAAGTGTTGTTGAAGATGTAGAGAAATTGCAACCCTTGTACATTGCTGGTGAGAATGCAAAATGATACAGTTGCTATGGAGAACAGTTTGGTGGGCCCTTCTGAGGGCCCACATAGAATTACCATAAGACTTGAAATTCTGCTCCTAGGTATTTATTCAAAAGAACTCAAAATGATACTCAAATATATGTACACAAATGTTCATAGTAACATTATTCACAATAGCCAAAAGGTGTAAGTATACATCAATGGATGTACAAATAAACAAAATGAGGTATATCCATGCAATAGAATATTAGCCATAAAAAGGAATGAAGCCTTGATATATGCTATAATATAGATGAAGATCAAAAATATGCTAAGCCGAAAGATGCTATAAACAAAAGGACAAATATTGTATATATTTCTAATTACAAGAAATACCTAAAATAATTAACTATATAGAGGCAGAAAGCAGATTAGTGGTTGCTAGGGCCTGTGGGGATGAGGAGGAAAATGCCAAGTGACTGCTTCGTGAGCATAGGGTCTCTGTTGGGGGTGATGAAAATGTTTTTGCACTAGAAAAGGCTGATGATTGCACAGCATTCTGAATGTACTAAATGTCACTAAATTATACATTTTACAGTAACGAACTTTATATTATGTGAATCTCACTTCAATTATATATATTCATATACTTATATATATACTCACACATACATACACACAAACATACATACACTCACACACACCATTTTCTCTTATCAGGTTGGAAAATAGCAAAAAGTTTTATACTATTCACACTGGTATAGATAAAGAGAAAATAGGAATTCTCTTATTCCATTGCTGTGATTATATATTGATGAAAATATTTTTTAATTTGATATTGTCCAGCACTTTTATTCTGTCAATAGAAATTTGCCTTGCACTTTCCAAAGGATGTCAAGACATAGCAGTAAGGATGTTTGTTCTAGAACTTTTCCTGATAATAAAGAACCGAAAATACCCTAAAATGTCTATCATTTAATAAATGGTAATACACAAAAAAAAAAAAAAATAAAAAAATAAATGATAATACAACCACAGGATGGAAGTTCTAAAAGTATTTTATATATATATATATATTTTTCTTTATACTAAAATATCTCAAAGAAATGTAAAGTGAAAAATGACAAGGTACAAGACAATAGGTATATTATGATCCCATTTATTCATGTATAAAGACACATTTAATCCTCAAATATGCAACAGAATAGCAGGGGAAAAAAACGCCTTCACTTTATGTCTCTTCTGATTATGTACATAGACCATTTTATGTTTAATGTTGACTAATCTTAACAAGCATTATTTTTTGTTTATCCACTTCCAACATCTGGCATTTTTTTTAATTTTTTATTTTTATTTATTTTTTTAATAAATTAATTTTTATTGGTGTTCAATTTACCAACATACAGAATAACACCCAGTGCTCATCCCATCAAGTGTCCCCCTCAGTGCCCGTCACCCATTCCCCCCCACCCCCCGCCCTCCTCCCCTTCCACCACCCCTAGTTCGTTTCCCCGAGTTAGGAGTCTTTATGTTCTGTCTCCCTTCCTGATATTTCCCACACATTTCTTCTCCCTTCCCTTATATTGCCTTTCACTATTATTTATATTCCCCAAATGAATGAGAACATACACTGTTTGTCCTTCTCTGATTGACTTACTGCACTCAGCATAATACCCTCCAGTTCCATCCAGGTTGAAGCAAATGGTGGGTATTTGTCGTTTCTAATGGCTGAGGAATATTCCATTGTATACATAGACCACATCTTCTTTATCCATTCATCTTTCGATGGACACCGAGGCTCCTTCCACAGTTTGGCTATTGTGGACATTGCTGCTAGAAACATCGGGGTGCAGGTGTCCCGGCGTTTCATTGCATCTGAATCTTTGGGGTAAATCCCCAACAGTGCAATTGCTGGGTCGTAGGGCAGGTCTATTTTTAACTCTTTGAGGACCCTCCACACAGTTTTCCAGAGTGGCTGCACCAGTTCACATTCCCACCAACAGTGTCAGAGGGTTCCCTTTTCTCCGCATCTTCTCCAACATTTGTTGTTTCCTGTCTTGTTAATTTTCCCCATTCTCACTGGTGTGAGGTGGTATCTCATTGTGGTTTTGATTTGTATTTCCCTGATGGCAAGTGATGCAGAGCATTTTCTCATGTGCCTGTTGGCCATGTCCATGTCTTCCTCTGTGAGATTTCTGTTCATGCCTTTTGCCCATTTCATGATTGGATTGTTTGTTTCTTTGGTGTTGAGTTTAAGAAGTTCTTTATAGATCTTGGATACTAGCCCTTTATCTGATATGTCATTTGCAAATGCCTTCTCCCATTCTGTAGGTTGTCTTTTAGTTTTGTTGACTGTATCCTTTGCTGTGCAAAAGCTTCTTATCTTGATGAAGTCCCAATAGTTCATTTTTGCGTTTGTTTCTTTTGCCTTTGTGGATGTATCTTGCAAGAAGTTACTGTGGCCAAGTTCAAAAAGGGTGTTGCCTGTGTTCTCCTCTAGGATTTTGATGGACTCTTGTCTCACATTTAGATCTCTCATCCATTTTGAGTTTATCTTTGTGTATGGTGATAGAGAGTGGTCCAGTTTCATTCTTCTGCATGTGGATGTCCAATTTTCCCAACACCATTTATTGAAGAGACTGTCTTTCTTCCAATGGATAGTCTTTCCTCCTTTATCGAATATTAGTTGACCATAAAGTTCAGGGTCCACTTCTGGATTCTCTATTCTGTTCCATTGATCTATGTGTCTGTTTTTGTGCCAGTACCACACTGTCTTGATGACCACAGCTTTGTAGTACAACATGAAATCTGGCATTGTGATGCCCCCAGATATGGTTTTCTTTTTTAAAATTCCCCTGGCTATTCGGGGTCTTTTCTGATTCCACACAAATCTTAAAATAATTTGTTCTAACTCTCTGAAGAAGGTCCATGGTATTTTGATAGGGATTGCATTAAACATGTAAATTGCCCTGGGTAACATTGACATTTTCACAATATTAATTCTGCCAATCCATGAGCATGGACTATTTTTCCATCTCTTTGTGTCTTCCTCAATTTCTTTCAAAAGTGTTCTATAGTTTTTAGGGTATAGATCCTTTACCTCTTTGGTTAGGTTTATTCCTAGGTATCTTATGCTTTGGGGTGCAATTGTAAATGGGATTGACTCCTTAATTTCTCTTTCTTCAGTCTCATTGTTAGTGTATAGAAATGCCATTGATTTCTGGGCATTGATTTTGTATCCTGCCACGCTACCAAATTGCTGTATGAGTTCTAGCAATCTTGGGGTGAAGGCTTTTGGGTTTTCTATGTACAGTTTCATGTCCTCCGCAAAAAGGGAGAGTTTGACTTCTTCTTTGCCAATTTGAATGCCTTTAATGTCTTTTTGTTGTCTGATTGCTGAGGCGAGGACTTCCAGTACTATGTTGAATAGCAGTGGTGAGAGTGGACATCCCTGTCTTGTTCCTGATCTTAGGGGAAAGGCTCCCAGTGCTTCCCCATTGAGAATGATATTTGCTGTGGGCTTTTCGTAGATGGCTTTTAAGATGTCGAGGAAAGTTCCCTCTATCCCAACACTCTGAAGGGTTTTGATCAGGAATGGATGCTGTATTTTGTCAAATGCTTTCTCTGCATCTAATGAGAGGATCATATGGTTCTTGGTTTTTCTCTTGCTGATATGATGAGTCACATTGATGGTTTTACGAGTGTTGAACCAGCCTTGTGTCCCGGGGATAAATCCTACTTGGTCATGGTGAATAATTTTCTTAAAGTGTTGTTGGATCCTATTGGCTAGTATCTTGTTGAGAATTTTTGCATCCATGTTCATCAGGGATATTGGTCTATAATTCTCCTTCTTGGTGGGGTCTTTGTCTGGTTTCGGAATTAAGGTGATGCTGGCCTCATAGAACGAATTTGGAAGTATTCCATCTCTTTCTATCTTTCCAAACAGCTTTAGTAGAATAGGTATGATTTCTTCTTTAAATGTTTGATAGATTTCCCCTGGGAAGCCATCTGTCCCTGGACTCTTGTGTCTTGGGAGGTTTTTGATGACTGCTTCAATTTCCTCCCTGGTTATTGGCCTGTTCAGGTTTTCTATTTCTTCCTGCTCCAGTTTTGGTAGTTTGTGGCTTTCCAGGAATGCGTCCATTTCTTCTAGATTGCCTAATTTATTGGCGTAGAGCTGTTCATAATATGTTTTTAAAATCGTTTGTATTTCCTTGGTGTTGGTAGTGATCTCTCCTTTCTCATTCATGATTTTATTAATTTGAGTCTTCTCTCCCTTCTTTTTAATAAGGTTGGCTAATGGTTTATCTATCTTATTAATTCTTTCAAAGAACCAACTTCTGGTTCTGTTGATCTGTTCCACAGTTCTTTTGGTCTCAATTTCATTTAGTTCTGCTCGAATTTTAATTAACTCTCTTCTGCTGGGTGTGGGGTCCATTTGCTGCTTTTTCTCTAGCTCCTTTATGTGTAAGGTGAGGTTTTGTATTTGAGTTCTTTCCAGTTTTTGAATGGATGCTTGTATTGCGATGTATTTCCCCCTCAGAACTGCTTTTGCTGCATCCCAAAGATTTTGAACGGTTGTATCTTCATTCTCATTAGTTTCCATGAATCTTTTTAATTCTTCCTTAATTTCCTGGTTGACCTTTTCATCTTTTAGCAGGATGGTCCTTAACCTCCACGTGTTTGTGGTCCTTCCAAACTTCTTGTTGTGATTAAGTTCTAATTTCAATGCATTATGGTCTGAGAATATACAGGGGACTATCCCGATTTTTGGTATTGGCTCAGACCCGATTTGTGACCCAGTATGTGGTCCATGTGCACTTGAGAAGAATGTGTATTCAGTTGAGTTTGGATGTAAAGTTCTGGAGTTCTGGAGAAAGTTCCATGTGCACTTGAGAAGAATGTGTATTCAGTTGAGTTTGGATGTAAAGTTCTGTAGATATCTGTGAAATCCATCTGGTCCAGTGTATCATTTAAAGCTCTCGTTTCTTTGGAGATGTGGTGCTTAGAAGACCTATCGAGGGTAGAAAGAGCTAGATTGAAGTCACCAAGTATAAGTGTATTATTATCTAAGTATTTCTTCAGTTTGGTTATTAATTGGTTTAAATATTTGGCAGCTCCCACATTCGGGACATATATATTGAGGATTGTTAAGTCCCCTTGTTGGATAGATCCTTTGAGTATGATATGAGTATGATATAGTGATCATCTCTCACTATAGTCTTTGGGGTAAATTTTAATTTATCTGATATGAGGATGGCTACCCCTGCTTTCTTTTGAGGACCATTTGAATGGTAAATGGTTCTCCAACCTTTTATTTTCAGGCTGTAGGTGTCCTTCTGTCTAAAATGAGTCTTTTGTAGATAGCAAATAGATGGGTCCTGCTTTTTTATCCAGTCTGTAACCCTGCGCCTTTTGATGGGGTCATTAAGCCCATTCACGTTCAGAGTTACTATTGACAGATATGAGTTTAGTGTCATCATGATATCTATTCAGTCCTTGTTTTGTGGATTGTTCCACTGAGCTTCTTCTAAAAGGGGAATTTTAATAGTCCCCCTTAAAATTTCTTGCAGAGCTGGTTTGGAGGTTACATATTCTTTCAGTTCCTGCCTGTCTTGGAAGCTCTTTATCTCTCCTTCCATTTTGAATGAGAGCCTTGCTGGATAAAGTATTCTTGGTTGCATGTTCTTCTCATTTAGGACCCTGAATATATCCTGCCAGCCCTTTCTGGCCTGCCAGGTCTCTGTGGAGAGGTCTGCTGTTACCCTAATACTCCTCCCCATAAGTCAGGGACTTTTTTTCTCTTGCTGCTTTAAGGATCTTCTCCTTATCTTTGGAATTTGCAAGCTTCACTATTAAATGTTGAGGTGTTGAATGGTTTTTATTGATTTTAGGGGGGGATCTCTCTATTTCCTGGATCTGAATGCCTGTTTCCCTTCCCAGATTAGGAAAGTTCTCAGCTATGATTTGTTCAAATACATATTCTGGCCCTCTGGCCCTTTCGGCGCCCTTGGGAACCCCAATTAAACGTAGGTTTTTCTTCTTCAGGCTGTCGTTTATTTCCCTTAATCTGTCTTCATGGTCTCTTAATTGTTTGTCTCTTTTTTCCTCAGTTTCCCTCTTTGCCATCAACTTGTCTTCTATGTCACTCACTCGTTCTTCCACCTCATTAAGCCTCGTCGTTAGGACTTCTAGCTTGGATTGCATCTTATTTAATTGATTTTTAATTTCTGCCTGATTGGATCTAAATTCTGCAGTCATGAAGTCCTTGAGTCTCTTGAGTCTCTTTATGCTTTTTTCTAGAGCCACCAGTAGCTGTATATTAGTGCTTCTGAATTGGCTTTCTGACATTGAATTGTAATCCAGATTTTGTAACTCTGTGGGAGAGAGGACTGTTTCTGATTCTTTCTTTTGAGGTGAGGTTTTCCTTCTAGTCATTTTGCTCAGTGCAGAGTGGCCAAAAACAAGTTGTATTGGGCAAAGGAGAAAAAGAGAGAGAGAGAAGGAAAGAAAAGAGAAAAAGAAAAAAGGGAAAAGAAAAAAAGGGAAAAAAGAGAAGAAAAAGAGAAAGAAAAAGAAAGAGGTAAAAAAAAAGGGGGTGGGAGAAGCAATCAGAAATCAAAAAGAAAGAAAAACAAAACAAAACAAAAAACACGGGGGATTATCTTCTGATTCTGTATACTTTAAGTCCCTTGACTTCCCCTGGAACTTGTCCATCTAGCTGGTCTTCTGGGGGAGGGGCCTGCTGTGCTGATTCTCAGGTGTTAGCACCTGGGGGAGCTGCTCTGCCCCCTGCCTGGTGCAGGGCTCCGTGGGGGTTGTTCACCCCGTGAGGCCCCAGGAGGAACAACCGCAGTGGCGGGGCCAGCTCTGCAGCCCTGGAGTCAGCCCCCACAGTAGCTCCGGGGCTCTCCGTCTGCAGGGCCTGGAGGCTCCGGGGCGGGGCCGCAGATCTGCTCAGCTCGGGGCAGGAGCGTCCTCGCTGTCCTGGGCCCTCCCGCCTCTGCCTGTCCCGGGGGAGGCCGGATCCTGGGCTGTGTCCCGGGCCCTGTGCTCCGGGGCCTGCGCTGTTGGATTCGCTCCCGCCCCGCAGCCCCCTCCGCGGAGCCGCGGCCCGAGCCCCTCCGAGCTGCTCCGGGTCCCGCCGTGCGCTGCAGCCCTTAGGGAGCTCGGCGCATCTCCCGGGGCGCAGGTGCCTGTTAGTGTCCAGGGAGCCTGAGGGCATCCCCGCCCTCCTGGGTCCTGCTCCACCTCCCTGCGAGCCCCTTTCCCCCGGGAAGGTTGGTGCAGCTCCTGCTCCTCCGGGACGGGGCTCTCCTGTCCTGGGGACACTCGCCCCGGCCTCAGCCCGGCTCCTCGTGGGGCCCCTCCCCCTCGGAGGCCTTTTGTTCCTTTATTTCTTTTTCCCCGTCTTCCTACCTTGATAGAAGCGCGAACTCTTCTCACTGTAGCATTCCAGCTGGTCTCTCTTTAAATCTCAGGCTGAATTCGTAGATTTTCAGGATGATTTGAAGGTTATCTAGGTAATTTAGTGGGGACAGGTGATTTGGGGACCCTACTCTTCCGCCTTCTTGCCCCTCCTCCTCACATCTGGCATTATTAACTTTTGTTTACTTTTTAATACTTTTTTCATTAAAAATAGCTAATAAATGTAGTGTCACACTGGTGATTTTAAAAATGTATGTAAGAAATGAATCCATCTATTAGTCCATAAAATATACAGTTTTTAAATCCACTTCAATTTCTTTCTCAGGTGAACAATGATGTCATTCTTTTGTAGTTAATTTATCACTATTTTCTTGAGAATTCTAATGAGGGCACAGACCCTCATTCCAAGTTCCTCCCAGGACAAAAAATAAGTATTTCACAGATATACCTGATTTTATCTTAAATACCTGTTAGTCATTTGCAAGTCTTAATATTTCTAACCAAGAATATATACATAAGGTTGTCGCTGTTAAGCTAAACCCTTTGAGAAGAATATAGGATAAAAGTTAATTTCCCTAATAAGATTCAAGAGACCCACTGAAGGAACAACCACAGTATTTAAAGAAATTAGGACAAAGAAGTCTTTTTGTTTTTATCTATAGTGTGTGTAACACTAGAATTTTTCTTACAAATGTGGATTATCTTTTCTTCTTGGGAGAGTACAAACTTTATCCCATTGATACTACTGTTGATGAAAACTGCTGTGTGCACCTTTTTTTCTGAGCCTGTGCAAGGGACTGAATGTTTGTTGTCCTCCTAACCTGCCCCACCCAAATTCATATGTTGAAATCTAACCCCCAGCGTAGTGGTATTAGGAGGTGGGGCATTCAGGAGATTGAGTAGGTCAGGAGGGTAAAGTTGTCATGGATGGGATCAATGCTCTTATAAAAGACACCTCAGAGAGCTCACTCCTTCTCCTATGTAAGAACACAGTGACAAGAGGACCATCTATAAATGAAGGCAGCATGCCCTCAGCAGACACTGAATTTGTCAGCACTTTGATCCTGGACTTCCTAGCCTCCAGAACTATTAGAAATAAATGTTTGTTGTTTTAGGCACCCTGTCTATGGAAATTGTGTTATAGCAGCCCAAAAAGACTAAAGCAGCCTGCATAATTTTATATATTTGCATATGTCTTAAACAGCATAAATGATGGGCAATTAGTACCTTTTATGAGGATGGGCTTAATTTTTTAAAGGTTATTATTCTAATAGAGAAGCTACCAAAGACTGAGGTATGATGATAGCTACCAATTACAAATGTCAGTTTCTTTTTTATGTGTGTAATCTTGTAATCTAATTCTGAAAATAATTTTGAAGTAGGACTCACCAAAGCGGTTTAGTAGAACACTGAAATAAGAATACAGATCTTTGAGGCAATACTGGAATACTATGAACCTATCAATTCTGATATGTCTTTTTTTTTATCTCAATTTTGCAATCATACATGCATATTCTAAAATGAAGACACTTATATAAGAAGTCACCCTCCCAAATTTGTATCCGAAAAATGAGTTCTATAAAATAATTTAAGACATCCAGATGTTCTGTGATGCTCTATTATCAGAGATAGAATAAGGAAGTTATCACTGACCTCCTGTCACTAACTCCAATTCTCACTTCACATCTTACCCAGTCCAAATGGAACATTAAACGCTGAGTTGATTACTCCCCTAGTTTCTTACATCATTTTCTTCACAGCTTCGAAGAGTCCTCTGGTTTCTGCTTAGTTCTCCTTCTGCCTCAGTGGCTACTCTTTCTTAGTCACTCTTCATCTGCCTGTGCTCTACATACCAGAACTCAATCACTCCCTATATGATCTTGTCTACTGCTGTCTTCAATTACTGTCTTCATGATGATAACTCCCAAAATTTTATCACCAGGCTCAATTCTCTATTCAACATCTTGGATATTTAGTATACATCCAAACCATGCTCTTAATTTCCATACTCACATATGTTGCTTCTACAAATTACTCAATTTCAATAAATAGGAACTCTACTTTTACAAACACTGAGGCTACAAACCTCAGGACTATCCTGAACTCCTTCCTTTCCTTCTCTCCACATTCATCTTTGAAAAAATGCTTCCATATTCACCTTGGAAACACAACCAGAATATAACTACTTCCCAGTACCTTTGCTTTGACCATCCTGTTCCCACCACCGTCATCTCTAGTTGGACTACTAAAACATCAGCCTACTTGGTGCACATGCTTCCACTCTTATCTCCCTACAATCAATTTTTCCACAAAGCGGGTAGGTCATGCTTTTTAAAAAATCATCACACAGATCATGCCACTTGACTACTTAAAATCCTCCAAGGGCTTCCCACCTTGCTCAAAGTCAAAGTGAAATTACATGAGCTGGCCCCTCTACCATTTATCTAATCTTACCTGTCATATGTCCACCTCACTAACTCCACTCCCTGCATTCTTAGAGCAGGTTGAGTGTAATCCTACTGAACATGCTGCCTGTAATATTCTTGCATCATATATACACATAAATCATAATTTCATTTTGGGGGGTCTCTGCTCACACATTACTTAATTAGATACTTCTTTCCTAACTACAAATATAAAATAGCATCCTCTGGTCACACTCTATCTCCAATTACTCTATTTTATCTTTTTTCATTATACTTATAAAACTGTGATATATACTTTATTTATTGGTTTGTTTATTGACTGATTCCCAGCCCCCAACCATCAGAACATTGAAGCAAGAATCATATATACATATAATTACTAATATATTCTCTATGCTAAAATATTTTTAAAAAGATATATAAAGGCTATATAAATCAAGAATAGGGCTTTGTAAAAAGGGTGGTGACTTACAAAAAGAACAAAAAACATTACCAGAAATGGAAAATGTCAATAAAAGAATGTGAAGATTGGGATGCCTGGGTGGCTCAGTGATTGAGCATCTGCCTTTGGCTCAGGGCATGATCCTGGGGTCTGGGATTGAGTCCCACATTGTGCTTCTTGAGAAGAGCTTGCTTCTCCCTCTGCCTTTGTCTCTGCCTCTCTCTCTGTGTCTCTCATGAGTAAATTAAATCTTAAAAAAAAAAGAAAGTGAAGATCTATAAATTAGACTCATCCAAAGAGACATACAATATACATACAACATGGGGGAAAAGATGAAAAATACGAAAGAGAAATTAAGTGACTGAAGGTATAAGAATGAAGAAACATCATACCTAACTTGTAGATGAAAAAAGAGAAATGTGTAGTGACAATATAGAAATGCTGGCTGCTCATTTTCCAAAATTAAAAAAAACGAATCTTCAGATTGAAAAAAAAAAGATATGTACACTTTTATACACAGATACACACCTTACATACATATAAGTCCACACCTACAGACATTGTAATGAAACTCCATAACACCAAAGGCAAAAACAAAATCTTTCAAACTATCAGAAAAAAATGAGATTGTTATAGAGGCAACTATTAGATTAATGGCCAACCTATCAGCAGCAATAAAGGCCAACTACAAGACAACGAAATATTATCTTTTAATTGATGAAGAAAATGAATGGTCCACCTAGAATTCTACACCCAGAAACCTACACCTAGAAATCTAAATTATTAGAGTGAGAATTAAATAAAAGGGTTATCATACATTTAAAAAATGAGAACTTGCTACTTATAGACTCTTACTAAAAATAAATTTTGGCAATAAGGAATCAGATGCAAGAAAAATTAAACATAGGAATTGATAATAAACACTGATTTTTCAAATACTATTGACATTTTTATTGGAAGGAACTTAAAAATAAGGTGATGATTGATGCAAGCAGGCAGACAGAAAATAAAGCATTACAGATATCGTCTACCTCAGACTTTGATCACCATTTAAGGATAGCAACTCCCAAAACAGGAGAGGCAATAGGCAAAACTATGAACTAGAGAGATACTAAATTAATAAATGCAGTAGCTTCAGGAGGGAGGGAGGTGATGGGACAAAGAGGTAACATAGAGGACTTCAACATTACATGTAATGTCACATTTTTAATAAAAAAATAATATCGAATAGAAACAGCAAAATATTAATTTGTTGAGTAAGCAAATCTTTCTTTTTATTCTGTTTTTCATGTTTTTAGCAGATGTCTTATTCATTTCATTTTTTAGAGTAAGCAAGACTACTACAGGCCTCAAGTAAAAAGTATGATAGGTTTTTTTAATCTAAACCTCATAAAGCATCAAGAATTGTATGAAGTGAAAGAGTTCTAATCTCCAGTTGATTTCTCACGTAATCTAAAATGAATATGAAATCAAACTGTTTTTCAATTTTGAACTATTCCAAGGAAACCTGTCCAATTTTACACCTTGACTTTTAAATCGCAGGATAGCACAAGCAAAACAAAATAGTCTGTATTTGACTTTAAAAATATACTTGGGCTTCCTGTTCAGAGACCAAAAAGGTGGGGGGGGGGGGCAGCAGGAGGGGATGAAAATGAATCTCTCCAAATAAACGTAAAGAGTTTCTTAGGAAATTTGGCTAGATATGCTAAGCAACTTGTTTCTTATGTTCAAACAAGCCACTCAATTTAGAAATTTTATACGTCAGTGGGTTAGTCTATAAGCACCTTTTCAGTTGTAATAAAAACAGTATTCCCGTAAATATTGTTTCCTTATTTTCCTTTCAGCAAAAAAGAAAAGGTAAGCCTATAAAGGATGAGGTTGTTCCCAATGGCTATTTGTTCATGCACTTGTAAATGAGGTCTGCTGCTTTTAAAACCAAAATAGAGTGTGAACGTCCCAGTGAATCTGCATCAGATGTGCTTCAGGTTGAAAGAAAATGATACCAAATGCAAGTAGCTAAATGAATCGTGAAAAAAGTGTAATCTACACAGATAGACCATGTTATGCAACTGCTCTACAAGCCTATGTATAGGGCAAAACAACTCCTTACCATTTCCAAAAATAAATGTAGTTGGTTGTTCCTCTGCAGCTGGATGAGGTATTTCTTCACGAGATCTTTCAAGACATTTTAAGGGAGAAAAATGAGTTATCTTAGTTATGATGGAGGCAATATAGTGTAGCAGTTCAGAATGGGAAGCTCAGGCACGCTACTGTCTGGAATTTGAATCATGGCCTCCTTACTGGTTATGTAAGGTTGTGCAAGGTATGTTCCTCTGTTTCCTAATCTGCAAAATTGGAATAATAGCAGCAAGTAAGTATAACACCTGATGTAATAAGCAATCAATAAGTGTTAACTGTTATTATCATCATCATTTTAATTTGGGGCTATAAACTACCAAGGAAAAGAAAAGAAATATTCTCATATTACAACTAACCAAGCACAATTTTACCATTAGGAAAAGATGCTTCATATCTCTGACTGAAAATGGGCTGACTCAAAGTCCTAAAATTAATCCATAATGCATTATGTACAGTAATGTGAATATGAATACATATTCACCACTGGCAAAAATAAGGATCTCTAATTTCCATTAAAAATTGCAAGTTTATGTGGGCTATTTTCGGAAAATTTTGTTGTGTTTGTGTGTGCAAAAGATATTTATCATTATGCAAAATAATTCACTGTACAATCAGCATCTCCTCTTTCATGTTTTAGGAACTGTAATTGAAATATTTTCTAGTATTATTTTAGGCTTTATTAAGTTAAATCTACAGCTGTTCATAATATAAATTTTATCCCTTTCACATTTGAAAATATTAGTCTAGAGATGTGGCTTTATGTAGGCTTACATAACTAGATACCTTTTGTATTCTCCCTAGAGCGATAAGACTTCTCTGTTTAGATTGCCCTTATACCAAGTTCTGACTGCCAAATATAAATAGGAAGAGTGTGGGGTTTTTTTCCCCCATTAAAAAAAAGACTTGGTTAAAAAATTACTTTCATTTCATATTTGACTTTCAAAACATAATAGCCAGTTCATTCTGATGCATTAAAAGACCATATATTTAAGTGCTCTGCAGAGCATATCCAAAACAGTGAGCAAAGAGATGAAGCAAAAGTATTCAAGTTAATGAGTAATGCTGATCTCCCAAAGGAAGGAAGAGGTAGCTGCATTCACTCTGGAATCCCTAAGCCTTTTGACAAAAATCCAGCTTAACTGTAAGGTCTAAAAATCTGTATGTGTGTACATGTCTGTCTGTGAAGCCTTTGCATGTACATACATGGGGAAGGAGAGTAGAGAAGTAGAGAGAAATAGGAGGTGTGACACTGACAAAAGCCAGAAAAAGCCAGAAAAATAGAAGCCATTTCATCTGCTGAAAAAAAAGATACAACAAAGAGCACAGAGAGCACAGCATACACTAAAACACACAGAGAGCTTCAATAATCTAAAACAACTAAAATAGTTTAGATAAAATCATGTTTAGCACAAGATCACTTTCTAATTTTGTTTGTACAACTATATACTTTTAGGAAATATGTACTTACGGGGAAATAATAGGTGAAATAGGAAGAACTTGGCTAATGTGTAGCCAAGAAGTTCACAAGGTACCACCTCATTCAGAGACTGTCCTAAGACTCAGGGCATTCTTTATTAAGAGCTTCAATACTATAGACACAGATTCTTATTGTTCACTCACAAACGGGGCTCCAGAGCTAACACCTTTACAGTACACTATACTGTCACCTTCAACCTCTAAAGAAATTTCACAGTAACAATATCAGATCAGAATCATCAAGAACATTTACTGAATATTTACAATGTGACAGACACTATCTTAAGCACTTCCCGTGAATCAATTTATATAATCCTCACAACAATCCTGTGAGGTGGGTACCATTATGATACCCATTTTATTAATGACATAACTGATATGCAGGATCCCCGTCACCCCCAGAAAGCAAACTGCTTATTTTTTCATGAGAGAAACGAAAAATAATTGAGTGTGCCATTCAAATTAAAGTTCACTTATACTGGCATGTAATTTTATATAATCTATTTTTCAAATATACTTCACAGAATCCCTTATCATCATCTTACTCCAAGACACTTGCAAGTCACATCATACCTTCTATTATTATAAAATATTTAGAATAATATAAAAAGGATAGTTTATTAAGAAATTTTTAAAGTGTGAAATATTTCTACCTAAAATGGGTAACAACCACCACAATGACATTTGATAACCATTGTTTAATTTAAACCAAATCCATGTCATATATCCACCATTACAGTATCATACAGAATAATTTCACTGCCCTAAAAATGTCATGTGCTCTATCTATACTCATTCCTCTCCTACATCCCCAGCAACCACTGATCTTTTTACTGTCACTATAGTTTTGCCTTTTCTAGAATTTATAATTTCCTAGTGACCTATGATGTTGAACATCTTTTCATATGCTTTCTGCCATCTATATATTCTCTTTGGTGAGGTAGCTATTCAGAACTTTTGCCCACTTTCTAATTCGTCTTCTTGTTGTTGAGCTTTAAGAATTCTTTATATACTTTGGATACCAGTTCTTTATGTTTTGCAGTTTTCACCCAGTCTGTGGCTTGTCTTTTCTCTTAATAGTGCCTTTCACAGAACAAAAATTTTTAATTTTAATGAAATCCCACATGTCAATTTCTTTCACTGAGCATACTTATGGTGCTGTATCTAAAAGGTCATCAGCAAACCCAAGACCACCTATATTTTGTCCTGTGTTATCTCCTAGAAGTTTTATAGTTTTGTAAGTTACATTTGAGATGTGTTGAACCAATAGTTGAAAATGAACTAACACTTTAGCAGTATTGAGTGTGTTCTTTGTAATTAATTTTTGAAGGCAAAGAAAAATTTAAAAGCCCTGGACCAACAAATTCTAAAAAATGTAAAGCTGGCATCTAAATTTTGCCAAACACCAGATTCTTACAAACGTTCAGTTGACAAAGATCATATAGCTACCATCACTGGGACCTTTGCCAGGACCACATCCTTATTACTCCATCTATTGATCATATAGAAACACTGAGATTCTCTACTAAGGGGAGGGGCACAATTCCTGCTGCTGCTAGGCCCTAAGAGGCCACAGTCTCCCTTTGTTCTTTTCCTGATGTTTAGCATCTTTCTAATCCACGAAGCTTCTATATCCAAACTCAACCCCCATTGATCAACAACCACTTTTATTTCTAATCACTGAAAAACTTCCCTCTCATGCTTAAGAGCCAGAAAAACACAAAGAAAATCAGGAGTTACAGTGGTTTCAGAGAATTAAGAAGTTCAGCCACCATTAAAACACTATTTTCAGCTATACTATGGTTTAAATAGGCATTTGTGAGTAGGCCTGGGAATTTAGCATTTATTACTTTAGATTTTGTAAAAAGCATTTAAATTTTCAAACAACTACGTTAAAAAAATATTTTGGATCACCTAAGTTTGAGACCACTGGCTCTTAATATTAACACAGAAAATTGAAATCAATATCCATAGAGAATCTCATTATGAAAGCCTATATTTTGAAATATTGATTGATTAGTCTGTTATAATTGCACTGAAATCAAGTAGTTTCTACCTTAGCAAACTACATTTGTGATCTGATTGACGTAAATAAGGTTATATTAAAGGCTTAAATGGTGATATTGATCTGAAGATTTCAACTACTGTACTTCAAAGTGAAACTGTTTCAGTAATCATTTTTTACAATACACAGGAGGCTGTGGGAGTCATATTTGAAATGCTAAGTACACTTAAAGAGAAATGATTATACTTTTTCAAGGAGAATAACTACATGTTAATATATATCTATTGTAGTTGTAAAATAAAACCAAATGTCAAAGCAGGCTATTAGATGATTGAGATTTTATTGTTGTCATAATATTTTTCATATTTGTTTTTGAAAAGCAGTTATGTTTACAGACTAAAAGTTCTCCCGATTTAAGTTTCCCTCCCTGTTCAAAGCAAAAGAAAATACATACTTCTTTTTTGTAATATTCTAAGTTGCTAAAATATAACCTGTGAAGTTATTTGATGTAATTTTTAAGCTAGAATTGTTTCCACACTGCAGTCATTCTAAAGAGAAAAACAAATTATCATTCCATTAGAGAAAAAAATACTAACAAATGGAGACCTAATAAATAAGATTTTAAAATGGTAGTGAACACACATCTGATGTACAACCTGAAAGAAACGTTCTCAATCAGGCAGATGGTAAGCTGTGAAATAACATCTGGAATTTAATCCCAGGAAATCAGATCCAACCTGAAACATTGAGCAGCAAGCACAGCACTCACTGGAATATTTTATCCGGTAGGGTGGCTAGTTTACAGGATATAGGCACCATGGAAACAACTCTACAGACAGCTATTCCAAACAGTGGCATTTGAAAACACAAAGAAACACAGGCCCCTGGGAATAAAAGTCATAATGCAGCAAAATAAGAAGGCTGGTATGAAGGTCATAAATACCACACATGTTCAATTATTAAAAGAATGGCAGTATATTTAATAATTATTCCTCCTCACAAAACACTGATGAGAGAACAAAGAAGACAGGAGTGGCATTAAAATAAACGAGCTCTACACAAAACATAAGGGAAATACACCAAATCACATACAGTGTTCTGTAAAAACTATTAGCAAAGTCTGGAAGTATTTGAAATTTGTAATAAAAATACCAGAAAATGCAATAACTTCCAAATAATATACAAAGCTAAGGGGAAGAGATTAACTTTCAGTACGCTAAGGCTGCCTAACAGCTATTAGTGTCCTACTTTGGTCAGGAATCTATAGGCCAAGTCAACTATGCAGGAGACTAAAGTAGGCTAGGTTCAAGGTGGAACATAGGATTACCCACAGTTGAAGACAAACAGAGGTCTGCATTGGGCACAGAGATTTGCCATACTGGCAAAAGTAAGGCTAATGGTGTGGTCAGACAGGCACAAGGACTCAGCAGTACCAATAGTCAAAATAGCTTCAAGCACAATGATGAACAAAATCAGGACAGAATAGAAAATGATGAAAGCTTAAGGGCTGGAGAACTATATAAGGTTGAATCTGTTATGAGGTCCAAGGCAAACTCCAAGAACATGTCCTTGTGATGGTTAGTTTTATATGTCAACTTGGCTATGCTATAGTCCCCAGATATTTGGTCAAACATTATTCTAGATATTTCTATGAAGACATTTTTAGATGACTTTAACACTTGGATCGATAGACTTTGAGTAAAGCAGATCATTCTCCATAAATACAGGTGGGCCTCATCCACTCAACTGAAGACCTTAATAGAAAAACTTACCTCCCTGGAATAAGAGGCAATTTTTGCCAGCAGATCACTTTCTTTTTTTTTTTTTTTTAAATTTTTTATTTATTTTATGATAGTCACAGAGAGAGAGAGAGAGGCAGAGACACAGGCGGAGGGAGAAGCAGGCTCCATGCACCGGGGAGCCTGATGTGGGATTCGATCCCGGGTCTCCAGGATCGCGCCCTGGGCCAAAGGCAGGCGCCAAACCGCTGCGCCACCCAGGGATCCCTTACTTTCTAGACCAAAACTGAAACTTATTCCCTAGGTCTCCAGCTTACCAGCCTACACTGCAGATCCTAGACTAGTCAAGCCTCCACAGTTTCTTAAAATAAATCAATCTCTCTCCCATTCTCTCATATACACATATATGAGAGAGCCTTCTGGATCTGTCTCTTTGAAGAATCCTGACTAACAGAGTCCCAATAGCAAGAGTTTGGAACAACCATTTGTTTTAACTATTCCAGAGAGCCGTGCTCTCCAGGAGGGTTTTCCTAGAGCTATCAATTAATGGCATGTGAGCCTCAAGGGAAAGGGAGTTTGCCTTCTTCCTGTTTGTCTCCCATGCCATGTCTAGGAAGGGCCTGACATTCCAGTAGGTAATCAACAAATCCCTCCCAAACATATCTGAGATTAAGATTCAGGTACTTTCTGGCCCATATGATTTCTCAAGACTGTATACACTATTGATAATACTTCCAAACCATTCTTTATGTGAGCAAACAAAACCTATATGATTATCGGAGCACTTAAAATAGCATCACTTGTCTTTCTTCTTTCTTACAGCTAATCCTGAAAATTGAATTTAATTTTGTTCCCAATCATTACAAAGGCTTAATTTGACCATTCAAAAATCAACTCTAATCTGTCCTCCAAAATCTTTTTCACTTTCAGAAACCCAAAGGTTTAATTATGAGCAAAAAATATCTAGTTCTCCAAATCTAAGAATTGGAAATAAATCAGGAAGGAGCATCTAACAATAATACCTATCCCTATAGAGCTCTCACTGTTTTACAACTATCTGTGTCAGCCCCTTAACATGCATAATTTTGAAACAGAACTATAAGGTAGGGATTACTACCCTGTTTTACAAGTGAAGAAGTTGAAGCTAAAAAAAGTGAAAATTTGCCCAGCAGACTGAAAGATTAGAATTAGAATTAAAACTCTCTCATTCCAAATCCCAATCATAACCAAATAAAATAAATGTACAAAAAAAGTTTCATTCTCATTAGAAGAATTTTTTTAAGTATTTTTGTTATGCAGTGAAAACAAAACATATCCTAAAGGAACAATGTCTACTGCATCTAAGAGAATTAGAATGGTTATCCCAACACTGTTGGATAAATTCTCAGGTAGAAATAATTAAGATTATCATAGATAAATGCAGGATAAAAATTAAATGTCTTAATTTTAAAAGATTTTAAAAGTTTAGGCAGACATAATCATGCCCATTTCTGATATGGCCAATTATAAACTCTGGACAAAACATAAGAAAACAAGTATCTAAAAGCTCTGGAGAATTCAAGACAAGCAGAGAAAACCCGAAGCAGAATTGACAGTGGAAGAAGGGAATGGCACTAGGTGATCCTCTTGCTCTGTTTTGTTTAATGATTTTGAGTATGAGGGGAATCCTCACAGTTGCCAATGTAAGCTTGGTGACTACAACTACAATAGACAGGTGGTGGTGATTATGATTTAACAATTCCTCAAACTGTGTGACATTCTTCCTAAAGTAACAAAGACTTTTAAAAAAAGTTTTAAAGTCAACCAACCTACATATTTCAATTATTAAATAATACTTATGTGTAATACTTTGGTCTATTTTAAATAATACATATATATATCTTAATTTTTTTACATATTCCCTAAAACTGAAACTATCTTGAGATAAGTGAGGCAACTGTGTGCATAAAATAGCAATTAGTTAAGAAGCATAGTGAAATTTTCTTTGAACTACATGATAATCATATCCCCATTAAATGTGCTTCCTTTTACTAATGACTTATTTTAATCTTCTCCTTTCAGACTTCTTTTCCTTCTCAGATGGAATATTAATTGGAGGAGAAGAATAACGGAAAAAATTATATAACTTTTACTTTGGAAATACCAACATTTTATCTTAATCATAATCATAGATTTCAAGTAATTTTAAATACAATATTTTATTTTGACTGCCAGAGAAAAAATTGTTATGCTATATTGTTCTTGAGATCTCCCAATCCACAGAGTTTGTTGCTAATTTTTTTAATGAATTAAAAAAACTGACAAGGACAATTATTTCTTATTCCACCATCACTATTAAAGCTATATGCCAGTAAAATATACCAACTTTCACATGACTATTTGGCTCAACAAAGCAGTTTCCTATGTTTGAGTTTATTTCCGAAAGCTCTGTTTCTCTATACAAAATTGCTTGTGAATATTCTCAATGTATTATGCCATTTTACAAGGCCTTCAAAAGAAACTATTCTAAGGTCTTGGTACCAAGAAGCAACTAAGAACCCTTAGGAATCTTGAACTTGGCTTTTCTCCTCCCCCACAGCTAGCCATTAGGAGTTCAGAGTCAACTATATGGCCCTTCTCTAGCAGCTGTATAGCTTCACAGCATGGAATTCTTCATGCTTGAAATGGTTAGGGAATTTCATTTGAAAAAATTAAAACTTAATATAGGGAGGTAGGGCATAAAAATATCAAGTCTCTATGGCATGTTTTTATGGACAAAAAATGTTATTAACTTACAGTAACATTTTAATGATTTAAGTGCTAAATATACTACTTGTAAATTAATGGAAACACAAACTAAATATGTGGTTATAAACAAATAACACTCATTCTGTTCAGCTCCTTGCTTCCCTGGCAAAATTCACGTGTACTACTCTATACTCTTTTATTGTACTGATGTGCCACAAATGAGCCATGATTTTCAAGTGTAAAACCTGGATGTTCTGGTCAGTCCATGAGGAGTACAAATTCCACAGCAGCAGTGGCATAGTCACTGATCAGTCTCACGGACACACCATCCTTTACTGAGCAGCTGTATTCAGGAACTAATTCAAGTTTTGAGAAAAACTCTTACTCTGAGCACAGCTCCAAACCAGAAAACTAATACAGTTACTCTATTAATCCTCAGGATGCTGAAAGGTATCCACATCACGTTTTGCTGCCAAATGAATTACAAAAAAAGAGGGAGGAGGAGGAGGAGGAAGAGGAGAAAAAGGAGAAGGAGAAGAAGTAGTTTTCATTTTCATATCCTTTGGATATGGTTATTATCTCTATTTTACAGATGAGAACAGAGGCTTATTTAGGTGAAATAGCTTGTACAAGGACACAAAGCTAGTAAAGGAAAGTTCGGATTTGAACCCAGTTCTGACCTTAGAACCTCAGTGAATAACTACTCTACCCTGTCTCATCACTTTCTCTATAATTCAAGTTATAAATGATTCTACAATTCATATGTGTTTACCCTATTTTCTGTGTAATTCCTCATCTTATAAAACCATGCAAAATTGCTATGGATGTAAAGTACATTCCATAGTATCAATAAACCTTAAAAGAAAAGTACTAGGCTTATAGTTTTTAAAACTCTGCGAAAAGTTTTGACTAGCCATGTAATCATAAGCATTTCCCTTTGTATTTAGTGTTTTAGAGTTAATATGTTCCTATAGTTGCAGAGTCACCAGTCAGCCAGTCATCTAAGAAGCATTTTCATATTTCATAGTCCACAAGGGACCACCAAAGCTTAAAACTTTTTTTCCTTTGACTGAGTTTCAATCTTACTGGTCTTATTGGGCACAAGCCATGATTTTAATTGCACTTTGGACATCTGAAAATGTAATCTAATTTCAATCATCATAGTAGATACAAAATAAAGGATGAGATCTTGACATTTGCAATATGGATGGACCTACAGGGTATTATACTAAGTGAAATAAGTCAGACTGAGAAAGACAAATACCATATGATTTCACATACATATGTAATCTAAAAAATAAAACAAGTGAATAAACAAAAAAAGCAAAATCAGACCTATTAATATAAAGAACAAACTGATGGTTGCTGGGGTGGAGGCAAATGGGCAAAGGTAAGTAGGAGATACAGGCTTCCAGTCATGGAATGAATAAGTAATGGAAATAAAAGGTACAACACAGATAGTAGCCATACTTGTGGTGAGTATAGCATAAAGTATAGAGTTGTCCAATCACTATGCTGTACACCTGAAACTAATGTAATATTATGTCAACTATATTTTAAATAAGTAAATGAAATATAAACAAAAACAAGAAATATGAAAAAAAATCAACAAACCTGAATGTGAAGAACCTTTTATTTTATTTCCACTGGTACCACCAACTTTGCACCGTAGCCATTTCAAATCTAAAAGCCATCAGGAGAACAGTGTGTTAATCCTGAGTCAGGATGAAAGTTCTTCCCAGCACAGGCTGTAAAGCTTGGTCTCTTCAGTCCTGTTTCCAGCTAGGCAAGCCTATTTACCTGCTTTCTTCTCTGTAGGTAGCCCACACCATGGGCTTGACTCCTGCCCACCAATAAGTACACTGAAAGTTCTATAAATAAGGCACAGAGCCTCCTACTTTCTCTTTCCATGGATACCTATATTGGTTTCCTCTTTCACCTCTATATCTGAATTCTACTCCTGACACTATAGCAGTTGCTAGCTTCCTGGAACCACCTCCAGTCCAACTCACATTAATACTTACTCCCAATCTGCAAACCCCAGCTTGACTTATCTTTCCTGATCCTAGAATTGTTATTGTGAAGGATGATTATTTGTTAGCTCAGAATTTTACAGGTTGATAACAAGGAATGAATACAAAAATGTATTCAGTGATTCTGAATACACATGGCAAAATGCAAGTGCATATAATTTGGCTTATTCAAATCTATTACTTTTCCTCCCCCAGTATAAACCTTATTTTTAAGTCATGAAACTCACAGGAGTTGGAGCAAAGGCACCAACTTTCTTTTATTTTAAAGTAAAAAATCTTGTAATTATCAGAATTGCTGAGGAGTGAAATCTGGATAATAGTGGATAACCACAGGAGATGGGTTGTTAGATAGGTTGTTAGGTTGTTAGCTTTTCCTGCACACAAAGTAGACTACATTTCCCAGCCTCACTGAAAGTTAGGTGACCATGAGACTGAATTCTAGCCAAGTGAATGTAAACAGAAATGATATATAGTCAACTCTTGACAAAACTCCCCATGCTCTTTTCCTTTTCTGTTTGGCTGAGAAGAAGACAATACCCCATGGTGACCTCAGGAGCCACATGCTGATGATGACAAGCCTCCCTACCTGAGTTCCTAAATGACCACAAGAGGAATAACCAATCTACTGACCTATTTACCCTCCAATAGTGTTACATGAGCAAGAAATAAATTACTACATTCAAGCCATTTTTCAAAAGTCCAGAATATTTCGGATTCTCTTTGTTTTCACACTTAACATTAAGTTAATTTATATCCCATATTATAGATAATGAAAGTGGAATTTTAATTATTTTTTCTGGCACCATTAAAATTTGTGTTTTTTTTTTTTTACTTTTTTTTATTGGAGTTCAATTTGCCAACATATAGCATATCACCCAGTACTCATCCCGTCAAGTGCCCCCCTCAGTGCATGTCACCCAGTCACCCCAACCCCCCGCCCACCTCCCTTTTTACCACCCCTTATTCATTTCCCAGAGTTAGGTGTCTCATGTTCTGTCACCCTCACTGATATTTCCAACTCATTTTCTCTCCTTTAACCTTCATTCCCTTTCATTATTTTTTATATTCCCTAAATGAATGAGACCATATGACATTTGTCCTTCTCCGATTGACTTCAGCATAATACCCTCCAGTTCCATCCATGTTGAAGCAAATGGTGGGTATTTGTCATTTCCAGTGGCTGAGTAATATTGCATTGTATACATATACCACAGCTTCCTTTATCCATTCATCTTTCCATGGACACCGAGGCTCCTTCCACAGTTTGGCTATTGTGGACATTGCTGCTATAAACATTGGGGTGCAGGTGTTCCGGCGTTTCACTGCATCTGTATCTTTGGGGTAAATCCCCAACAGTGCAATTGCTGGGTCGTAGGGCAGGTCTATTTTTAACTCTTTGAGGAACCTCCACACAGTTTTCCAGAGTGGCTGCAGCAGTTCACATTCCCACAAACAGTGTAAGAGGGTTCCCTTTTCTCCACATCCTCTCCAACATTTGTGGTTTCCTGCCTTGTTAATTTTCCTCATTCACACTGGTGTGAGGTGGCATCTCATTGTGGTTTTGATTTGTATTTCCCTGATGGCCAGTGATGCGGAGCATTTTCTCATGTGCTTGTTGGCCATGTCGATGTCTTCCTCGGTGAAATTTCTGTTCATGTCTTCTGCCCATTTCATCATTGGATGGTTTGTTTCTTTGCTGTTGAGTTTAAGAAGTTCTTTATAGATCTTGGATACTAGCCCTTTATCTGATATGTCATTTGCAAATATCTTCTCCCATTCTGTAGGTTGTCTTTTAGTTTTATGGACTGTTTCTTTTGCTGTCCAGAGCTTTTTATCTTAAGACCCGATAATTGATTTTTGTTTTTGTTTCCCTTGCCTTTATAGATGTATCTTGTAAGAAGTTGCTGTGGCCAAGTTCAAAAAGGGTGTTGCCTGTGTTCCCCTCTAGGATTTTGATGGATTCTGGTCTCACATTTAGATCTCTCATCCATTTTGAGTTTATCTTTGTGTATGGTGTAAGAGAATGGTCTAGTTTCATTCTTCTGCATGTGACTGTCCAATTTTCCCAACACCATTTATTGAAGAGACTGTCTTTTTTCCAGTGGATAGTCTTTCCTGCTGTGTCGAATATTAGTTGACCATAGAGTTGAGGGCCCATTTCTGGATTCTCTATTCTGTTCCATTGATCTATGTGTCTGTTTTTGTGCCAGCACTACACCATCTTAATGACTACAGTTTTGTAGTACAACCTGAAATCTGGCATTGTGATGCCCCCAGCTGTGGTTTTCTTTTTTAATATTCCCCTGGCTATTCAGGGTCTTTTCTGATTTCACACAAATCTTAAGATGATTTGTTCCAACTCTCTGAAGAAAGTCCATGGCATTTTGATAGGGATTGCATTAATTCTTCCACCCCTTCTGGAGGTCCCCTAAACCAGCCCATAAAACTAAGCTGAAACCCACCTCATGGTCCAAGTCCCTGCTCCACTGTGTCAGGTATACTTGGACCTAAATAAACCCTCGTGTGTTTGCAAAACAAAACACTCCTATGACTTCTTCCATGACAAAATTTCTTTTATTGGTTTGTCACCTTCCCTTTCTTCTTCCCTCCTGTCAGTTATGTGACCCTTGAATCCATTCCTTTGATTCTGTTCTTTCTCCTTCATGCCAACTGATGAGGATTTCTACTTAAGTGTGTATCAGCACTTGATATTCACCAAGTCCAAAGTAAGTCAGCATATTGTCTACCTTTCTCTTCTACTTCCCTCTATCACCACCATTCTTCCAAATTATTTAGGAGATATTTTTAATTCAATTCAACAAATACTGAAAATCTCTTCCTGCTGTGCAATCCCCTCAATTAATTAAGAATGTTCCTAATTTTGATTAGCAAGTAAGAATTGCTTGTATAGTGGATATAATGGGAAGGTTTTTTTAAGGCTTTATTTATTTATTCATGAGAGACACAGAGAGAGAGAGAAGCAGAGACATAGGCAGAGGGAGAAGCAGGCTCTTCACAGGGAGCCCGATGTGGGACTTGATCCCAGATCCCGGGATGTAGGTTAGCTTTTGTACTTGAGTTTTTTTCCAGTAGTTTTGAGGGATGCTTGTATTACGATGTATTTCCCTCTCAAGACTGCTTTTGCTGTATCCCAAAGATTTTGAATGGTTGTATCTTCTCATTAGTTTCCATAAATCTGTTTAATTCTTCTTTAATTTCCTGGTTGACCCTTTCATCTTTTAGCAGGATGGTCTTTAACCTCCATGTGTTTGAATTTCTTTGAAATTTCTTCTTGTGATTGAGTTCTAGTTTCAAAGCATTATGGTCTGAAAATATGCAGGGGATAGTCCCAATCTTTTGGTACCGGTTAATACCTGATTTGTGACTCAGTATGTGGTCTATTCTGAGAAACCTCCATGTGCACTTGAGAAGAATGTGTATTCAGTTGCATTTGGATATAAAGTTCTGTAAATATCTGTGAAATCCATCTGATCCAGTGTATCATTTAAAGCTCTTGCTTCTTTGGAGATGTTGTGCTTAGAAGATCTGTCATTTACAGAAAGTGCTGTGTTGATGTCTCCCAGTATTAGTGTATTATTATCTAAGTATGTCTTAACTTTGTTTATCAATTGATTGATATACTTGGCAGCTCCCACATTAGGGGTATAAATATTCATGATTGTAAGGTCCTCTTGTTGGATAGATCCTTTAAGTATGATATAGCGTCCCTCTTCATCTCTTACTATACAGTCTTTGGGATAAACTTTAATTTATCTGATATGAGGATGGCTACCCCTGCTTTCTTTTGAGGACCATTTGAATGGTAAATGGTTATCCAACCTTTTATTTTCAGGCTGTAGGTGTCCTTATGTCTAAAATGAGTCTCTTCTAGACAGCAAATAGATGGGTCTTCCTTTTTTCTCCAGTCTGAAACCCTGCGACTTTTGATGGGATCATTAAGCCCATTCACGTTCAGAGTTACTATTGAAAGGTATGAATTTAGTGTCATCATAATACCTATTCAGTCCCTGAGTCCCTGTTTTTGTGGATTGTTTCTTTGGACTTCCTCTTTCTTTTACAGAGTCTCTCGTAATATTTCTTGCAGAGCTGGTTTGGTGGTCACATATTCTTTTAATTTCTGCCTATCTTGGAAGCTCTTTATCTTTCTTCTATTCCGAATAAGAAGCTTGCTGGATAGAGTATTCCTGGCTGCATGTTTTTCTCATGTAGGACCCTGAATATATCCTGCTAGCCCTTTCTGGCCTGCCAGGTCTCTGTGGAGAGGTCTGCTGTTATCCTAATACTTCTCCCCATATAAGTTAGGGGTCTCTTGTCTCTTGCTGCTTTTAGGATCTTCTCCTTTCTTTGGAATTTGCAAGTTTCATGATTAAATGTTGGAGTGTTGAAGTTTTTATTGATTTTAGTGGGGGGGATCTCTATCTCCTGGATCTGAATGCCTATTTCCCTCCCCACATTAGGGAAGTTCTCAGTTATGATTTGTTGGGATACACTTTATGGTCCTCTGTCCCTTTGGTGCCCTCTGGAACCCCAATTAAATGTAGATGTTTCCTTCTGAGGCTGTCATTTATTTCCCTTAACCTTTCCTCATGATCTTTTAATTGTTTTTCTCTTTTTTTCCTCAGCTTCCTTCCTTGCCTTCAACTTGGCTTCCATGTCACTCTCTCATTCTTCTACCTCATTAACCCTCATCGTAGGACCTTCAGTTTAGATTGCATCTCATTTAATTGACTTTTAATTTCGGCCTGATTAGGTCTAAATTCTGCAGTCATGAAGTCTCTTGAATTCTTTACGCTTTTTTCCAGAGCCACCAGTAGCTTTATAATTGTGCTTCTGAATTGGCTTTATGACATCAAATTGTAATCCAAATTCTGTAACTCTGTGGGAGAGAGTACTATTTCTGATTCATTCTTTTGTGGTGAGTTCTTCTTTCTAGTCATTTTCTTCAGTGCAGAGTGGCTAAAAACAAGTTTTACTGGAAAAAGAAAGGGGAAAAAAAGAGAAAAAGGAAAAAAAACAAAGAACAGGAAACAAAACAAATAAAAAAAGTGAGGAGGCATATCCTCTGCTTCTATATACTGTAAATCCCTCGACTTTCCCTGGAACTTTCTAGTGCTGCTGGGTCAAGAACTTGCTCTTCCCCTCCTTCCTGATGGTCTTCTCGGGGAGGGGCCTGCTGTGCTAATTCTCACGTGTGTGCACCTGAGTAAGCTGCCCTGCCCCCTGCCAGTTGCAGGGCTCAGTGGGAGCTGTTTATCCTGAGTCCCCTCTTCCCTGGTGGCTGCGACCCTACCAGGCACACGGTGACACAAGGAGGAACAGTAAGACTGGCAGCGGCCAGCCTTCCAGCCCTAGAGTCAGCTCCCGCAGTAACTACCACAGTCTCCCTGGCTGCACTGGCCTGGATGCTCTGGGGGCAGCGTGACCTGCACAGCTTGGGGTGCCTGGAGGCAGGAGCGTCCTCGCTGTCCTGTGCCCTCCCCGCCTCCACCTGTCCGGAGGGGAATGCAGGATCTTGGGCTGAGTCCCCCGGCGCCCTGGCATCCAGGGCCTGCACTGCTGGAATCGTGCTCCTGAGGCCCCGCCGCCCGCTCCAGCCCTTTAGGGAGCTCCCCCCGCCCTGTGCCGCCCGCTCCTTCCCTGGGGCGCACTTCCTCTGTTAGTGACCCCACCAGACTGGAGGCTCCACTGCCCCTCCTGGGATTCTGCTCGAGTTCCCTGCTCGAGTTCGAGCGCCTTTCCATCTGGGAGGGTTGTTAAATGGGCAGCCCCGGTGGCTCAGCGGTTTAGCGCCACCTTCAGCCCAGGACCTGATCCTGGAGACCTGGGATCGAGTCCCACGTAGGGCTCCCTGCGTGGAGCCTGCTTCTCCCTTTGCCTGTGTCTCTGCCTCTCTCTCTCGGTGTTTCTCATGAATAAGTAAATAAATAAAATCTTAAAAAAAAAAAAGTTCCTGCTTCTCCGGGACTGGGCTTTCCTGTCCTGGGGGCCCTCGCCACCCGGCCTTAGCCTGGCTCCTCGCAGGGACCCCTCCCCCACTGGATTCTTTTTCATTTATTTTTTTCTGCCTTTCTACTTGTTAGAAGCATGAACTCTTCTCTCTGTAGTGTCCCTACTGTTCTCTCTTTAAATCTCAGGCCAAATTCGTAGGTTTTCAGGATGATTTGAAAGTTATCTAGGAAGTTGGTGGGGACAGGTGACTTGGAGACCCTGCTCTCCTGCCATCTTGCCTGGCCCCTACTTTTATCATTTCTAAGTCCTTTAAATGTGTCTTATAAACAAGGAAGAGTTAAGTTCTTAATATATAACTTGATAATATTTGTCTTTCAATTAGAATATTTAATCAATTTGCATTTGATATACCTATTGATATATTTAACCTAAAATCTACCATTTTACATTTTGCTTTATAAAGCCAATATGTTTCTTTATCTATTTTTATTTCTGATCTCTTTTTTAAATCATTAAATATTATTACTACATTTTCTTCCTTTATTAATTTGTTTGCCTTGTTTTATTTTGCTTTGGGTTACCTTATAGATTATACCAGTTGTTCTTGAAAAATTGTGATATTGATGGCTATGTTTACCATTTCCTGAAAGATACTAGACCAATAGGATAAAATCAGTCCATTTATTTTGCTTCTATACTCCTGTGATTCTATGCATCTTAATTTTATATACATTTTAAATTCTATAAGTCATTATTATGAATATTGATTGAGACTGTTAATATAAATATAGATTTCCTTATTTATTTACCATTTTATTGTTCTTCATTCATTTTATCTTACCCATACGCTCAGCTGGAATTATTCGTTTTTTTTGAATAGTACTGTTTGGTATTTCCTTTGTTTTTTTTCTGCTGGTGAAAAACTCAGTCTTGTTTGTTTATAAATATAGTTATTTCAAAAGATATTTTTACTAGATGTAGAATTATAGGTTAACATTCATTTTCTTTTGCGCTTTGAAAGTATGTTTCAGTTGTATCTTGCACATTTCAAAAAGTCAACAGTAACTCTTTTGAAGATAATATATCTCTTAGCTACTTGAAATAATTTTTTTTGCCTTTTAAGAAGTTTTATTATGAGAGGCATGGGTACTTTTCAAAACTTTTGCTACAGTGTTATGGTGCTTTTTGAATTTGTAACTTGTCTTCAATTTTGAAAAGTTCTCTGCCATTTTTTAAATTGCTTTTCTCCCATTTTCTCTTTCACCTGATGCCTTTTATGGGAATTCAGTTGCCCATATGTAGGCTTTTCCAAAGGGTCTTTTACAATCTTTTCCCCTGAATTTTGTATCTTTCTCTCTTTTTGTGCATATATCTATCCATATTCTAGTTTTATTTGTCTTTCAGTTGTGTTAAATCAGATGCTTATTCTATACTTGAGTTATTTTCATTTATATTTTTTCTAGAATTCAATTTGTTTTTATTTTTATGGTTTATCTCCTGACATTACTTTTACTTTGTTTTTTTTTTTTTTTGAAAGATTTTATTTATTTATTCATGAGGGATGCACAGAGAGAGGCAGAGGCAGAGGCAGAGGGAGAAGTAGGCTCCTCGCAGGGAGCCCAATGTGGGACTTGATCCCAGGGGCCCTGGGGATCAATCCCTCTACTTTTGTTTCAACCAGTAATGTCCCTGGCATTACTAACTTTTAAATAAATTCCTTGAATATCTTGATCACACTTATTTTGAAGTCCATGACTGATAATGCCATTTTATGAATTCCTTGTGTTTATATTACCCTTTTTTTCCCTTAGATTTTTGTATATGTTTTCTTTAGTGACTGGTTATTTTTGATTTTTTACTAGACGCTTTTAAATGTAGCAATATTATAAAGCTATGGAAGATGTTATCTTTTTCCAGAGAAGATTTACTTTTGCTTTTGAGAGCAATTAGCCTGGGAATGCTAGCATTCTCAGATCATCTTAACTCCATCGAAGACTGAAATTATTGGAAGTTGGTCTTTGTTTCTTGAGGCTGGCTTATTTCAGATTCACTCTATTTCTAAGATGTCCTGATGGAAAGTTTGTTCTGCCCAAGGCCTTCCTACTTTTTGGCTATAAACTTCAATTTTGTACCTTCTTAAATCCCAAAGTCTCTTGAATATTCTCTTCAGTTTCCTAAATTCTTAACTGTTACTGAATATTCTAAGTACTAGCCTTAGCTCTCTGGGATTTACTCTTCCTTCATACTTTGGTCCCTTCAAATTCATTTCTGCTTTGGTATTTTGAATGCCTTCAAATCATTATTTTAATATTTTTCTGGACATTTTGGTTATTTTCAGTATGATGTTTGGTCCTATATAATCTAGTTCACTATTGCCAGTAGCAGGAACAAAGATTTGGTGTTATTCTCTGGTTTTAGTTTCAGTCCCTCTTGCATACCAAAGAGATTATATGGGGAGGAAACAATAAAACAATGACAAATCTACCATGGTTCTAGTTATCTTTACCTCATAGTAATGGAGTACATTTACATACAAGAAAGACTGTTTATGTGAATCTTCCATGACAAAGATTCATGGTACATGGTGAGTTACTATACTCAGTGCTCATCATAAGGGTACTCTTAATCCCCTTCATATATTTCACACTTTTCCCTTACAGCTCCCCTCTGTAGGTATCAGTTTGTTTCTATAGTTGAGAGTCTATTCTTGGGTTTGTCTCTCTTTTTTGTTTGTTTTGTTTCTTAAGTTCCACATATGAGTGAAATCATATCTTATTTCTCTTTCTCTGACTGACTTATTTTGCTCAGCATTATACTTTCTAGATCCATCTGTGTTGCAAATGGCAAAATTTCATCCTTTTTCACTCCTGAAAAATATTTCATTGTGTATATATGTACTATATTTTCTTTATCCATTCACCTATCAGTGGACATTTGGGTTGCTTCCATAATTTGGCTTTTTGTAAATAGTGCTGCAGTAAATATAGGGGTGCATATATCTTTCCAAATTAGTGTTTTCATATATTTTGGGTAAATACCCAGTAGTGAAATTACTAGATATATGGTGATACTATTTTTAATTTTTTTGAGGAATTCTCCATACTGTTTTCCACAGTGGCTGTACCAGTTTGGATTCCCACCAATTATGCATGAGGGTTCATTTTTCTCCACATTCTCACCAACACTTGTTTCTTACATTTTTGATTTTAGCCATTCTGATAGATGTGAGATGATATCTCATTGTGGTTTGGATTTACATTTTCCTGATGATGAATGATGTTAAGCATCTTTTCATGTGTCTGTTGGCCATCTGGATGTCTTCTTTGAAGAAATGTCTGTTCATGTTTTATGCCCATTTTTAATTGGTTACTTATTATTATTATTATTATTGGTGTTCAGTTATATACTAATCCTTTATTGGATATGTCATTTGCAAATATCTTCTATTCAGTGGGTTGTCTTTTAGTTTTATTGATTCTTTTCCTTTGCTGTGCAGGAGCTTTTTATTTATTTTGATGTAATCCCATTGGTTTAATTTTGCTTTTGTTTCCTTTGCCTCAGGAAACATATCTAGAAAAATGTTGCTATGGCCAATATCAGAGACATTACTGCCTGTGCTCTCTTCCAGGATTTTTATGGTTGCAAGTCTCACATTTAGGTCCTTAATCCATTTTTAAGTTTATTTTTGTGGATGGTGTAAGAAGTGGTCCAGTTTTTTGTTTGTTTTGTTTTTGCATGTAGCCATCCAATTTTCCCAACACTGTTGAAGAGACTTTTTTCACCATTGGGTATTCTTTCCTACTTTATTGAAGATTAATTGACCATATAATTGTGGTTTTATTTCTGAGTTCTGTATTCTATTCCATTGATTTATGTGTCTGTTTTTGTGCCAGTACCATACTGTTTTGATTGCTATAGATTTGTAGTATATCTTGAAATCTGGGTTGTGACACATTCGGTTTGGTTCTTCTTTGTCAAGATTGCTTTGGGGATTTGGGATCTTTTATGGTTCCATATAAATTTTTGGATTATTGCAATTCTTTGAAAAATGCTGTTGGGATTTTGATAGAGGTTGCATTAAATTTGTAGATTGCTTTGGGTAGTATGGACATTTTATTTTTTTGGACATTTTAATAATGTTTGCTCTTCCAATCCATGAGCTTGGAATATTTTTCCTTTTTGTGTGTGTGTGTGTGTTGTCTTTAATTTCTTTCATCAGTGTTTCATAATTTTCAGAGTACAGGTCTTTCATTACCTTTCACCTAGTCAACATTTAAATGGTAGCTTCTCTTCACACCAAGCTGTAGGGGAATAATAATAATATGTATTCTTGAGGAAAAAATTAACTCTCTAAGAGTTTTGAAATGCTGATTCCTAAAAATAAAATAAAATAAAATGCTGATTTCTTTGAATATTTGTACTTTTTGTAAAACCCTGTCTAATTTTTCACTTTTATTTTGAGCCTAAAGTTAGACAATTCTAAAATTTTATAGTTTTTTTTAATACTAAAGGACAGTATAGCTGTTTTGTATAACCACTTTGTAAGGAAGTAAATATTTCAATATAAATTTAAATGTTTTTAACACATACTTAGTTTCTAATAAGATTGCTTAGATAGAAAGGGATAAAAATGTTTTCATAATTTAAACATTTTTATATGAAAGAGTCCTATAATTTAGTGATGGTTTATAAACTAGCTTATCTTTTAACTAAGTGGATAATAATCAGTTCTTTTAAGATTTTATGATAAAAGTTGACAGCTAATTAGAAATTAACAGGAATCAGCTACTTTCACTCCTTAGAACATTTCATTTGAAATCTGTATTGTTTATCTTCCATCCCTAAACTGAAAACATTTTGAAGTTACAGTTAGGCTGAGGATGATAATGTTGACTCAAAAAGATTTCCTCAATGTCAGCTCCCTAACTTGAGTAGTTAGAATGGTCTGAAAAACAGTGAGAAATATTTTAAACTTGAAGCACAAATTCATATGTACATTTAAGGTACAAATATACATAGTTCTTTTTTCTTATATTTTATAAATCAGTTTTATTACTTATTTGGGCCAATTGTTTATAACATACTAGATTTTAGCCTTTGGTAGCTATTTAATTTTGTTACTAGTCTGTACATTCATCATCAGTTCTTCATTCTTTGAATATGCTATTTATTACAAAGTGAATATAACTATGTAGAAACAACCACTGAAAGCAAAAAACAGTGTCTGTTTCTTCATATACCATTCATCCAATGCTTTTGAGTGTGTGTTATGTGTCAAACATTGTGTTAGATACTGGAGACCCAAAAATGAACTGAAAATAACATTTTTCTCAGGGAGCTATAAGCTTAGTGAGGATACAGACAAGGAGAAAGAAAATTATGTCTGGTGTGATAAGTGCAAATCAAGAATTAAGTAGATACCGTGGAATCACATTCTTTTCTAACAGTTGCCAAACAGTGTCTTGGGTATGTGGAGAAGTAGGAGCCTCTTCTGTCCTTTGTTTATAAGGAATTGGAGGGGAGGCGGGGAGAATTTGTGAATCAATCAGTTGTTACAGAACAGCATTCCAGTGAGTTGTGTAAATGAGTTGGAAGCAAATTGAAGTTCCTTAACTCATGAAGCCCTAAAAATTGTTTGGAACAAATATGCTTTGCTTTTGCATTTTAGTGTATGAAAGATAGTTCATCATTCTGTTGACCCATATTCACCTCCAATTTGTGCTATTCATTGTGCTGTCATCAGATCTTAAAAGAAAAGTGCAGAACATAGATATTAGTAGAAGTACCATGAAATACAATAATTTGATGGAGGCTTTAAAAAGAACAATATTAGGGTACCTGGTGACTCATGGTTGAGCATCTGCCTTTGGCTCACATCATGATCCTGGGGTCCCAGAATCGAGTCCCACATCAGGGATCCTGCTTCTCCCTCTGCCTATGTCTCTGCCTCTCTCTAGCTGTGTCTCTCATGAATAAATAAATAAACTCTTTAAAGAAAAGAACAATATTGTATTTATGTTTATATGTGTGTGTACATGTGAGTATACCACACATGTAGAAGTATGGGTGCATATGTCTGTGTATTTTTATGTGGATATACATTTGTGTGTGTATGTATGTGTGTGTGTGTAGTACATATTTATATGGATGACATGACAAAGGAACTCTGGTTAAACATATTTGTGCCACAAGTGGGTAGTGTTAGCTGGGACGGCCAGAATTTACCTTATAAGATTTCTCATTACAATGGAGTTTTGTCACATTTTCGTGTCCTTTCTCAAAGGTGTTTTGGATTCCCTAAGTACCTCTTAAAGAGGCAATGTGGTATATTGGCTAAGAACATGGATTCTAGAGCAAGACTGCCTGGGTTTGGGTCTTACTTCTGCCATTTATTACTTTTAACACATTACTTAACTCTCTGTGTCCTGGTTTCCATGACTGTAAAATGAAGATAATAATATGTATCTTGTAGGATTATTTGTGGGTGTTATATGTATATAAAGTTCTTAGAAGAGTACTGAGTACATAGTACTTTATAAGTATATATGCACTCTCTATGCTTATACTATATCTGGAATGCCTGTTTTATATAGAGACTTGGTTGTAGAATGTGGATTCTTGGAAGGAAGGAAAGAAGGAAAGGAAGGAAAGGAAGGAAGGAAGGAAAGATGGAATGATTCAGGAAGGAAGGAAGGAAGGAAAGAAAGAAGGAAGGAAATAATCTGCATTTATAAAGTTCTGGTTCAGTATTTACAAATTTTATAGGTGGGATGAACTAAGGCTAGAATATAATTTCCCAGATTCTCAATCCTATGGTTTATTTGATTACACATGCACACAGATTATGAGATAAATATATTAGCCTTATTTTTCACTTACTCTGAACTACAAATATCAAAACAACAGAGATAATATGAAGTATATCTTTTTAGTGGGTCCAAAAAAAAGTATAGGAAAAAAGTCATGCTAAATGAAAATGTAGAAAAAGAGATTCTTGGTTAAGGAAACAGAAGACAATATAACAGAAAGGGCTTTTTACAAACCCAAATTAATTTTTCTGAATGTTCCCTCATTTATATAATGAAATAAAAAAAAAAACTCACTTGCTCGTGTTCCAAATTTACTAACTTATTTTATTTGATAATAGCTTCCTCTCTTCTTCTTTAGTTTTTAATCAGCTAAACATCTGTTTTTGTTTTTGTTTTTTCTGATCACTTAAAACCCTCCAATCTCTCAGGATTTGTCCTTGTTTTCACCACCTATCTTATTATTTTTGTTGTTGTTGTTGTTAACATCTGCTATATCCTGGAAACCCAACATGAACTTACTGATTTGCATGTAACTTACATCTTATTATGACCTTGTTCCTACAAGTCTCCTTAAATCTTTTCCCAAGTAATTCTTAAGCCATAGAAGGAAAGCAAGAGTCAAGAAAGAATATCCCCAAACTGGACATACCACAACCAATTCTGTAGGCTTCATTGAGATTCAAATACATGTATTGTAAGTAGAAAAATGAACAGCTTGAAGAAGAACAAAAACTATGAGAGACTAATATGCTGGAATTTGAGATTTTGAAATGCAACAGTTCTAGGTACTAATATGTTTCATGAAAACAAAGTAGCTTATAATAATGTTGGAGAGAAGGTTAAAGAACTCATATTCTGGGTTGTTAAAGAGCTATTGACATGGGTATTGAGGTGAGGTCAGCAATGATTATAACATTCTTTGGAGTTGAAAGTAAAACTGAATCATGTATCAGTCTTCAAGAAATTGAGGGGACTGTGTGGAAGAGAAACATGATAGTAATAAGGAGGAGTAAAGAGCAATACAGCCTGGTGATGTGTACCTCAAAGTGGGGAGGGTTTTGAAGTAAGACTGGGAAGGTAATGGTTTGAATGTGATAACTAGGAAAATGTCATCCATGGTCTTATGGTATTTGGTGAGAAAATGAGGAACTTCTCTATGAGAAGGCCAGGGTCTAGTTGAAGAAAGAAGGTCTAGAGGAAGTCCTGGAATTAGACTGAAAGAAGATTTACAGCAAAATGAAAGAGGCAAGCTAGGGATGTGAGATAGAAACACAGCAGTGTGGGAACAACAGTGACAGAGGAGACTGAATTTTGATGGATGGCCAAGCATAACCAAAATTAAAGATGTGATTGGATCAACCAATTTCAAAATTCCTGACCTAGGCACGCTGAGGTCCTTGTGGGTTGTGGTGGACCCAGGTGTTTAGCAGCCTTTGCTCAGTGCTCAGATGTTTCATGCTGCTAATTCCTTTCCTCCCTCTGCTCTTCATAGAAATACACTAACCTTGGAAAACAGTTCACTTTCCTTTATTCCAGCATAGCCTTAGAATACAGTGTTTGGAAGTTTTTATGTTTATACCAGGTTATTTTTATTCACAACTGATGAGTTTCCAGGTATCACAGTGAGTAGAAGACTATTTCTGTAATAGAATAGGAAAAAAGTCTGAGAATTGGTGCTGGTTAAGGCTACTAGGTGAGTAATCTTGTTTTCAGATAAGGTATTTAGTAGAATATTGCTGATGATGATCTTGATAAAAGGAAGGAGGGGGAAGAGGAGAAAGAAAAAGGAGGATAATAAATTAGTGAATTGATTAACATCACTGTGTGGCAAACTCAAAATATATCATCTTATGCTTTTACCAGATTTCATTGATTCTAGGTAGTACTTTGATTTAACATTTCAAAAATATTAATAAATGAAGACATTTTCATGTTACAATTAGAGCTGTTTGTGTTTTTTCTCTTTGTGTTGGTCCATAGAAGGCCATCTTGGATTTAGTGAAACATTTTAAGTCCTTATGTTTTCATTCTCATCCACCCCCTTTTTAATTTCATTTTAATTTTTAAAGATTTATTTATTTACTGAGAGAGAGAGAGAGAGAGAGAGAGAGAGAGCAAGCAAGCAGGTCCAGAGAGGAGAGGAAGAGAATCTGGAGCAGAGTTCCTGCTGAGTGTGGAGCTGGATTCAGGTTTGATTTCACAAACCTGAGATCATGACTGAGCAGAAATCAGGAATCTGCTGTTCAATGGACTGAACCACCCAGGCACCCCTCCATCCTTGTTTTTAAAAGCTCCTTTATTTTCCATGTACTAATTTCCTTAATTTCTTGAGGTCTACACAATATTCAACTTGTTTCCTTCACCCTTTTTATTCAAACTTCATTTTTCTTCTGGCTTGTGGTCTACATAGAATATAGTTCTTCCTCTAAAATCTCAGGTTTTAGAAGTGTGTAGTAAAAGCTCTTTAGGCCCGTTCTTTTATGAACTATTGTGTGCCTTTGGGTGAGTCATTCAACTTCTTTGGGCCATGTGTGTTTTTTTTATCTAATGTAAAAAGATGTTGGGCTTAATGATCTCAATGATCTGATTTTGTTTTTTAATTTCTTAGTTACCTGACTCCTTAGAGGACCTTAGAGAGTAATCCCTACTCTTTAGCATTCTTTTTGAGTGATTAATACAGAACAGTGGCATCAAGAAGCCTACCTTTCTTCCCAGATTCATCCTTAGTATTCTCTGGCTTTTGTTGCTGCCATGCTACTGAGAGCTAAAGGTTTATATCTGGACATAGGCATCCAGCAACGTCATCTTCAATTACATGAATCTACTAGATAAAAAATAATATAGGTCATTCTCTTCAAGTGTAGTACAAAGATTTTAAACACATTGTGGTAATTTGGATATTTAGTTCCTTCCAGAAACTAGAAAGTATTAGATCACCCAGAAAGTAGCAATTATATGTTGCCTGATCAAGTTGGAATGGTTGTTTGTGTAACACATATTGTAATCAGTAATTTTTAGCAATGATAAATCCTAGAAAATAAACTCAGTTGCAAGTGAAAATAGTTGAGTACCAAGTTCTCTTTTTTTTTGCCAAGTGATTGCTTTTGGGCCAACTATAATGTCTGTTGATTTTATTTCCCCAGGGAGAAGTAATGCTATTGTCAGGTGTTAATTATAAAGTAGATACCATATCAGATTATCACTAGAGAGGGCAGATGATCCAAGAGAAGTATACAGTAATGTTCCCATAAGTGAAAAACCTACCTATGAAGGAAGCTGATAGCTCCTTATAAATTCCTGGAGAAATTACTTTAAATAACTTATAATTTGATAGATATTTGTATCCAAAAAATCCCTTATTAAGAGCACCAAGACTGCAAGAATGGTACATGAAAGTATATGTAGTCCATTTAGGGAAAGAACTTAATGTAAGTGCTAGAGCATAAAACACAACATAAAGTTAACAATTATCTACTAAATCAGAGTAATTAGTAGGGAAGCATTGACTTAGCCAATGATATATACAGTTATTGGAGGGTCAGTATGAGCAATTAGAGTAAGCACAAACAATAACAACAAAAACTAATTTATTTCAAGTGTCTACTTACATTCCAGATATTTTCTAATTTGGACTCTAAGAGTGGCTTAGAGTTAGCATGACCATGTAACTTATTATCCAGACCTGTGCAACAGGAACTGAGTAGGCCTATTCCAGGCAGACAGGGGTACATACTTGTTTTAGTTTGTGTCCACCATACATCTAGTCTCATTTCTGATTTATTTACCAAAAATATGTAGAAACACACAAGCTTAAAATGACAGCTAAAGAGAAATAAAAAACTGTCTCAGTAAGTTTCTATTCCACTGATGGCTCCTAACCATTTTGGGGGATATCTTGGACAATGTGACACTGGACTCTCTGCCAGAGAAGCAAATTGAAAATGAAAGATCAGAGGATTTATAGACCTCTGAAATCCACCCAAAGGCAAGAATTTTAGCTTAAAGGCAGAGAAAAAAATAGGAAAGAAATAGTTTAAAAAAATTTTTTTAAAGATTTTTATTTATTTATTCTTGAGAGAGACATAGAGTCAGAGACACAGGCAGAGGAAAAAGCAGCCTCCATCCTGGGAGCCTGACGTGGGACTCGATCCTGGGGTTCTAGGATCACACCCCAGGCCGAAGGCAGGCACTAAACCGCTGAGCCACCTGGGCTGCCCGAAATTGTTTTATTATAGCAAAAACATTGCCCATAGCTATTGCCACTTAAGCCATTTTAATAAACCATAACATAAAATAAAAATTTTTATTTAAAAAATTCAAACATGTAAAAATAGAATATTATAATGAATTATCATATAACTATCACTCCAACTCAAAAATTATCAAGATTTTTCTATACTTGTTCACTATTCCTTTTTTAGTTGTGGTTATTGCAGATACATTTTGAAGCAAGTCCCAGATTCCATACCATTTCTCCCCCAAATATTTTAATAAACATCTCTTAAAAAAAGGATATTTTCTTACTTTACCACAATGCCATTATGACATCTAACAAAATTAACCCTGATTCTTTGGTTCATCTAATATTCTGTTTATATTCAGAATTTATCAGTTTTCTGAAAAATACTATTTTCCATTTGCTTTATGTGAATTGGTATCTGAAGAAGGACCACACATTGCAATTTATTTTTTACAGTTCCTCCACTACCATACTTTTTGAAGCAAACTGAGCCAGTTTTCTCATATTCTATATGTATGTTTGCTTTTGTGGCATTATATAGGTTGATTCCCTAGCCCCTGAATTTCTTGTAAACAAGAAGTGAGCTATTAGGCTTGATTAGATTCAGGTTTAATTTGTTTCCATTTTTCATGTTTTTCACAGATGAATGTTTCATAAATGATTCTATATAAAACTGTTATTGATTTTAGGACTTCTTGATGATCAGAAATTATAATCTTATGACCAAAAGAAATACCAGGACTAAATCCTTCTCCCTCAACCCTTCAAAGTGTCTGTGGACTAACCCCAAGTGCTTTTGACCATCAACATATTAACAACTAATATGAAATGTTTATAAAAAGTGACAATGTCAAATAGATTTCTCTGTCATATTCATTAAATTATTACATAGTGCATGTGCTTTTTATTGCTGCCCCTCCTTTTTCTGATTTCTTTTATCTCATCTTTTGAAAAACAGTTTGTCAGTTCCCGTAACAGCCCTTACCAAAATAGATAAATATCAATATCATGGTTGAAATACCAAAGCACAGTGCCAACAATTATCCTACAATTTCTGTGTTGGCATACTAACACACGGGGTCTTGAGCACATTGCTAATAGCTGCAGAGGGTAGCAACCTAGTCTCTAAGCATATTAAAATGCCTCAGAGGTCTTCTTCAGCACCACATAATCAAGATTTGGTGATATGAGCTGCTTTGTTAGGGCCTGTTGCGAATGTTGTGTTGCCTTATTGTGTGTGTGAAATAAGTGCTGATCTTCATAAATTGGCTTAGATAGTATACAACCAGAAGATTAGCCAAAAGGAGATTAAACTAACTGAATGAAGCCTTTGCCAAATCACTGGGGAAAAAAAAACCCAACATATTATGTAGTGACTTTTAATTTGGAAATGAGAATGTAAGGATATATCCAATTTAATTTAGGCTTGTCTGAAAAATGTGCTGGTATCTGTCATCGTAGAACTGAAATGTTTTGGTTTGCTAAGGTTTGATTTACATTGCTGAAGACAAGGATACTTATGACCAGGAATGAATGAGTCTGGCTAAAATAAATCATTAAGCTGGCTTATCTTCATTCTTATTCTCTCTCAAGAAGGTATTCACAAATTAAGTCTTATTATTCTTAACAACATAAATAAGAAGTATGGGAGAAAAAAGCATTATGAGAAAAAAAAGTTCGAAGTTATACTTTCTTTTGTTATTTTGGGAGTTTTCAGGAAAATTAGGAGAAAAATATTTTTCATACAGTGAGTATCTTTGAGCAATGTTCATTAAACAAAATGAAGTAAGAATAATGAATAATGAATAGTTTGCTGGCCAAAAATTTGGAGGATTTCTGTCTCACTGAAGCCATTCTGTAAACATGTTGTGATTTGAGTGTCAGATTTTCTTCCACCTCTTAGACAAACTTGTGTTTTTCATCATGTTGGTTTTTAAAGAGATTTTTGGATTTCTATCTGCCTTTGGTTATAGTGTATTGTGTTGAAAACTTCCTGCTTGCCACTCCTAATTCTGTCCCTGGGAAATTCCTGTTGGTGGATACTCCCATTGCTTAGGGAAATTTTGTAAGCATTTTTAATCTATGAATCCAAGAAATCTGCATAAAATGTGCATTAATATGTATTATATTCAATAAAGAAATTACAGGGCAGGGCATTAAGCAGATGCCACATGCAAAGTTATTTCTTTAGTATTGTCTCATTTTAGAAAGCGATATGGAGTAAAATTTAAAATATATAAGGCCCATTAAAGCTTTAATTAATTTGCGTGTGTGTGTGTGTGTGTGTGCATATGAGCTTCTCTCAAAGGCAACATCTAAAAGTCTCTATGTATCAAAGAAGAGATTCCATTCCAGTTAGATATAATTATTAGGATATACCTTCTAAACTGAATTAAAATTCTCTTCTCTAGAACTTCCATTTAATTTCTATTTTCTGATATAATACTGAATGCATGTATACCCATTTCTTCTCTTTTACTTGGAAGCTTTTCAAATATATGAAGATAGAAATGTATCTCTTCTCAACTTCTTTTTTAAAGGCTAAATCTCTCTTATTTTCACAATTCTTTGTATGTCATTATTTTAACATACTTGATAATTCTATTCAAACTACTTTAAATTTTGATACTATTGTTGGAATATAGTACTTAGTACCTAACACACTACCCAGGTGTGGTGTGGTTGGAGCATTAAGACTAATGTTTCCTAACATCTGGATGTTGTACTATTGGTTTTTCCATTAATACAGCCTAACATATGACATATTTTTGTTGCAAAACCATAGAATACTGTGGTCAACTAACCTTTATGTCATCATCATCTTTTTAAAAAATAGTAAATAGTATCAGGCCATGTTTTCCACATCTTACATGTGGTTAGTTGAGGCTTTAGGAGATGTTTCAAACCCCTGTTCATTCATATAACACATTAATTCTAACTCCTAGCTTTACATACACATATCAGAAGAGTTACAATTTGTATTGGTCAAAAATCTCTTCCTTTCCTCTCTTTTCCTGTTGTTCTTTCAAAGAGATTTGAGTTCTAAACCCAACTCTCCACTTAAGAGTTGTGAGTCTGTGAGTGGGATATGGAGAGTCTCTGAACATTTATTTCTGCATTTATAAAGCATTGATAACAGGTGTGAATGTTAAATGAGATAATACATGCACAGATTTTAGTGTAGTATCTGGCCTACAGAATGCATCTGATAAATACACATTTTCTTTCTTGAGTTTATATATAAAAGAATCTATAGTAATTAGCCACTTGCTAGATAACCCCTAAACCCAGACTGTTTTCAAATACTGTTCTTGATAAGACCCTTACTAATTTCTGCTAGGCAAAAGGCAGGGAGAATGCTAAATAATTTTGAATTTAAAATAATACACATTCTTTCTGTTATATGATGGAAAATATATTCAGTCTCAGAATCAGGATCAACATTTTCTGTTCATCTTGGCTGGTAGAAAGTTAAATCCTCTGATTTATACTTTTTAACTTTTTTCTTTATTTCAGGAACTATGAACCCCCCTAGGGAAAATAGTGATAAATTTATTTGTACCTGAAGCTAGATACTGTCACATATGGCCAGTGAAAAATAGAGTAGCCCTTTATACTTCTCTTCATACTGTTTTGACCTATATTTGCTGTTATTAAGCATGTCCTGAATCTATAAAAAAATATTGGGGCACCTTGGAGGCTCAGTTGGTTAAGCATCCAACTCTTGGGCACCTGGGTGGCTCAGTGGTTGAATGTCTGCCTTTGGCCCAGGTTGTGATTCCGGGGTCCTGGGATGGAGTCCAACATCAGGCTCCCCGTAGGGAGCCTGCTTCTCCCTCTGCCTATGTCTCTGCCTCTCTCTCTGTGTCTTTCATGAATAAATAAATAAAATCTTTAAAAATAAAAAAGCATCCACCTCTTGATTTCAGCCCAGGACACTCTCAGAGTCCTGGGATCTAGCCATGGCAGGCTCCACGCTAAATGTGGAATCTGTTGGAGATTCTCTTTCTCCCTGCACCTTCCCCCACTTGTGCACTCACTCTCTCTCTCTCTCAAATAAATAAACAAATCTTTAAAAAAAACTATTTAAGGGATGCCTGAATGGCTCAGTGGTTGAGCTCCTGCCTTTGGCTCAGGGCATGATCCTAGTCCTGGGATAGAGTCCCACATCGGACTCCTCTCAAGAGAGTCTACTTCCTGTGTCTCTGCCAATCTCTGTGTGTCTCTCGTGAATAAATAAATAAAATCTCTAAAAACAAAACAAAACAAAACCCTCTATATTTAAAAATGTCACTGCAGAAGCAGATTTTTTCTAAGAAAGTTAAAAATGTAAAGACAATTGAATATATTCTGATATTTATCAAGCTTCATCTATAAGCATTACTTACTTTTTAAACAGAGAAACAATTTGACACAGATTCATTTGGCTTCCCATTAGAGTCTAGTAGGAGAGGAGTACAGTGAATATATAGGCTCTTTTTTATATCCCAGTCAAGTCTTAGATGAAATTCCTGAAACTTTTTTGATGATTAGTAAGTAGTAACTTGAAAATAGAAGTCTTCTTTAGTTCTCTTATTTCTTATTTCTGGAAATTTTTTCCAGAACTAATGTAAGAACCTTTTAGTATGGAGAAAATTCCATTGCCATTTAAAATAAATATGGATGAAGCACTATTGTGAGCATGGCACTTTGCTTGACTCTGTTCATGATCAGCGAATTCTAAATTTTGTTGCTGTTACTTTTGTTTTGCTCTGAAGAAACTTCCTTACAATATAGCCTTTCAAAATACAGTTGACCTATAATAAGAATTTTGACTTGAGGGGAATATAGGAATAGATATAAATTTGGAGTATAATTAGAAATATACTAATGAAACTACATTAGATCTTTTATAAAACTTAAATTGTTAGAATAGGTGCTCAGGAAAGAACTTGCTGAGTGAATATGTTCAAAACATTCAGTTTAAGATATATAAGTTTAGAAAATGTTTCCGAAAGAACTAGTTTGCCTGATGGTTTAAAGATTTTGTGAGGCTAAGTAGTGTTTGAATAACTTAACTGAGAATCTGGTTGTTAACTAATTAAATATTGTGGGCTAGAAGGTTGTGTTGTCATCAGAGAAAAGGGTGGAGACTGTTGTTTCACTCCCATTTATGCATTATCAATTATTTATTTGGTACCACTTTAGGGCCAGGAATTCTACTTTTAAAAAATAAGAAAGAGAAGAAATAGGTAAAGACTCTCCTATAATTTAATCAGCGGTGACGGAGGAGAGAAATAGATATATAAAATGGAAGAAGTAAATCTTAGATCTCTGCAATTTTTTCCCCACTTTCTAATTCTTCCATATGGAAGGAAAGAAAACAGAGTTGAGAGGAGGAAATAAAATCTACAGTATTATTTCAGCATTTAGAATCATGTAGGGGGAAAAAAAGGTAGGAAAAGAAAGTTTTCTAGGTTAAAATACTAATTTAGTCTCCTGGAAAGAAGCATCTCAATGTTTAGTTTTCCTGAGGGGGTGATAATTATTTGGAAAGGACTTCCAACTTCAGGCTAAGATGAATGAGATGAAGTATAAGAGCATTCAAGCAGAGCTACTGGGTAAGGAAATGCTTAGAAAATGGTGTTAATAGTTAATGAACAGTGAATCTTTATAGGTAATTGTTAACTTTTATTTTTATTTTTTTAAAAGATTTTTAAAAATTTATTCATGAGAGACACAGGCAGAGGGAGAAGCAGGCTCCATGCAGGCAGCCCAATGTGGGACTCAATCCGGGGACTCCAGGACCACGCCCTGGACCGAAGGCAGGCGCCAAACCTCTGAGCCACCCAGGGATCCCCTAATTGTTAACTTTTAAATTTGTTCTTAGATTGATTTTAAATATTAACTTTACCTAATGGCAATTTTTAAAAAAGTAAAATTTTGAGTAAAGTATTATTCAAAAGTATTCAGATACATACATGGGCATATGCCTATGCACTCATAATGCAGTTTCCACCTACTTTGTTGCCTTCTTGGCCCTTCTATTAAGAATGTGCCAGGCACTGGGGAGGAAAAAGGCCACAGGTTATCCACTAGTGGATAAGTTACCAAACTTTAAAAGAATTGAAAATTAATTGATGACTATGTAGACCATAAACAAAAGTACACTACTCGACTCGAGTGTTTGAGAAGCACAATAATATTTTTTATAAGTTCCAGTAGCCCTTTTTTAGCCATATTCTCCCTCCTTCCTTTCTGTTTTTGTAAAAAATGTAAGGTTGGGTATCACTGTAAATAAATATACATACATAATATAAACATGATCTCTAATTAAATCTTGAATGTATTTCACATTGTGTCTAAGTCACTTAGTAATTTTATTAGAAGACATCAATATAGGAAAATAACCAGGACTTCAAAGTACTACCATTTTGAATAAATTGCTATCATATTTAATAAGATTTTAGAATATAAAATACAATCTTCTACCCTGTAGGTATATCAGAAAATATTAACAGGTTTTAAATGAGAGTTACTTGTTGTTTTAAATAGACTGCAATTTAAGTAAGAACAGTTAATTTGAATCCATTCTTAAGTAGAGTATTTTGAGATGTCATCATTCATTCATTTATTTATTTTAAAGTAATCTCTATAACCAACTTGGGATTTGAGCTCATTAAGATCAAGAGTTGCATACTCTCCTGATTGAGCCAGCCAGAGGCCGCTAAATCCATTCTTGAGTTGAGTTTTTGTCAGCATAATATGAAGTTGCTATGATGTAGTTGCTGTGATGTACATGAAGAGTGGGCTGGTGGGGTAGGGTAGGTTTTGGAACGAGAGTCTGTGCTGGATCATTGTGGACCTTTGTATACTTCAGGACAGGGCAAGAGAGAACATCAAAATGAAATCTGAGGAAAATATTTTTGTTTCATGCCTGTGATATTGTGATGAAGATAGGAAGTCTAAAGACTGGGATACCAAGTAAAGTAAAATTGTTGGCATTTCAGCAAAAATGATTTACTCTCCTGATACCTTAAAATAAAAGCAGAAAATAATTTCTTTTTTTATAGTCTGTCCTCCATCCCCTTCCTCCTGAAAAAAGCAAAAAACAAAGACAACAACAAAAACAACATGCTATTTTATTTGACTAACTGACATCCAGGGCAATAATATCTTTCTTTTTATTGCGTTTATGCTGTTCTTGCTGCAGTTAGGCCATTCTTCTACTCTAGGGATTGCTGTGAATTTCATGGTAGACCTATGTTGTTGTAAGGTGACTTTTACTGTGATAACAGTAATGACATCTTTAATAAAAGAGCATTGTAGAGATCCTCTATACTTTATCAGTTAGTTTATTTGCATTTTGATAATTAGTCTTCAAAGATACTGCTTTTATGTTTGCAGATAGGGAAATTGAATCTCAGAGAGGCTTAACAACTTCCTTGTGATCTCTCTCTCTTTTTTTTTTATAAGATTTTATTTATTTATTCATGAGAGACACAGAGAAAGGGGCAGAGACATAGGCAGAGGGAGAAGCAGGCTCCCTGCAAGGAGCCGGATGCAGTACTCAATCCCAGTACCCTGGGATCACGACCTGAGTTGATGGGCAGATGCTAAACCACTGAGCCACCCAGGTGCCCCACTTCCTTGTGATCTCTTAAGTAGATAAGAGATGGAACCAGGATTTGAACTCCAAAGCATTTTACTTTTCATGCTGCTTTAATGCCTTTTAATCAAAACATATCTTCTCTTGTATATGATATGTGTATATAATACACAATTACATCTAGGTATTTAAAAGCAAAGTTTTTTTGTTCCCTTTCTAAATCTACATTTCAAATGAGTAGTGTAGTATGTGGAGTTCTTTCCAGCACTTGGGAGATGTCAGCACTAATGAGGAAACATTTCTGAATTAGTGTGTCACATGGGGATTCAACCAGAAGTAATTGGATGACCTTTGAGAAAATTAAGATCCCTGTCAGAGGGAAATTTCTATCTCACTCCATGGAACAGTCTTTCAGTGAAAGAGGGATTTACTTTAAATTCTCAGTAAAGAACAATAAAAAATTGTCCTGGACTATATGCTTATTTTTGAAAAGTCTTTTTAATAATGAGAGAATGAATGAATATCCTATGGTAACTTTTCTGTTTTCAGATGTCTATTAGGAACTTGAAATTATCACATGCAGGAAAACATGTCCTAAAGCCTTTAAGAACCTGGTTCACTACATGAATGTGTTTTTAAAATTTGGAGACATTTAGAAAGTGAGAATTACATATATAATTGTGAGTCAAAGGATATAACATAAACACATATGTAATCATTTAATAACACCAAAGATGTGCTATAGAAGTTTATGAATTTAGCATCTTTTAGGGAAAACATGTACCAAGTGTGCTTAATAGGAAATTTTGAAATTTTTCCTAAGGTTGAATATATAATGGTAGTTCAAGAATTATGATTATGAAATGCCAAATAAAAATAATATTCTATTAGCAATGAGTAGAGGGTAGAGGAATGCCAGGTGCAAGAACGTTAATAAAAACTATATTGACAGGGCAGCCCGGGGGGCTCTGTGGTTTAGCACCGCCTTCAGCCCAGGACGAGATCCTGGAGGCCCGGGATCGAGTCCCACGTCCGGCTCCCTGCATGGAGCCTACCTCTCTCTCTCTCTCTCTCTCTCTCTCGAATAAATAAATAAAATCTTTTAAAAAACCAAAACTATATTGACAGATATCGGGGGAGACTGGGACCAAGATCTCTCCTACAAGTAGGAAAAGGCCAAGACAAGTATTATTATTATTTTTTAAAGATTTTATTTATTTATTCATGAGAGAAACACACAGAGAGAGAGGCAGAAACATATAGGGAGAAGCAGGCTCCCTGCGAGGAGCCTGATGTGGGACTCGATCCCAGGACACCGTGATCACGACCTGAGCCAAAGGCAGATGCTCAACCACTGAGCCACCCAGATGCCCCAAAGGCAAGACAATTATTTCAAAGTTCCAATGATTGACATAGGGGCATGAAGCCCATTTAGGTCATGGATTTAAAGAAGCCATGTGTCCAAATTGAAGTTAAAGATCTTGAGAAAGCTCTAGCAGTTTACAAAAAGTAATAAAGTATTTCACCTTTTTTAGCATCTTATAGGGAAAGGAAGCCCTCCTTATGCTATGATTCTTACCTTTATTTGCATGATCTTATTGTATTGGTCGATCATTATTTCCCCTAACCTAGGAATAAAGCTGTCAAGATAACATGTTTTATAAAAGCCAAAAGTTATTTGGAATTCCTCTGAACCAACAGACTAAAGGAGATATGAGAAAGTTATATTTTCATATTTCTTTGAAAAGAAGAAGTAGAAAAAATATTCTGTATAACAGTGGTTTTCAAATTCTTGGTCTCAGCACCCTTTGTACTTTTAAACATTATAAAGGGTCCTAAAAATTTTCAATTTATGTAGATTTTATATTTTATAGATTAGGAATGTTTAAAATAGTTAATCCATCTGAAAATAGTCAATAACGATAGCCAAGAAAATTAAAAACATATCCACACAAAAGCTGGTACATGAATGTTCATAATCATTCATAATAGCCAAAAAAAAAAAAAATGGAAATAACTCAGAGGCTCATTATCTGATAAATGGGTAAACAAAATGCAATCTGTCCAAAAATGGAATAGTATAAATACTCCTAACTCTGGGAAATGAACTAGGGGTGGTGGAAGGGGAGGAGGGTGGGGGGTGGGGGTGAATGGGTGACGGGCATTGAGGGGAGCACTTGACGGGATGAGCACTGGGTGTTATTCTGTATGTTGGTAAATTGAACACCAATAAAAAATAAATTTATTTAAAAAAAACAAATAAAGTATAAGTACATACTACAGTATGGATGAACCTTGAAAATATTATGCTAACTGAAAGTAACCACACAAAAAGGCCATATAGTATAAGATTTTACTTATGTGAAATGTCCAGAATAGGAAAAATCACATAGAGACACAAAGAAGATTAGTTGTTGCCAGGGACTGAGGACAGGGAAATAAGGAGTGACTATCAGTAGATACACATTTTCTTTTGGGGCTGGTGAAAGTATTCTGGAATTAGTGATGCTGGTACAGCTTGTGAATAAACGACTGTATTCTTTGCTTTATAATGCTTTCTATATAATGTTTTATAATGGTGAATTTTATAGTGTATCATTAAAAATATCCATAAAAATATAATAAAACATTATATTTCAACATATATAATTTTATGAGGAATAACTATATTTCCCAAACAAAATGTAGTGAGAGTTGTATTGCATTACATTTCTTTGCAAATCTCTTTGATGATTGCTTGGTGAGATTAATTGGAGTCTTATGTTTGCTTCTGTGTTCTATCTATTGTGATATGTTGTTTGGTTAAAATACGTAAGAAAATCTGGCCTTACACACACATGTTGAAAAAGGGAGGAGTATTATAGTTGGTTATTCGATAATTGTGGGTATTTTTCTCTGATTTCATATTAAAACTTGACATGTAGGAATTCTTAAAGTTTAGTTGCAGTGTAGAATCTCAAATCCCCAAGTGATGTTGGCTAGGCTGCAATTATTCAAAGGTCACTTTGGGATAGGAAATTCAAGATGGCTCAGACACATGGCTGACAGAGCTGGCTGTTGACTGGATTAGCTCAGCTAACCAGGATGCCCCAGTTTTCTTCTGTGTGGCCTCTGGGTGTGACTTGGACTTCTCACAGCATGATGTCTGGATTCCAAAAGGAAAGATTCCAAAAGGAAGCATTCAGAGGGAGGAAGTAGACGCTATGGATCTCCTAAGGCCCAGCCTGAGAAATTACAGTGTTACTTTCCCTCCATTCTGTTGGGCAAAGTTACAGGGTAGCTCCAGACTCAAGGACAAAAGTAGTAGACTCCATTTTTTGATGGGAAGAATGGCAAAGAATTTGAAGCTATCTTTCACTATGTGACCTTCTCTGACACCTTGGATACCATGATTTATGAGTGCTTAGTAAATATTATGATTAAGTGTTATTCTTTAGGGACGCCTGGGTGGCTCAGCGGTTGACTGTCTGCCCAGGGCGTGATCCTGGAGTCCAGGATCGAGTCCCACATCGGGATCCCTAGATGGAGCCTGCTTCTACCTGTCCCTGTGTCTCTGCCTGTCTCCCTGTGTCTCTCATGAATAAATAAAATCTTTTTTTTTTTTTAATCTTTTTTTTTTAAAAAAGTATTGTTCTTTATACTGTTGCAACTTCTACTTTGCAAATTAACAGCGTCTTTTTTTTTTTTTTTTAAGATTCTATTTATTCATGAGAGACACAGAGAGAGAGAGAGGCAGAGACACAGGCAGAGGGAGAAGCAGGTTTCATGCAGGGAGCCTGACGTGGGACTGGATCCTGGGTCTCCAGGATCAGGCCCTGGGCTGAAGTCGGCGTTAAACTGCTGAGCCACCCGGGCTGCCCACATTAACAGCATCTTAATTGGATGCTTTTGTTTGAATTGTTTAAAATATATTACCAAACACCATGTGTAATGCAATGAGAATCAAGAGTGCCTTATGGCTTTTTATTATCTGCCTATCCATCCTGTTTTTTAATTTGCAACATTATTGTTCAGTTTTGTTGTTTATATTCAATTACTTAGTTTTTTTCAATGAGATGTGAACAAGTGTAATATAAATAGAATATTAAACTGTGTGTTCTAATATGAGTCTGCTGTTTCTAAATTACATATTTTCACTTCTTGTCAATGTTTATTCTATAAGAATGCTCTGGTTTTGCCCTTAAGGGCTATCTATCAGCAATAGTTATAAGTAATAGTTATAAGGTAAGTCAGGATTTAATTCATGTAGTTACGTAGATACAATCTCCTTTGGAAGAAATTAAGCCCACAAAACAGTAAAAAAAAAAAAAAGTGTTTCTTAATGTGGAGGCAAAAAGAAAGAGTAAGCAAAAATATATATATTTTTAAAACTGGCTACAATTTTCAAATTGCTTTTCACATGTCCAAAAGTTAAAGTGCTGATGAAATGCCTTTCAGGTTTCCTTTTAGTTTCTTAAGAAAGGTGATATTTTACACAGACCCAGGTTAGAAATGCTTACTTGTTATTAAGCATTTATGTAATTTGGGAATTTTGATAGTTATCAAAGCATGCTAAAAGCCTCATTCAGCTGCCGTTGGAAGTTGCGTCGGGAAATCTGCTTTGAAATTGCTTTTGAAAGCCTTATTCATGCCCTATAGAAAATTAAGCTTTTTCTCCATTGCAAAATGGCAAAGTGTCTGTAGATTGTTAGTAGGGGTGTTAGGTTAGGCATGCCTGCTGTTACTGATCATGGGTGAGTAAAGCACTGTACTTCCTTAAAAGAGCAGTATCAGAGAAACTAAAGCTTGATTGACAGTTCAGCATACTGAAAAATCTTAATGTTAAACTTGTTTCAAAATATTTTATAGAAAGACATTATAGAACTTGGAACCTAGTATACACACTTTCTCCAGAGCATTGCTGTCAACTCTTAAGTATTTGCAATACCAAAGCATAATTGGTCGCTATTAACATTTGAAAATAGCAAATTTCCTTACTGTGGCATAAATAGGTGTCTCTCAGCAACTCTCTGGCTATTTTAGTCACCTATGAAAATCAAGATGTGGATTTTAAGTATTCTTGAAAGGGAGATGTAGAATTATGAAGCATAATTTCAGATGAATCTGTACTGGTAACTAAACTGTCATTAAGATTAGTTTTCAGATTAGATTTGAGCTAGGATATAGCTGCCACACTCTTCTACCTTATAAAGAAACAGCCCTAATGATTCACAAAATGTTCTAAATTGCTTAATACTATCTAAATGTCTGTAACAATTCTAGTGCATTTCTTAAATTCTATGAGTAATTCATATTTCCTTTGGTTCTATTTTGTTAGCTAGATGGTTTCTGTGATCAGTTTTGGTGGCTGGTTCATTTTGGAGAGTTCACATTTGAATGGAGAAACTCTTAGTTTCCTTGTATATAAATAATCTTGTAATTTAATGGTGGCATTTGGGAAAGATCTCATCTTAGAAAAGAGGCTACATTCCTCACTTTGACTTTTTGTGTTATTTTGTCTTGCGGTAGTTCCCTCCCTCATGCCAATGCCTGCAATATCTTTAACCGCCACTTATCAGTTTTAGTCCTCAGGTCCTGTCCCCAGGATGCTCTGCCACACTACCTCTATTAACTAGATTAACCTTTATTCATCTTTCCCTTCTTTGCATTCATAGTGTAGAGTTAATAGCATACACTGAACAGTTACCTCTTCTCTAATAATTTCATTCTTTTATCTACAGTTTTATCTATTCATTCTCTTATCCAATAAACATTTATTGTGCTTTTCAGTGTAATTTGCAAGGCACTGTCCTTATTCCTATGGTGGAAATACATTTGTATTCCATCTTTATCCTCAAAATGAGATACATGAAGGAATGGTCATAATACAAGGCATTATGTGTAGAATAGTACCACCAGAATTCATTTTATTTCCCCAAGTAGACTCTCTTTCACACACACACACACACACACACACACACACACAAAATTCACTCTTAGTGTGATGATCAGGAGGGAAGACATAGAAAATGGACATTGGGGCAGCCTGGGTGGCTCAGCGGTTTAGCTATGCCTTCAGCCCAGGCCGTGATCCTGGAGCCCCTGGATCGAGTCCCACATCGGGCTCCCTGCATAGAGCCTGCTTCTCCCTCTGCCTGTGTCTCTGCCTCTCTCTCTTTCTCCTCTCTGTGTTTCTCATGAATAAATAAATAAAATCTTTTAAAAAATGGACATTGAACTGGAGATTAAAGGATGGATGGGTAAGGTTTTACAGAGTGAAAAAGATGGTGCAGGATGGCATTCCTGGTAGAAGAAACTAACTTAGAAAACATGACTGAGGAAGAATAGATTAAATTTGGAGGATTCAGGTCAACTCTAGTTCAGTGTTAAGTATCAAGGAATAATAAGAAAACATTTCTATTTTGTTAGAAACATGTCAGTATCTCCAGATCCAGAATTCTACCCTGACCTCTTCTGTAAAGTAAGTCTTAAATGTTTATTCTGATTTCCATTTGGATTTTTTATGTTAATGATAGTCTTCATTTGGGTCACTATTTTGCACATGAAAAATTGTCCACAATGTCTCAAAGCCGTTTTTGAAACAGACTATTCAAGTTTATCTGATAATCTTTTTTAAGGATTAACTGTAAAAATGCTGAAAAAAATGTAAATTCCTAGAAGTTATCAAAAATAAACAGGTTAATATGAGTGTTATTTGGAAGTCCATAGTAACCAATGAAGCCCACATTGTCTCTATTGTAATGTGAACACACCTTTTCCTCTGAGGAAAGAAATATACAAGGAACCCTATTCAGTTACCTTAGGATATTTACTTTTTTTAAAAAAATTATTTATTTGAGAGAGTGAGAAAGAACATGGGGAGGAGGGGTAGAAAAAGAGGGCTAGATTCTTAAGCAGATTCCATGCTATGTGTGGAGCTCCATGAAGGGCTTGATCTCAAGAACCTGAGATTAGGACCTGAGCTGAAACCGAAAGTCAGATGCTTAACCGACTGAACCATCCAGGTGCCTCACCTTGTAATATTTACTTTTGAGTTAATATGTGTGCTTAGTTGGCTCATAATTCACTCCATTTGGAAGATTTTTTTATTTGATGATGAGCATACCTCATTTATGGAATGAAAAACAAAACTAAATCTAGAGGGGGAGAAAAAAAACCAACTTGAGGAGTTTATTCTCTTCCTTTCTCTTACTCTTATTTTATAGGAAGATGATACCATGGCTTTTGGTTATGGATGACATTGACCTACTATTGGTAGGGTATGTACTGAAGTGGTGACTGTTTCCATAGAGACTGATAACAATTATATTTTCTCATTCACATCTCTCCCCCAAAGCATCAATGATATTTGCTTTGAGGTTTAGTGTTCCCTACCCTCTTGCTTCATAGTTGTGTATCTGTTTGTACAAGGCTGACTCCAAAATTGGAAGAAACTTTCTGATCATGTTCTTACCCTGTCACTGATATCAGAAATAAGGGCATATTCTGCAGCAAAAAAACAACAACAAAAACAATTCTGTAGAAATAAATTTTTATATGCAGAAATGTTAAAATATTTTCCATGTATATTCACTAAAATTTTGGGAGCTAATATACCATGTTTGTGGAACAAGAATATGAACCACATGAGGGAAAAAAACTAATTGCTTCTAAGAATTTAAAAATTACTGTCAATATTATAGTAGTTAAAATTTTATGTAATTATTCTGATATCTTCTATCAATTAATGCCACATATTTCTGGAATAAATCTTTCTTTTCCATTTTTAGCATCTCTGTTTTAGTTTTTCTTATTTTTAGGTACTTTTTATTGCTTACAAAATGTGTTGTTTTACATGTTTTTTTTCTATAAAAATAAACATAAGCAAAAACGACAGTATTTTCATATAATAGCTATTCTCCCCATTTTCCCTCTAAGATTCTTGAGTTGTAATAAGCCAAGAAACTAAAGTCCATTATTAAAATGTTCCCCATGACAGGTTTCTATTACTAATATATTGTTTATTTTTGATCATCTTTTGAATTATTGACTATTTTATGGTATCTCATAACAACAATTTCTATTTGTTTTATGTACTTCATAGAGTAGATTTCATTTTCTTTGCCTTACTCTATTATATGTAATGGCTTAGCTTTGAAATCTTGGTTTCAAAAAAAAAAAGAAATCTTGGTTTCATTTAGGGGATATTAATTTGCTTTAACACATTACTATCTAAAATAGCTCAGGTTTTGTATGGTCTTATAAAAACTTTATCTGGATATGCTCTGAAAGGTGCTTTATTTTTTATTCTTTTTTTTTTTTAATTTTTAAAATTCCTCCTGGTAGTCTTGTCACATATCAGGAAATTAAACAGATGCTTAAATAGATTCTCCTAGATAACATTAAAATGCATAAATTCAGGTTTCAATGCAATTGATAACTTTCATTCCCACATTATTCTTCCAATATTTTACTCCTACTCAGTGACATTTTTACCTAAGGCTTTTAGCAGCTATTTTGCTACTTAACCTCTAGCTAATTGTTTCTTTTCCCCTCAGCCTGACTCCACGGAGTGATGGGTCTGTTTTCTGCAGGTTTGCCTGCGATTCTTAACTGAACCCCTAGAGTACTATGTCCTATCTTATTCTTTTCAATTCTTCCCCAATGAGGCATGACCAAAAGATTGTTGTATCCTTGAGAGGCAAGTTCATGGAATTGGAGTGGCAGATGGATATACAAAAATCACCAGTGCAGTCCTAATGGAAATTCAACTCCAATTAGATTTTAAAGTTAGTTGCTTCCAAAAAAGTCTAGAAATAGTATGAATAAAACTGTTTGCCCTGTTGGGATTTAATCCTTGCTAAGTAAGCTGTGAGGCAAGGTGGTGATGGTATTGGGGGATTTCCAATTTAGGAAATTTCCAGATTTAGGAAATGATGATGATTGTAATAATGATGATGGTGATGATGATGATGATGATGATGATGATAAGGATAATCATTGCAAGTAACATTTATAAATTAGGGAATGAGATGTTTTATGCAGTATTATGAGCATTTGTTGGTTGCCCTTAATGTCAATGTATTATTTTTCTATTATTGCATAACAAATTACCACATACTTAGTGGTTTAATACAGCACACATTTATTATCTTGGTTTCTGTGCATCAGGAGTCTGGACAGAACTTAGCTGAGTTTGCTGTTTACAGTGTCATAAGGCTGCAGTCAAAGTTTCAATTAGGACTGGATTCTTATCTAGAGGCTCATCCAAGAAAGGCTCTCCTTCCTTGCTCTTGTGGTTGCTGGACTGAGAGCTTTATTTTTGCTGGCTTTTGTACAGAAACTACCATCAACTCCTAGAGGCCATCCTCAGGTCCTTGCTACATGGAGTTTGCCAACATGGCCACTGGCTTCCTCACAGCCATTTCTGGAAGAGAGAAAAACTGTAAGACAAATGCTAATAAGTCTTATGTACTGTAATCATGGACACTATTCACCTATATCCCATTTTTTCTATATTCTGTTGATTAGAAGCAAATCACAGGCTTTGCCCATACTCAAGAGGAAGGCATTACACAAGGGTATAAACATAAGGTGGCAGAGATCATGAATTCATCTTAAGAATCCATATACCATGCCAGAGATTACTGTATGTGCCCCAATGTCTATCCTTTCTTTTTTCTGTCTCCCCCCAAAATAGAAAACACCTCACTGTTTAATAGGCATATGGTCACCTGCAATAAAGACTTCATTCTCTAAATTTCCTGATAGCTAGGTATGCCCTTGTGAATAAGTATGGCAAGATATATGAATCTGAATCTGGAGGTTTTGAGAAGTCACTCTATCAGCCTTTAATGATCCTTTACTCCTGACTTCTTTAATGTGAAGGAAAAACAAACTTTTATTTTGTGATTTTTGATTGTTATTTTGGATGCAGCTCAGCCTATTCTTAATTGATATTCTTTTATAACATCTATTCTCCCCCTTTTCTCTTTCCAACAGCCCTTTATTTCCATTTTCCCCCCAAGGAACTTGAAATGACCCCTAGGCTTAAGTGAAGCCAATGAGAATATTCTATCTCCTCCTCTCGGGTATGGAAGTACAACCTGTGCCAGTCTAATCAGACTGAATCTCACAACTTTTACTGAGAAATTATGGCATATACCTGTATGTAGCAATAATTCTGACTAATCATATTTTCCATTCCAGCCTCTGATCCTATCTTTAGGCGAAACAGACTTTACCTGACTCTTGAGCCAGGAAGTGGCTCATGAGACATATAAATAAACCAAACTACTTCATTTTAATGGCTTATATTTAGGGAATGGTCCAGAAGAAGCTTCTGTACAAGTCTTAAGGTTAGAAAGGAAGGTCTCTGGGAGGAATTGCTCTGTCTCCCTTCCAACTTCAACAGGATTAGTTGTGACTGACTCAGGTTGAATTGGGGGATTCGCATTTGGTATAGATCTCAGAGACATGTGAGTAGTGAGAATTGATATCCTTGTGCTAATAGATTGATGCAGATGTCTCAAGATAGTGGCTTCATCCTTCCTAAATTGGATATCAGTTTCTACACTTTTAGTCTTTATTTTGGGGCAGAATGGTATTGAATTTATTATTGGACCTTCAAAAATGACCAAAATGATAATTGCTCACTTTAATAAGTTGAACAGTAGAAAAGTGTGGCCTTTTGTGTTTCAAACAGATGCTTTCTCTCTCAGCAAATCTGCTCTTCACTGTTCCTTTAACTTATTCCTTTTAGTCTCATATTGATAAGATGTTCATTTAAAAAATAAAAAGACCTGATTCAATCCTTCTCATATTTCTTTATTTCAATGATTGTAAGAATTTAAAATATTTTTGGCCTAAGCAAAGAATAATCTATTAAATCCAAAATAGATGAAATTGCCCAGACTCTGGATACAGATTGGAAGTAAGTACTTGCTAGTGTTTACCAAGTAGGGACTTATAGCTGAATTAGGGGGTGAGAGGTTAAATAAGTGAAACAGTGAATAAAAAAGCGTTAATCATTTACTTAATCTGTTTTTTTTTTTTTTTACTTAATTTGTTTTTAGAAGGGGAGTTACCACTACAAGTCTATATGCATAAAATGAGAAGGCATTTGAAATAGTCAAAGATCCTTCTTTCCCTTTCTTTCTTTCTTTCTTTCTTTCTTTCTTTCTTTCTTTCTTTCTTCTTTCTTTCTCTCTTTCTTTCTTTTCTTTCTTTTCTTTCTTTCTTTCTTTTTTTTTTTTAAGATGTTTCTTAAAAGGAAGTTGTGACCTGTCTGGGACTTGTAGTAAATAGGAGAAACAGGGAATTGGGGCTGTTCTGATAATTCTTGGCATGGAAGAGAGAAACTGTTCCTATACCTGGCTGAGCATCCCATCATCCCACTTCAGATCTATTGGGACAGAGTCTCAGGCCAGGGTAGCTGTATTAAAAACAAATCTTTAGGTTGTTCTTTCCTAGAACTGCCATTTATAAGATTATCAAGCAGTGGTTGTGCCTTGTTATTACAGATCCTTGACGATTAACTTTGCAACAGATTTCATGACTGAAGAGCTTTTGAAAAAGAAATAAAAGGCCATATTCATAGTTGGTTGGGGTATTAATTATACTCCTTAAAATCATGTATTTGTACATGAGTTGCTATTCTTTTGATTCTTCTTAAAAGTTTTTGAGTCCTTTATTTGTACAAGCTTTATCAAAAAGGAAACAAGAGTCCACAAAAATAATCTTCCCTCATTTCATTCATTCATTCATTCATTCATTTATTTCATTGACAAACATTGGATAAAGCTGGAGGCAAGGAATGATACATTTTAAAGCAGAGCATTCTTCCAGCCCTAAGGAATTTTTGTAGAGGTGAAATTAAACACTAATAAATATAATGCATCAGAAAGGTGCCAAAGGAGGGAACAATTACCTTTAGCCATGGGAATTTGGGAATCTTTTATGGAGCATTTTGATCTTGAATTTAAGATGTGGACAAAATGTGAGCATTTTGACATAAGATAAAAGGTGTTCCAGACAGAAGATACAGTGTGAACAAAAGCTTCTAGGTTTTTATTTTCAAATAAAACTAGAAAGTGCACCTTTAGAAATATATACTTTGGAAATGTGGGATCCCTGGGTGGCGCAGCGGTTTAGCGCCTGCCTTTGGCCCAGGGCGCGATCCTGGAGACCCGGGATCGAATCCCACATCGGGCTCCCGGTGCATGGAGCCTGCTTCTCCCTCTGCCTGTGTCTCTGCCTCTCTCTCTCTCTCTCTCTCTCTCTCTCTTTCTCTCTCTCTGTGTGTGTGACTATCATAAATAAATTTTAAAAAATTATATACTTTGGAAATGTGATTCTGCTTAATTTTGTTAGAATGGCCATTAAATATATTTTTTGAAAAAAAAAATCTGTGGCTTTCAAATGGAGAAAGGCATGCTGTTTGCTTTGTGTCAGGTGCCAGACACATGGTGAATGAGTCATAGGATTTTGCAAATTTATAAGTAATTTATGTTCATCATAAAAAAGGGAAAACTATGAATCATATAAGTAAAATCAACCTGGTGAACATCTTGAAGGGCAGAGTGTATGCAGCAGCATAACTGAGCTGCTGCCTATACCTTCACACCCATCTGCATCCTGTCAAGTTTTCACACAGAAGTACTGAATAAGTACTGTATTGTTTCTGCAGAAAAATCAGATGCCATTTATTATTTCTCAGTTTGGTGGGGGGGTGTATTTTTAATGCTTGCCTAAGTATCCTAAGTATCAGTCCATTTTTGTCCTCATTTACTGTCTTACATGTCTTAAGTTTGGTTCCCTAGAAACTGATCCTCAGATAGGAATTTTTATGCAAGCAGTAGAAATACTGAAGGTTTGTAGTGAGCTAACATGTTGTACAAGGCTTTTGTTTAAAAAAAAATGTGTCCATTATTAGGATGTCTAACTTTGCCTAAAAAAAAAATGAGATGATTGTAAGGAAAAGCTTTGGCAGTTTTTCTTAATAGCCAGTATTTTTGACCACTTAATATATTTCGGGTACTGTTACCAAGACTTTTTACATATCAACTCATTTAATCTTTACCACAATCCTATGAAATGTATTCTTATTCTCCTTATTTAGAGAAAGGGAAATAGAAGCACAAAGAAGTTACCTAACCTACTGCCAAAGATCACACATTTAGTAAATGGTAGATTTAAAATTTTAACTCAGGAAGTCCGATTTCAGAGCTCACATATTAATCAATATATCATGCTGCATCTTCTTGAATAATTTGGATGTGAATATGCTGTAAATTAAAACAATGAAAGGACATCAAGTATCATGGCAGATTGAATTTTTTAATTTATTTTAAGATGAACTATCTGCAGACAGAGAAAGGCATTTATAGTTTGGTTGCCTTATAGTCTGCAAGACAATACACTTCATAGTATAGGTCTATAAGAATTGCCAAGCATTTGTGAACTCCTTTCATTTGTGTGAACCCTTGAGTGAGTAAAATTCAAGTACCAAAAAGTGTAGTTTTTGATTTCCCTAAAGAAACAATATTATGAAATGACTGATGATCAGTTATGTTGGTCTCTTGTCATTCCTTGCTCAAAAAATGACCTTTATATCTATTGATTTCTACTACTCTTTTTAAAAATGGGATATTTTTATTCTACCAAAGATTATTTATTTATTTTTTAAAGATTTTTATTTATTTATTAGAGATAGATAGATAGATAGATAGATAGATAGATAGATAGATAGATAGAAACAGGCAGAGGGAGAAGCAGGCTCCATGCAGGGAGCCTGACGTGGGTCTCTATCCGGGGTCTCTAGGATCACGCCATGGGCGGAAGGTGGCGCTAAAACGCTGAGCCACCTGGCCTGCCCTCTACCAAAGATTTAAATTGGAAAGTTATATTATCTTCCCCTTGGGTCAGTTGGTGTGTGCGCGCGTGCGCGTGCGTGTGCGATGCTTTTTCTTTTTCTTTTTTTTTCCCATTATTCACCATACATATGTTAGAATTCAGACCTGGAGATCATCTTAAAATTGGTGATAAGTATTTATTTCTTCTCTGTTCACTGAAAGACTGTAAAATATTCAGTAAAGGAGGTGGTAAGTAGCCTAAATCTGATTCCAAAGTCCCTTCCTCTGATAGGTCAGTGGAGAGATGCCACTTACCTGTCTTTTATTTATGGTAAAGGTCCAGAACATGCTGAATGTAAATTAAATTTCACAGAGAACTTATCTTTTCAAATTTCTTGATTTAGAGTACCGCAGGTTTGCTATGGAATATTTTTTGCCACAAAACCTACCTATTTTCATAATGACCTCAAACCTCAAATCCTATTTCAGCAGCCATTTCTCACTGGAAATGCCCAAGGCCTCAGGAAACAAGCATGGGCAGAAGGGATCAGTAGATCTTTCCTCTGCTTGGAGGCTTCCAGCATATTCTAGAGATCTTGCTTTCCTGAGGTGGAATGGTCACATCACCAGTAGTGTCATCCCTCAGATCCTCTCTGGAAAGCCACACTGGTGATCAATGCCCCAAAGAGAAAAGTAATCTTTAAGTTGTAAAACTTCATAACTACTTCAACTCCTCTTGGCTGTAGTTGACTTTCATTCATTGATGAGACAGATTGAGATCAGAATAAACATTCTCCATGCACTTTCTAATCACTGAAATTCCCTCTTCCTGATTGTACCATTTGAGGACCTTTCTGCTGACCCCTGTTTCCTGTAGAACTGGTACTTACTATGCATTAAATATTTTTCTTTTTTTTTTTTAAAGATTTTATTTATTTATTAATGAGACACACACACACACAGAGAGAGAGAGAGAGAGAGAGAGAGAGGCTGAGACATAGGCAGAGAAGAAGCAGGCACCCTGTGGAAGCCCAATGTGGGAGCCAAATGTGGGATTTAATCCCCAGACTCTGGGATCATGCTGTGAGCCAAAGGCAGATGCTCAACCATTGAGCCACCCAGGCATTCCTAAATATTTCTTTTTTAAAGTTTATGGACTTCCAGTTCAGTGCAGTTCCCGATATTTTTTTAATCAGTCAGGTCTTCCTGAGAACCCTCCCTACTCTCTCCATTCCACAGCTTCCAGTGCATTTAACGTCATCTTCAGCAGAACAAAATTTCCCATTAGAGTCATACAGGGGCTTATTCATAAAATGCATTGGGACTCTTCTAATGAAGGATAGAGGCCAGCTATGCCATGGTCCCTTCTATGATTCTTTTGTGTGAATTCAACATCTACACTTATGCCCCTTGAAATACTGTGACCTTTAGCTTTATAACTTCAGTCTTTTATCATTTACCAGAATGACCATGTTTTGAGTCTCTTCATTATTCTGTACCACTTTATTTCTAAGATAAAGAAATTGGAATTCCTTCATTCTGCCTGAGACCTTTTCCATTCTGTTACTACTTATGAATGTGAACTTTCATGTCATCATCCTTTGGGTTAAAAAAAATGACCATTATTCCTAATAAAAATGATTTCCAGTTATTTTTCATTGTGTCTGCCTATCCTTGGACACTTTATTGGAATCTCTCTTAAAGTGGCTTATTTGAACTGAACATAATATTCCAAACATATTTTACCTAGTCCAGAGCAGATTAGGTTGCTTCCTTTTTAACGTGTGGATTATACTTTCCCAAATTCAAGTGAATATCCATCCTACAGCCAGAGGGAAGTTAGTGATTATCTAATGAAGGCCAAACACTACTTTTTAAAAGAAGTCTAATATTGTAATAGAATATTTAGTAGACATCATTGCCTTTGGCTCAGATTGAAATTGTGGTGAGCCAAACTCCTTCCCGTTCACCTTGTCTGGTTTGTTTGTTTATTCAGATCATTGCATATTCTATCAAATGATCCCTCCCATTTCACTCTTACTTTTTATTTTAATTCCTTGATTTAGTTAATATCCAAAGCCCATTATTTTAAGAACTCTCCATTAACCTTTTTTTACAATCACTGCCCAAACTTTTAGTTCTTGGTCAGTCCAGCTGTCTATAGGCTTACCTTGGAAATAGTGCTGGTTCAGTTCCAGAATACCACAATAAAGCAAATAATGCAATAAAGTGAGTCAAATAAATTTTTTGGTTTCCCAGCCCATATAAAAGTTATGTTTACACTATACTGTAGTCTATTGTACAATAGCATTAGGTCAAGAAGCAATGTAGATTCCTTAATTAAAATGTACTGTATTGCTAAAAAATGCTAACCCTCATCTGAGATTTCAGCAAGTCATAATCTTTTTGCTGTTGGATGGTCTTGCCTGGATGTTAATGATTGCTGACTAATCAGCCATTGGGGTGGCTGTGGCAATTTCTCAAAATATGAGAACAATGAAGTTTGCCACTAAGTTTATGTAATATTCTAAATCTTTTCTTGTTATTTCAACAGTCTTCACAGCATCTTCACCAGGAATAGATTCCATCTTAAAAGCACTGTCTTACTTATTCATAAGAAGCAATTCCTCATTCATTCAAGGTATATCATGAAATTGTAGCAATTTAGTCACATAATTGGATTCCACCTGCAGTTCTTTTAATATTTCCATTATATCTCCAGTTGCCCTACTAAAGTCTTGAACCCCTCTAAGTCGTCATTTGGAATCAACTTCTTACAAACTCCTGTTCATGTTGATATTTTGACCTCTTCCCATGAATTGCAAATATTCTTAATGGCATCTAGAATGGTATATCCTTTCTAGCAGGTTTTGAATTTATAAGATAATAATAATTTCATTGTACATCTCCATCAAAGCTCTTGGGTGACAAAGTAAATTGTCAATGAGCACTAATATTTTGAGAGGGATCTTTTTTGAGCAGTAGGTCTCAACTGTGGGTTTAAAATATTCAGTAAACCTAATTGTAAATAGATGCACTGTCACCTAGCACATGTTGGTCCATTGACAGAGCATGGGCAGAGTAGATTTAGCATCATTCTTAAGGGCCTTAGGGTTTTCAGAATGATAAATGAGCCTTGAGTTGAACTTAAAGTCACCAGTTACAAACTGGATGTTATGTTAGCAGGCATCAAAATAATAATTTCATTGTATATCTCTATTCTAGTCCTGGGTGATGTAATTAAAAATTGTTAAGTGCTTTACTAAAATCGTGGTCAAATATACATTATATAGGAGTGCACCTCACAACAACAAAAATTTTGACATAAGGCAATTGACGGTTGATATTTGAAGTGTCCGAAGTGATCTTGAAGCCAGCACCTCATTATCAAGCAGAGATAAGCTAAAATCCTTATTTTTTTTTAAAGATTTTATTTATTCATGGGAGACACACACAGACAGAGAGAGAGAGAGAAAGAGAGAGAGAGAGAGACAGAGACACAGGCAGAGGGAGAAGCAGGCTCCCTGCATGGAGGCCGACGTGGGACTTGATCCTGGGACTCCAGGATCACGCCCTGGGCGAAAGGCAGGCACCAAACCACTGAGCCACCCAGGGCTCCCTAAAATCCTTATTTTTGAGGGGAACAGAAAAGTTAGTGGGGAGAGCAAAATAGCAGGCAGCTAGGTCATAAAGAGCAGAGAAGCTGAGAATGAACATGTCCCTAATAGTCTCTCCTCCCAATCTTCTCAGATTGGGTTGGCAAAATGAAGGTCAACTAAATAGGAGGCCCTTGAATTGTGGCAGCTCCCCCAGAAGTGCCAGTTAGCCACAGTTCCACTACCCCTTGGATAATTGAGCTAGAGGGGCAAATGCCACTAATTGGAACCAAACCATACTTGTACCCAGTCTGGATATTGATTGCTGCAACTGGAACCTAAGTATTCTGTCCTGCTTGAAGTGTGGTCCATGGATCTCACACACATATACACATTATTGAGAATTGAGAGGAAAGGAACGGGATTTTATTAATCAGATAGGGAAATAAAGTATAAGTATACAAGTTAGGGTAGACTTACTGATAGTTGCTTACCATGAATTTAAAAATTTTAATTTGAAAATGAGATATCCTCCTTATTGATGTAATAAAGTTAACCTAAAACTTGAAGTTTTAGTATTGATTCAAGAGCCAAAGAGACCTCTGGTTGAATGGTCCTGAATTTTGGCTGGGAAATGTGAAAGTCAGTTGAATCTTGTCCTAAACTGATAACATGTGTAGATGAAAGACAGGCACTTTACCTTTCAGATTTTTTTCCTATGGCTTCGATCAAGAAATTTGGTGCTTTAAAAAACAAAAACAAAAACAAAAACAAAACAAAACAACAACAACAAAAAACCTTTCTTTTTATTTTATTTTTTGAAAATAAACTGGAGGAGAATATGGATTTCATCTATTCACTTTTTCTTTAAATTAAATTTTAGTACTTTTTTAAATTGATTTGAGAAACTATGTCATTTGGACATAGTCTAGGATAGTTGTCAAGCTTTTTTTTTTTTTCCTTTTTTAAAGAGCCATGAAATTTGATGTTAGTAAGTAATGTGTTAGAAAGATCACAAAATAATGATCTGGGAAGAGAATGAAGATTTTCCAGCTTTCAGAAAATACCCTGTTTATTAAGCCTTACATTGCCATGAATTCAGCAAGAACTTTAAGCATTATCAATGTTCTTTGAAATTTCTTGGGAAAATATTCTTATTTAACTGTTTCTGGTGATACATTTTGGTAAATTATTTTGTCATTTGTGTTCATTTCTAGTTTTTTCTTTTCTAACAGTTGAGTTATATCTCAAGAGGTGGTGGAAGGGTAGGGATTATTTGTCATGACAGTTGATTAACTATTTTGATTGATTTTACTGAAAGTTAAAGTTGACTATGTTCATCTGGAAAGCAAACAATTTTGACAATTAAGGCATACAAGCTGTGAATGTTACATCTAGCTGTTCCCACTATAATGTGTTAATTAGAGCTGTTTCATGAATCCTTCTCAGGAACAGCCCAAGTGTTACATACTGCTTAGGAAGAAAATACAGTCAGTGTATTTGCCATCACAATGTGCTGATGGCGGCAGCTTGCCCAGAGTTAAACTTGCTGTGATAAAAACTTCTGGACTGGAACATGGTGATGGCATTTATGTTATTTGCCTCCTAAGTTGTTTCTGCACTATATAAACCCAGTGCAAACAGCTCTCAGTTTGAGAACCTCACAGAGCTCTGTCACTAGGCACTATTGCGTTCTCTTGTTGAACCGTTAAAGAATATGTTAGCTGAACTCTTCCAGTGAACAGTGGAATCTGGATCTTAAATAGCTGAAGGCACTGGATTAAAATGGCTTATATCTTTTGACTTAGTCCAGGTCATTGTATGGAACTCACTTTGAGAGATGCCTTTCTGTAAGGGTGTTACTATTTTTAAAGACTCGTAGTGAATTCCTTGCCTTCTGGATTCTTTTTTTTTTTTATTTTTTTATTTTTTATTTTTTTTTTGCCTTCTGGATTCTTAATGCCTTCTACAACAGCATTAAGTCAGGGAACTTAGGCTTAGCCATATCAGCATTGTGCTTAAGAAAATTTGAAAAAGGCTAAGGGCAAATGACTGAATCCATTTTATAAATGCAGTATCCCTTACAAAATCGATTGTAGATAGCTCTAGGAAATCATATTTGTCTACATGGAAAGCTGCACAGATCTCCTACATATATTCCAAGGTCTGTCTACAATTGTCCCTTTTTAAATTTGTGAGGACAGCAATGCCTTTGAAGCCTCCTAAAGGATTGTGGAGGTAGGCCAAAACTAAAGAGAGAACAGGAAAGAATAAAGATGGAAGGAGTGGGAGATTTGAGATAGAAAGGATAAAGGATGAGTGATGAAAGCCTTATCAACAGTTAGGTCATCTACTTGTAACAATCCCATAAAGAGGTGGCTCTCCTTTTGCTCAAAGAGGATCAACATTTTTTTATTTGCCAGCTTTCACTGGGTTTCCAGGGTGTTTTTGGATCATACATCAGATGAATAGGGATGAATAGGAGTTCTTTTATCACTATTAGAGAAAACTGTTCTCATCAACTTAGCATTGCTAGCTACTATGAACCATCCTTTTGAAGGTCTACATTTGGAAGTAGCACATGGAATTTCAGCCCTTGTATTATTATTTCTTGTATTGCTTTTATTAGATAAAATGAGGAAGACCTATGACAGATTTCCTTTGAGGGAGAATGTGACACAGCCTCTTCAAAGTTTTTTAATGGCCTTACTAATAAATTTTATCCCTCAGATAATATCCTTAAGTAATTGAATTGCTTTCCCTAGTAATAAAAAGAATACATTACTTTCATTTTTTTTTAAATTAGGAACTTTGGAAAGTCAGAAAAATAAAAACAGAAAAATCCACCTATCATCTCTCCATTCAGCAATGATCACTCAGGAGTAGTTGTGAGTCCTAAGTGGCCCTTTATTTTCCTAAGTCTTGAGGCATTGATAACCAAAAAACCTGAAGTATTGTGCCTGGTCCCTTGGATCATATTTTAAGTAAGACTTAGTAGATACTTTATTTTATCTCATTCTCCTATGGATCAGTAATATTTGAATAGCTATAATGACTGCATTTAAATTTATTTTACTCCAAATTCATCCATGTAGTTAGCAATTCTTTAATGAGCTGATTATAGAGAATTACCTAGTAATTTCACTGTTTTTCATCTTTACTTACTATATTAGATCTCAAACAGTAATAATTCTTGACCACAAGATTAACATGACTAATGTGATTAATGATTTATTATATTGAAATGTATACATATTTGCTATACTATGTAAGTATTCAGTAGAATAACTTTAGTTTTATTTTTGGTGTTATAGCACTTGGGTTTCCTTACAAAATTATTTATACTTGTGTTTCTACTAGGAGGTAGATTCCAGATCTTTCAAGTGTAGAAGTTGCCCATAGTTTGAGCATGCATATAATGTATGTATGGGGCAGGTGTTCAAGCTTTGGAAAATGGAAACTTGTTTTCTCTTATCATTTTTTTTTTAAGTGCAGATCCAAGTTTGTGCCAATTTTACTAATCAGAGATAAACTATACTTTGTTTCTAAAGACTAATGTTCAGAAGGGTCAAGGAAAAAATGGTTATACCATTTAAATTATTATTATTATTATTATTTTATTTATTCAGAGAGAGAGAGAAAGGCAGAGACACAGGCAGAAGGAAAAGCAGGCTCCATGCAGGGAGCCTGACATGGGACTCGATTCCGGGTCTCCAGGATCACACTCCGGGCCACAGGCAGCGCTAAACCGCTGCGCCACCGGGGCTGCCCCCATTTAAATTATTTTTGCTGTGAATTTGTTATTTGAATCTTCTTCGGTCATTAGCATTTTTAGCTCATTAGCAATGGCAGCAGTGTCATAAATATAACAGACTTCTTGAAGAACCAGACCTCTTGACCAGTAGGACCCTTGCCCCAATACTTTCTGAACTCCTCAGGAAAAATGGTATCATATAATTATGTGTAACTTTGCCAAGTATATTCCCTTCCTTTCTGTTTGCCACTCTCATATCCCAAATGATGTTAATTTTTAAGAAGTGGTTTCTTTTTTGTTTTTTTAATAGTTTTTTTTTTTAAGATTTTATTTATTCACGAGAGACAAAGAGAGAAAGAGAGAGGGAGGCAGAGACACAGGCAGAGGGAAAAGCAAGCTCCATGCAAGGAGCCGGATGTGGGACTCAGTCCCAGGACCCGAGGATCACACCCCGAGCCAAAGGCAGACGTTCAACTGCTGAGCCACCCAGGCATCCCAAGAAGTGGTTTGTTTTTCAATTAATTTTCATATACCATTTTGTGAATGATACTATAATATGTGCTCAATGAATATTTTGTACTGATACTCAACAAAATATTTCTTGAATAAAACAATATTTTTGGGATCCCTGGGTGGCGCAGCGGTTTGGCGCCTGCCTTTGGCCCAGGGCGCGATCCTGGAGACCCGGGATCGAATCCCACGTCAGGCTCCCGGTGCATGGAGCCTGCTTCTCCCTCTGCCTGTGTCTCTGCCTCTCTCTCTCTCTCTGTATGACTATTATAAATAAATAATAAAAAAATAAAAGTTGAGAAGATATTTAAAAAAAAAAAACAAAACAAAACAAAAAAAAAACAATATTTTTAACATTTCCATTACATATTACTTGTAAAACAGTAATTCTGTTCAGTGGATTTAACTGCTTGATATTCTCATATTCTGCAGTTAGGCACAGCTTCAATTAATATAGGGTTTTTGAGACTGCCCAATGTAGCACATACCTGGGAAGCTGATTGTAGGTACAGATTCCAAGGCCCCACCCCAGACCTGCTCAGTCACTTTCTCTAGATGATTTGTATCATCAGACAAGTCTGGGAAACCTGAAACTAAGGAGTCCGTACTAGCAGCTAGATTAATATATACTTACATATTGGTATGTAGGAACAATTTCTGGATTTGAATTAATAGTGTTCCTTTATTTCTAATGCCAGTCTATTCAAATACTGGAAGAGAAAATTGCTCTGATGTGCTCTTTAAATTTCAGCTTCTATGAGACTTTGTTGAGTAATTTTTGAAATTATTTTTGAGCATTTACCATGTTCAAAGCCCTCTTCTAATCTTTTTCATATACCTACTAATATTAATAGAGGGAAGTAAAATAATTCGTCCAATACCAAACAAGTAACAAGTGGGAAAGCTTGGCTTTGAATCTAGGAAGTTGAATTTCAGAATTTATACAATTAACCCTTGGAGTATACTGCCTATAACCTCTAAATGCTGTGGCCTTACTAATGTATCAGGCACTACTATACTAAGCACTTTAAAGTATAACATATACTTTAAAATCATTTTCCATTTCCATAAAGTAGGGTTAAGAAAGACAAATTTAGAGATTAAGTAATTTGCCCAGAGTTACCCTACTACTAAGTGGTAGAACCAGTGTGGTTTCAACCTGGGTTGGCACAGCTTCCAAATTCTGTGCTCTTAACCATTACCCTATATGGAAGAATGACATGTTTGAATATGCTGATATCTTGTCATCTCTCCAGCATTTTGTACAAAAAATAGTAGTTACTGGGGGCTTTCTCGAAGGTAATTATATAACACTTAGATATCTACATTAAGTAATGTCTGCATTTAACATCTACATTAAAACACTTTAACGTCAACATTAAATTTTAGAAAAAAATTCTGAAGTATTTAATTTCTTGCCTCAGATAGATTTTTAAATAATAAGTTAGTTATTCTGTTGTCTGCTGTAGACTGGCTGAAAGTAGAGCATAGGATTAATATACTTTTAAGAGATTTTTGATCTTATATTTCTTAATATTCAAAGAGTGTATATTTGGTGGATACTTCTATATTTTGTGCACATTTGGAAAGAAGTTACACTTAATTTCCTTCATTTGAGCATTAATGATTTCACAAATGTGGTTTTGTCGCAAGTAAATGGTTTCCTTTACTTTGCAATGACTTATAAATTTACATTCATTGTAGAGTTAGCTTGAAATGCTTCTCTTTTTCCCTCTTATTTGTCCCAAAATGAAAGTGAAGTGTTAATTGGTTTTAATGGCTCCTACTGCTACCTCTGTCTGGGATTTCTAAGAAAAGGTGAAGAATTGGAATAGAACTTGTGAAATTTATCTAGGAGGTGAGAAAGTTTAATGTGCTTGTGAACCAGCACACTTCTTCTAGTTAATACTACTGCATTATAATAAATATTGAAATCTAATTTTCACTCTTAGACCTAACCGTTTAAGTATATTAGTTAACATTCAAAGAGGATTTTTCTGAAGAAACATGTTAATTAAATTCCTGTACCTGGAAAAGATCAACACCTGATAAACCAGGAAATAAGAATCTCTTGTTTAAACGTGTTTATAAAACCAAGAAAAAAACCTCTCTCTCCTTTCCCCTCAAACCCTTAAGTGAAGAGGAAGGGCATGCTAATTTGGATTCCCAACTAGAAGGGACTAGCCTGGATTATGCAGTTTGCTGTTACTGTTAAACAGAGGACTGTAGTTGCTAAAATTGTAGTCACCAGAGATGTGTGTCTGGCTGCTGTCACTCTCTCTTCCCCAATAAAAATGATTCCCACCAGCGGGGGCTAATTCATATGAAACATAGTCCCTGGTACTCATACACTGATACACCTTAGTAACTGTGACTTTATTTAACAAGTAGCCATCTAGATATTTGTTCTTATACAATACAAATTTTTATTGAGATTCTGGGAAATATAAAGAAGACTATTTACCATTTTAATAGCTTTAAGATAACAAATCTTTTTTTAAAAAGTTATGCCTTCTACTTTTTAGCAGTTACATTCCTACTTGTTCCTTTACCAAAAGGTAGCAGGGTCAAGGAGCCCAGTCCTGTGTTGGGAAGAGAGAGAAAAGTGTGGCTTTGTTAAAGTATTATTTCTGTGAAATCAGTGCAGGGTTCAGAGGAAAACAGAAATGCAAAGAAAGTCTGTTGATCTTGCTTCCCCACTTTCCACTTTTTTTGCCATCCTGTGTTCAAATGATAGTTCTAATATATCAGGTACTCGGTAAATATTTCTTCATCATCAAAGGTGAAAATAAAATTTACTGGGCACTTACTAAGAGTCAGGTATGAGTTAAGTGCTCTACTTGAAATACATAATTTATTCCTTACAATTAGAGATACACTATTATTATCTTATTTCACAGAAGGTGAAACTGAGGCTTAGCCAGATTAGCTAGATTGCCAAAGGCCATACCCCAAGTAAGTGTCAGAAACTGGATGAAAACCCAGATCTGTCTGATTCAAAGACAGTGCTCTTAATCATCATCTCAAATATCAATTTTACATACAATGTAATAGAATGTTCTAGTATATTTTGTTTTACATACTTGGGATCAGTCAGCATGTCACAAGGAAGAGAGCAACATTAAAAAAACAGATCTGGGATTAAGGTCCTTGCATTTGGATTTGAATTGTTTTTTTTTTTTTTTAGAGTCTTTATTTTGCCATTTATATTGGATATTGGTTGAGTTGCTTAATCTGTTTGAATTTAAGTGTCTTTTGTGAATTGGGGAATAAAGGAGATAACAGGTATAGAGTGCTTAGTAAATGTTCTACACGAGTTATCATGAAGTTGGTGATAATATTCCACATTCATAGACGGATTTACAGTTTACAAAGAGCTTTTATGAAGATTGTCTCAGATAATGCTTAGTGATACAACCCTTTCAAACTCATTCATTATTTTATTGTTCATTTAACAATTTTTAAAAATTTTATTTAAATTTTTTTTATTTTTTAGTATCTGCTAGAATTGTTCTACAAGTTGGAGAGATTTATGTGAAACAGCAGGAGAAAAAATGTTCTTGCCTTCATGGAGTTTGCATTTTAATAGGGGATAGGGAAAACACATAAGTAAAAATATTTAGCGTATTAGATAATAACTGCCATAAAGGGAACATTTAACTCTCATACAGTGAGTGCTGTGAGCCATGCTATAATACAGTAACTAGAAGCATATTGTGATTCACAGAGTAGCTCCACGTTTTTCCATTAAGGACTTTTTAAAAACTGTAAACCAGTTATAGTTCAACTACAAATTTTTGTTTTTGAATTTATATTGTTTCATTTTTTATTGAAGATTTTATTTATTTATTCATGAGAGACACACAGAAAGGCAGAGACATAGGCAGAGGGAGAAGCAGGTTCCCTGTGGGACCCGAATGTGGAACTTGATCCCAGGACCCCCAGGATCACGACTTGTGCCAAAGGCAGACGCTCAACCACTGAGCCACTCAGGCACCTCTGAATTTGTATTGTTTTAAAACAATGAGGGGAAAAATTTTAAAAAATAATAAAACAAGGGGATTAATTTTTAAATTTATTAGTATACATCACCAAGGTTTATGAACTCTCTTTCTAGTTCTAAGACTCTATGAACATGGAATTAAATGTAGATCTCTAATACCTTATCTATATTTGTATATATCTGTTAAGTGTATGCTGAATTTTAATAATTCAAAGATTATTGCAAAAACAAATAATTATTGAAAACCATTAAATAATCTTGGCATTTCTTTACCATTGTAAGCTAAGCAGTGGTACTCATGGGTTATATTTCTCAAATTCATCACCAAGCCTGGCAAATAGGTGATATGGCACTTCTATTCTGGCTCTTAGAAGACTAAAAGGAATCATGAAGAGGTGTTGCAGTGAACTCAAACATTAAGATTTGTCTGCCAACTCTGAGTTTAAATTTATTGAAAGCAGGATCCCTGGGTGGCGCAGCGGTTTAGTGCCTGCCTTTGGCCCAGGGCGCGATCCTGGAGACCCGGGATAGAATCCCACATTGGACTCCCGGTGTATGAAGCCTGCTTCTCCCTCTGCCTATGTCTCTCTCTCTCTCTCTCTCTCTCTCTCTCTCTCTTTCTCTGTGTGACTATCATAAATAAATAAAAATTAAAAAAATAAATTTATTGAAAGCTGCAAGAAAGACAAGTGTTACTCTCAGGGTAGTTTACAGCTAGTAACCACTGACCTCCAGAAGTTATCATTTAGCTTTGTGGAGCAGAGGTCTATAAGCCTTGGGGGAAAATTCACATTTGCCCGATTAAAATGTTTTGAGATTTAATCCTAAAAATGTCTTCTTGTTGTTATCTCATGTTATCTCATGTTATTTCATTTTAGTCATTCAGGAATGTTTCTGCTCACTATTTAAAGAGAGTGGTTACGAGCTCATGCTTCAGGATCAGACAGTATCCTTGTTCCACTCCTTACTAACTATAAAATTCTAAGAAGGACTCCGTCACAGTTCCAGAATATATTTGGCATCTTTTCATGTCTGTCCTCACTACCACCATCCTGTTCCATATTACTCGTTCTCCATATAATGGCTAGTGACTTTATTACAATTGAATCTGATAGTACGATCCTCACACATTTTTCTTCTCCTCTTCCTTCTCCCCCTCCCCTGCCCTGTCAAAAACCCGCCAATGGCTCTCTCTTTCACTAAAATGAAGTCTAGACTCTTTACCTTGACTTTGGCTTGCAAGACCCTGCGTGCTCTGATCTGGGCCTGCCTCCCTGAACTTACTTCTGTCTTGCTCACTGAGCTTGAACCTCCTGGCATTTTTTCAATCCTTAAACTCACTAAGCTGATTCTTTGTAACTTGAATATGTTCCCTCTCCTATGCTCAGTACACTCTTTACTTTATTCTTCAGATAACTTATACGTTATCCCTCAGGTCTTAGGCTTTTCTTTACCACCCAATCTAAATAGGTTTTCATGTTTTGCTCATTTGTAGCATCATGTTTTTCTCTTCTATGGCACCTGTCACAACTTTTCACTTGATATTCATTTGGTTTTTGGTTAGTATCGTGTCCCTACCTCCTCCAACTATAACCTCTGTATCTTTTTAGTTCAGTGCTGTATACTCAGCCTCAAGCACGGTTATTGAGTTGGGTACCCAATAAATCATTGTTAATGTTGAATGAACCAAATTTATCTCCATGGCCTTTCAAAGCCTTAATTTACTGATCTGAGAAAAATAGATAGTAATTCCTAATTATAAAGTTTACCTGTGAACTAAATGAGATTAAAATATATAAAATATTTAGGAAATTAAAATGTGGAATTTCAGCAGTGATTCCATGCTTTCTCATGGAACAATGATATGAACTAGCCTCAGCTTTGTAAGTCACTATTATCAGAGCCGTGATGTATATTCAGAAAGGCAATTACTTTGAGTAGTAATTCCCTAGACCACCCCTTCACCCCTGCCCTGCCCCAGCCAGCTGGCCTTGAAAAAGCAGTACTGCTTTTGTGTGTACACAATCAGTGTGTAAAATCCCATTATCCTCAACTTCCACACCCCTGTGGCTGCATTCTTCCTTTCGAAGCCTCTTAAAAAAGGAAAAAAAAAGAAAAAAAAACCTTTCAAGTCAGCCCTAAAGTTCATTTCCAATCTCATTTTACCAAATAATATAAAAATGAGATAGGAGATGGGAAGTGGGAGGGGTCCATAATGTGATTTGCTTACCTGTTTGCTGGGAATCCCTATGATACTTGTGGGAAAGACTAATAAAACTAGGGATAATTCATTGTATATTTTGAGATAAAGTGAGATTTTATTCTGTTTTGATGTTCAAAGAACAGAGCAAGATTAATTTGGTTATTCTAGTTCTTTTTCATCTGTTCAGAATGTCTATAGTATTTAGAACAGGAATTTCTACCAACCTTGCATGGCCAACATCCTTTTAAACTATCATCATCTATTGGAGTCCTAAGTACAATGCCCTCCTTTGCTCTATTTTTGTTTCGTATGCCTTTATTTTTCCATCTGGAAGTTTGAATTCCTTTCAGGCCTATTTCCTAACTGCTTCCACCGGTCCCTTGTGATCTTTTCCTTTTGGATTCTAACTTCCTATGTAACTGACATTTTTCTTAGCATTCTTCCCATGACCTTGAATTAATTGACATCTGTTTCCTGAGGATGACACCTTCCTAGTCACCTGTTCCATCTCTTACTGTCACTATTTGATGAAACTTTGGTAGGGGAAGTGGTGAGGAAGTAGGAAGGGAGTTTCAAAAAATTTTTTCTGTCCCTGAAAGATCACTTCCTGGCTATGTTTATGTCACCATTATTCAAAAACCTTTCTTTTGAAGTCTTTGTTTTATATCTACATCACCTGATCCCATTATCATCTCCCATCTCTACATCTCTGGGACTTTGCCCCATCTTTCTGAGGACCTGCCTCATAAACCTTACCCTCGCACCAACCCTTTCCATCTCTCTGTGTGACTTTGTACTCCTACTGCTGACTCTTCCAAAATTGCAGCTTCTCAGGCACATCTTTACTGCAGTTCTCTTAGATTCACAACTAAGACTTAGACCACACCTCTCCTGCATCTCTATTGTTTCCTGTTGACTGTCCTCATTGTAGGTTCCTATCTGTCTACCCTATCTTATTCCTGAGGTCAGTCAGTATCCCTCCTGGTACTTACTTCCTTCTTATCTATCCTGATCCCTTCACCCTCCAAACTTCTTAAAGAGTAATCTTAGTCATTTCAGTTTTATCTCCCATTATCCTGACAACATCCTAGAAGCTCTTAGCTCTCTGCTGACACTGCTTCAGAATCCCTGGCAGTTCCTTTTCCATTTAAAACAGTGTCCTCTTCCAAATCTACATTCCAGGCCATCTTCTGACTTCCTCCTTTAAGAAAAAAATTTGTAGTTCCTTGATTTTATAATTTTCTTCTCATGATTATTTTCCTCCTTTGTAATCCCCCCCTTTTCTTTTTACTTCTCTTCCTCTCCTCACAAAATGTGGGTGTCCCTGTGGCTCATCTCTTTTCCCTCCTTCTGCTTACTTCTGCTGCTGCTGTCCTCCAACCTCTTGGCTTAAATAATAACCTGTTAGATATGCTGAAGATCTCTCCCCAGACCCTCATTTTCTATTTCCCAATAGACATTTCCAGAGGGATAACATACAAGTATTTTAAAACCTAAAGCAATTATACTTTATCATCTAAACTGGATCCCAACTGGGTCACTTAGAAGGTTAAAGAAGGTGCTATTGATAATTAGCCAGTGTAAATCTGGAGCATATGGTCACCTGTTCAAACCTAATATGTACAGAATACTCTTGAGAATTGCTCTTCTAGTACTTTTCATCATTAAATGCCTCACCAACATTCTGCTTACCTGGGCTAACAATCATCATCTTCAATTCTTTTTCTTTGCTTGGTTCCCAGTTCCTATGAATTCTAACTTTCCTGTATCTTTGAATTACACTTAAAACAAAAACAAAAACAAAAAAAACCCAACCCATTCCACTATTTAGGCCCTTGTTTCCTCTTACCTGCAATACTTGTATGTCCTAACTTGTCTTCTTGCGCTGTTTCTCCTCATTCATTCTTCATTCAATGGTCTTTATTTCTATCCCCAAAGTGTACTGATTATTGATATACCTACTCAGAAACTGTCACCAAAGCATATCATCCAGACTTCTCAGCTAGGGATCCAACACACTACATAGTCTGATGTAAAAGAACTTTTCCAGCCTTACCTCCTTTCTGGACCTTGTATTTCAGCAGGCCTGTTGGCCTTTCCCCAGATACCTCTAAAATCAGTAGTCCCCAGTTGCATCAGAATCACCTTTGGAATTAAAGAAAAATTTAAATACCCAACTTTAATCTGGGAGATTTAAATTAAGTAGGTCTGTATTGAAGCCTGGTTATCTTTGTAAAAGCCTCCCCAAGTGATTGTGACCAAAGCCAGCACTGAGAAACATTGCCCTTGTTTCCCTATCTCTATGACTTTGTTCCCCATTTTTCTCTATGGCCAATATCTAGTTTTCTTGTTTTCTTTTTAAATATTTTCTTATCCTTCAATACCTGGCCTTCATTTTACCTCCTTCATGAGGTTTTCTTTGACCCATCCAAAGAGATCTAGTTATATCTTCTATACCGCAGTTGTAGTAAACTTTCATTAGATTTTATGTTTATGCCTTACATCCCATAGACAGTATACTTCTTGGATGCAAATGCTTCTGCTATTTATAATGTGGAAGCCATTCTGTATAGGTCATTGGCTGTTGAGATTATATGTAGAGATCTTTGAAGTTCTTAAGAAAGTGATTGATAAGCATGAGTTATTTTTACTAATTTAACCAAAAGTCCAAAAGCATAAAATACAAGTTTTAATTCTAAGACTACACTAAATTAAGATTTGCTAATCATGCTAAGTAGGAGAAAGGAATTAGAATTTTAAATGCCACTACTGTTTTCAGCAACAGATGAGCTAATATTAAAGTAAATTCAGTGGTGGGTTGGTTCCTTTCACATCCATGCTTCAGGTGCTTTAAAGCATATGGGTCTCTTTGGATTCCTTAGGAAAACTGTCATGTAGGCATGCAGCTATAAAATGTGCTTCACTCAGAAACTGTAGTTAGTAAAGCAGAGTTTTTTTGTTTGTTTTGTTTTGTTTTTTTACTAGTTCTTTTGAAGGCACAGGGGAATACTTTTAATAAATCGGCCTTGCTGAAAGATAGAATACAGTGTTGTTTCTAATAGGGAATGAGAGCATAAGTGCAGTGATTTAATGTAGTTACAAAAGGCTGCTTCCAAAAACAATTTTTGATTTTTGTCATTCAGCAAAAGAGTGATTTTTCCCTCAAAACAATTTTTTTTGTCACTTCCCAAATTGTATTCTTGTTAAATCTGTAAGTTGTATAGTCAAGATGGGATTTTTCCTTGTACTACAATTTTCTCTGTGCCTGATCAGTAAAAATTGTAACCATATAGTTTGATATATATATGCAGATGGATTTTATAATTAATTTAATGCCCTTTAAGGTAGATATTTGTATTTAATTATTTTATTGAAAGAATATATATTTGGATTTCATAGCAAGCCTAGAGAAATAATAAACTTTTACTGTTAGTGCTATCTCTATTTGCTGATATAGAATCTATTTCTGATTTATCCCAGGTAAAATAATTAAAATGCATGTATTAGAACATACATAAAATTTTCTGTACTCATGCAAGACGAACTAACTGGAAAACAGTCAATATAATCTCTTGGCTTTTGACTTTTTATAAACTCATAGGTTTATAGTGAATTTATGGAACCGTGTACCTGTTTCCCTGATTTGTGGCAGCACTGTAGCTGAACTTCTCAAAACCTCTAGAAGCAAAAGTCAAACTTCCTTCACAAAATGTTCCTTATATTTACTGTTAATCACATGAGTCTTTGCCAAGTTATTCCTAGAAAATAGGCATTCTTCATAATAGGAACTCAAAAGAGAGGTATTGGGAAACTTATGAAGATGGCAAATGAATAATGAATGAGTTTTTGCAGGCAGCTGGAGATACTTGTTAGTAGACCAGTAGAAACAGAATGCCAACTCATACTACCAAAAATCTATTTTAAAAAATATTTGTTTTTCAAAGACCACCATAAAAAATATCAGTCAGGACAATGGCAGCAGTGTAAAAAAGACAGAAAGATTACCACACCACTTCTGAGGTTTTCTGTCTTTGGAATAAATAAGCAAAACGATAGTATCCTAAAAGACTGCTAGGAAATTAGTTTGTACATGAAACACTGAACTCTTTCAAGTATAATGATACACAAGCTCAAGATACTGCTACTTTTATTTGTAGCCAACGTTTATTTTTATGCCTAGAAAAATACATGGGGGTGCTTAGGAATAATGTGCTGGGCAATTTGCTACTTTAGTGATAGTAACATAATCCCGAAAAAGCAAGCACGATTATTTTGTACTTTTTCTTCTTGTTTTATTCAGCAATAAGACCATAATTTTTCATATTTAAGGAAGTATGAAAAATTTGTCGAGTTTTAAAAGCTGAATACATGTAGCGTTGGATCAAGGCACATACAAGACTGGCCAAAGGGCGTACAATGCACTTTGGTTTTTTGGTGGGAAAAAAAAATGGCAACAGAAAAATGATGTGGTTTTTAAACAAGTAATAGCTCATAATTCTGTAGGAAGCTAGAAAGAAATGTTACATTACAAGTTCATTATGTGATACGTGGAAAACTGTGACAGTAATGGGCAGTATTCTTGATCATTGTGAAAGTAAATTGAACTTTTTTATGTACAGTGTTAAAACATTTCACATAAACCAGATCTAAATTTGATTTCTAGTATTCATTTTTCTTTTAAATTCTTTCTTATTTAAAGTACTACTTTCTCTGCATTGTTGAGGGGAATTGCTTATGGTTATACTATCTTTTTAAATACATGTGTTTCTTTTTTGACATCGTTTATGATAAAAACATAAACATTAACAATTATGTCTTTAGAATTCATTTTTCAAAAATTGGGATGGTATAGGCAAAACCAAAATGCAATTCTGGTATTTGTGTTCATTATACTATGGAGTCTAAGTTTTCTTGTTTTCCTAAGTACAAATTTCCCCCCTAACGTAGAAGCATGCTCACATTATTGATTTGTGAAGTCCTTCATTCTCAAAACTTTGTTAACAGTGATTTTAACAACAGACTTCATACTCCTTTATGCCAGCTGATGTATTCAGTTCGAAAGATAATGCATTCGTAAGGATATCTACTTTGCTTAGAGTAGAAATGGAGATATGCAGCAAGTTTGATATTGCCCATTACTTCACATATTTTAATTTATTGAATACCACTGGGATAATACAAATTTAATAGTTGGAGCATCATTTCATAACTATTTTTTGAACTTTAATTTTTCTCATCCAGCCAGTTTTTTTTTTTTTTACATTTTATTAATACCAAAGTGAAAAATGGCCTGTGCTTATACTACAAGGATCTCATGTGAACTCAGTCCTGATTGTTCAACACAGCAAGGAAATCACTTTCACAGTCAACAAGTCATCTTACTCAGTAGAACACAAAGTAAATGGTTTATAACTTCAATATTTGCAAGGAAAATACAGTACAAATTACTAAAAAATACTAAAATATAGAATTGTGTTCAGGCATCTCCACTACATCAATCGCAGCAGTAACCTGAAATTTGAAACTTTTAATAAAAAGTTCTTAAATATAAATTATATGGCAAATGTACAGTACATTGCTTTTTCCAGTCTCTTTTTTCCAGTGTTTTGCAGTAGAACAGGGTTCCTACCATCACTTCCCTTAGGTTTAAAAAAACTGAAACACAGTCTGCTACAAGGCCTCCAGCATCATGAGTGCGAGTGATCTGAGTCTGGAATACCACTGTCTCTGTAGCTTCGGTTACTACTGCTTTCACTGTGATTGTTTTTATACAGATTCATTCCATTAGGAGGAAATATGGTGTGTATTACAAATTCCTCCTTTGAGATTGGTTCATTGCTTATTGGTAACATCTGAAAAGAAGTCTCCCTGATTTCCAGGATGGAGTTGTCCTTCTTAGTGCCAGCTTCCGCATAGTCATCCTTTCTTCTTCTCCCTTTGCTGTACGCACAGTTCCTTGAGAAGAGTGATCCATTCCTATGAACATACCAGCACACTAAAGCAAGAAGGGCAATGGTCACCAGGGCCACAGCCCCACCAATGATGGCAGCCAATGGTAAATTGGGGTTTTTGTAAGGTTCTTTCTCTTGCTCTCTATTAAGGGTGGTTGTAGGGTTGTACATTCGAAGGGGTGCAGTTTCAGTCTCAATACAAACACGGGTGTCATCAAATAGGTAGAGGTTACTGGTTTCCATGGGAACCATGCAGACTCGATAGGGCGAATCAGGCTCTAGGGCTGTGACCAAGTATTCATTACGTTCTCCTGTTACGATTGTTTCTGTTATAGATCCAGATGCTGGGCTATGGCCCAGTTTGAGCCAGCTGAGTCTTAAAGCAGTCATAGGTAGGACAAGTTTCCAAGAGATGTGAATTGTGTCAGAGGTGACAGATTTTACAGTAATTATAATTGTTTTTCTTGCTGGACTCCCTGTGGTTCGCTGATCTTTAGTGAGCTTAGGATTCTTGATGTCTGGTTGTTTGGTCACTGGAGCTGGCCACTGTCCTTGAGCAGGATATACCGTGTTGGGTATTGCAGTGGTTATCTGAATGGTGCTTACAACTGCACTGTCCTTACAATCAAATAGCTCTGCATTAAGGTCCTTAATCGCCATCCCCCGAACTTTTTCAGGGGCTTGGCACATAAGCCCACGCACATTGACCTTCATAGGTAGTGACTGCAACCAGTCACGTACCCATTTCATCTTGCACCCACAATACCAGGGATTGTTGCGAAGAATCAGTTGGGTTATATTGTCCAAATCATCAAAGATACCCTGAGGTAAATTACTTAGGTTATTATTGGACATATCAAGTCGATACAGCTGCCTTAGATAAGAAAAAGCATTTGGGGGCACCCGATTGATGTGGTTATCTTGAAGATAAAGCTTCCTCAGGTTTGTGCCTGGAAGGTTTACTGGTGCAGCAGTCAGGGAATTCCGTACCAGGGACAGTTCTGTTAAGTTGACTAGGTTGAAAAAAACTTTATCACCTAAACCATGGTTGTTCAATAGATTTCCATCCAAAACCAGGCGTTTTAGGCTAGTGAGACCTTGAAGAGATGGGGATGAAATAGTGGATATGCGGTTATCATCCAAGCGTAGTTCTTCTATAGTCCTAGGCAAACCCCAGGGGATTGTGCTAAGGTGATTACGGGACAGGAAAAGCAGTCGAAGATAGTTGCTGTCTCGGAATGCCCCCTCTTCAATGCTAACAGCAGAGACCGAATTATCATCTAAGTGTAATTCTTCCAGGTAGGGAATTTTGGAAAGAGAATCATAAGTGATAGTCCTTATGTTATTTTCTTGCAAATGTAACTCTTTTACATACTTTGGTAGGTTGGTAGGAAATTCATCTAAACTGTTGTGGTATAGGTATATTCTTTCTACTTTTAGTAAGTTTTTCAAATCTGAAGGAATTCCAGCGTTATTGATTTGGTTGTTCTGAAGGTAGAGAGTTGTAGCATCCTCTGGTATTCCTGCTGGAATGGATGTCAGAAAGCGATCATTACAGTAAATGAAACCTGCATCACAGCGGCACACAGATGGGCAGGATTTAGCCATAACTGATAGAGGTGCCACCTGAAGGAACAGCCCAATTTTAGTCCCGATGAGGAAGATGCTCCAGGCTGGGTTGATCATGGTCAGCAGTGTTAAGGTCTTTGTACACGGTAGTGTCAGAGCCCTAAAATGGAATGAGTGAAAAGAAAGACCAAAAACAGTCAGGTCAGGATACTTAAAATAGTATTCCAAATAGATGTGGAAACTAAAATATCTATAATCACTTTTAATGTATTAATTTTTTTTGCATGCTTAGAATTTCTTGCTAGCTAGCTAACAGTGAACATGATCAAATAATCTCTTTACCTTAACTGTTTATAGTATTAATATCATGTCACAAATCCATTTGATTTTGAAACATTAAATATGTTTTGTTGAGCATTTTCATAATACTTGATATCAATTTTATACCCAGTCACTGACCAAGCTAATCAGTTTTCTATTTTTTCTTAATATTCATAATGAATTGACACATAGGAATATGACTTTTTGTATTTAAAAATCAAAATTTGATGTTTACTTCTTAGGTAGACTGTATAGGTGTAGAAATGTGTAGTAAAAAAAAAAAAATCTATCCTCTTAGTATTCAAGAATAGTAAGTTAAATACAAATACCTCTTAAGATCCTGAATCCTAGTAAAGCCATTCATTTGTTTTGATTGTTTATGTTACTTTTTAAATTATTAATATTAAATATCATTACATAGATATTTCTAACAAGAAAATCAGAAGGAATTTTTTTCATCTATTTTAAGGAAGGAAAGACTACATAGCTAATACATCCAGCTAACCTAAGTGAAAATTCCATTTCACATTAAACTAGTTCTTTGTTTTCTTCCCATTTTTTTTTATGTTTCATACTACAAGTTTTAATGACTTTATGCAGATTTCCCATTATGTTCACATCATATATTTCACAATGCATTTATCTTTCTACAAATTCTAATCTAGAAATTGGTTCAACTTTCCCCATGGCTGGAGAGTTATAGATTTGTTCTATTATGGGTAATAATGATCTTGTCTGCACTTTTACGTATTAATTGGCCTTTGTAATTTCAGGCATGAAAATAAAACACTTTAATATTTTTCCTACCTTTTTGAATCATGTGAATAAATTTTGCATGAGTGAAAATCCAATGCACAAAAATTATTTTCCTGATGAGGGACTGGGACTTATAAACTCTTGTTCAGTCCTTGGAAATGTTCTTCACTGTTTATTCATGTAATCCTATGCCGCACACACCTCCAGATCAGGCTCGCTGTTGTCAGTGAACATTCCAGCTACAGTTCAGCATGGTAGGCAAGCTCATTAAAGTAGGGACCAGAGACAATTCAGCTTCCTGTTACTATGTAGAACACATGGCTTCCTATGCACTTTTTTTTTTTCCTGATAGAGTTTCTGTGTGAAGGTTCCTTTTGTGTAGCTTAATTCCCTTAGTAGAAATTGCTCTCTTTAAAATTCTTATTGGCTCTTCTGTGCAATGTGGTCAGAGATAGTAACTTCAGATCCTCATGAAGAAAGCCATTCATGATGCTAAGGCCTGTATAGTAATAGGTTTTTCCATCAGTTACCCCCCACCTTTATTCCTGTCCAGGATTATCCGAGTATAAACTTTGTACAGTAGCTATATCCTGAGGTATGATTACCTGCTGTGAAATAGCTATTTCCAGCTTTTGCTTCTTGCTGCTTTCTCAGAATAGCTGGCGCAGTCACGTTATATAAGAACAGGTATTCTTTTTTAAGAGGTAAAACTTAATTCAAATATTCTTCATGAGAAAAAATAGGAAGCATACTAGATTTCCTTTACTTTTCTCTTCCTTAAAATATATTGGGTCTGAGCATCTCCTGTAAAAGCAAAAGGTTTTAATGAACTATTAATAATGAACTTTAACATGATAGAGAAATTTCCTAGACATTTAACTTCAGTTTTTCTTTAAGCAACATATCTTTCATCATAGTAACTGGTGAAAAGGAGTAAGATGACCTCTTTGTTTTTTACTTCCCAATTCTACTATATAAATAAAGTAGGAGCTAAAGTTGAGATTGTCACCAAACAGATAATTTCTACTGTTAAATGTTAATGCCACTTTAAATTAAACACAGAAGCAAATCTTTATTCAAGGACCAGCCAGTGCCTTCCATGGCTTTTGAATTCAAGTCAGGCTAATCTTTAAAAATTCATGTTTAAATCTTAGATATAAAATGAAAAAAATGTTTGAAAAGAAGAAAACAAATATATGTCAAAGAGGTGAGCAAATACGTCACAAGGGTTTTTGATAGAAATGCCATGATAACTTTTAAGAGATTTCTATTCATCGTTTTACAAAATCATACAATGTACAATGTAAAGACTTGAAAAGAATTTGTGTTAGAATCTTTTCTTTTGATTTGCTCGGTGCCCTGTTTAATTCTTCCTGTAGGCCTCAATTTTCTCAATTGTAGAATGTGAACGTCATCACCTTTCTCTTTAGAGGTATTTCTGAGGACCAGTTGATGATCCTGAAACTCCGGTTACTCCGGTGTTCTTGGCCCAAAGGTAGCATAGATATTCAACTAATTATTAGTTTTTTAGGAGAATATAATTTTAATTTTCTTTTAGCAAACTGAAAATCTGTATTTGTAATAGAAAGGATGCTATGTCAAGCTATCTTCTTAGAATGACCATTCGGAAAGTTTATCAAAACCTGACAAGGCATTTCTCTCTAGGTTCAAACATGAACAAGCCAATTTCCAGTAAGTATATTTTTCATTTCTGAAAGAAGACCTAAGGCTTCACCAAAAAGACTAGAGATTTTAATGATGACTGTTTTGCCCATTATCTAATATGCATGAAGATTTTTTTTTTTTTTTGGTAGAGCTGAGGAAGTGAGTAACTTTAGTATCTATTATGCAGGGTTACCCACTCAGGTGATTTCTGTCTAGTCGGGAGTATTAAGGTTTGACCCTGAAATTAAGGACTACAGTAGAAGCAATTTGCTTCCCCCAGTAATTACCTAGTATCCCACAACGATAGCATCTGTTCCAGAATTCAAATACTACTGAAAGTAAACATGAAAAAGGCCAAGATTTGTGTTTCTGATTCTATCAGAAAATTCAGTGTCTTTTAGTTTGCCACCAAATACCAATACTATCATAGAATGCATTAGCAGAAGGAAACTTAAAAAAAAAAATTACAGCTCCATTTAATTTATTATTTAAGCAACTTGAAACAAAAATAGCAGTTAGCAGATGGATTAAGTAGTCTCTAGTGTGTATTGCAAAGTGCCCACAGAGGAAAGTTTAAATGATTTATTGTTTCAAGTGAGGTTTTATTGTGGTGCATTTAGTACTTTGCTCATTATTGTTGAATTTCAATAGCATAGTTTCATGAAAACTGTTGCTTTTGTGGAATGTGGAAATGAAAAACCAAGCTGTTCAAATTATAAGTACAAAGTTTAAAAAGTATCATTATTTTAAAAGGTATCTGCTGTAAATATTTTCTAAGCTTGAAAATTATTCAACATTTAAAATCATGTGGTTAATTTAAGGTTAGGAAACAATTACTTTTGTTAAATTGCATTAGAACCTAATTAAAAACTATAATAAAAGTCACTGGTGAGAATCTTCTTAAAATATTGCCAATAGTCAGGCATTTGTCATACTTCAACACACACTTTAAACAGATGAAACTGATGAATGAGGATTTAAAAATTGTGGACTGTCCCCCAAATGAGATCAGCCTAGGGAATGCCTAAAATAATGATTGTAATGATAACTAGTGCTAGAGGTTGTATCTGAACTGTAAATATTTTATGAAATCAAGTTTTAAGAATATGTATTGATTTTCACATTTTTAACCAGAGAGGGAAAAAAAAATCTAAATTGGTGTGAAAAGAAGGCTAATTTGTTTATTTTTCCTTTTTGTATCTGTAAAACTGCTTCTTTTGCTCTGTTTGATATGCAAATTCACATTGCCATTAATACAATGGTGTTAATAATGTGGGATTAACAGAAAGCCTTAAATCTCATTAAATTCTTGGAAAATGTCATTCTCTTTTCCTCAAATTGCATTAAAACAAGAGGCAAAAATATAAATTATAGCAGGTTTCTTTAGAGAGGATACTTTTAGAAATGAAGATTCCTTCAAAAATTCCTGCTCCCTTTATTTAAGCTCAAAGCTTTTTTTTGTATTAAGCTCAAGCTTTTTCATATTAAAGCCAATAATAATATATCTAAAATACATGATTCTGCCCCCATTTTTACAGTTCCCGTTTTTCTGAACTGGCTCTACATATTCATGCACATAGAGGCTTGGTAGTTGATTGTGAATGATATAAAGAAAAATGAGCCCCACTGGTATGGACACTGTGGCCAGTTTCCACAACATAGACTTCAGAAGCCTTTATGTCTGCATAGGCTTGAAAAAAGGCCATTACTTCTGAACAAAAAGGAATTGATCTTTCAGAAAAAAAAAATTGTTAATAGGGTAACTTGGGGAAAAACATAAATGGACCCTGTTACTTAAAGAAATGTTTTAAAATTATTTTTAATGGAATCATTACTAAGTAGATAGCATTTAAAACTGTGGCAAAAAGGACAACATAATCACCTCACTGACAAATCAGATTTTTAATAGGGATCTTTCTCATCAGTTTCTTTTTATAAACAAAAATTGTGGAGTTAAATATGCATTTATAATGTAATCAAGTCTGTGAAAAGTCTCCAATTTACTTTCATGATACACCTAAGAAAGTATTAGATAAGGATGCTATCGTTTTAAGATATTTTTTTAAAAGCTAATATAATTAATACGTTTTATCAAATAGAAAACTGGCATTTACATACAATCAAGGATTTGAGGCAATCTGCATGTTTATATGATTTCTTCTCTGTTACTACATTATTTTAGAGGTGGGGATGTTTGAAATGAGAAGGTATTCTCATGTTCTGATCACTTAGTTTAAGATTATATATTGATAATATGCACTAACTTCCTAAACCCTTTATTTTCTGCCTTTTATTTGAATTGATTTTGATTTGAAATCATTGCTCATTTTTTTTAAAAAAAACTTAATTCAAGTACAGAGTTTTGAGATTTTAGTAAAGTCTTAATGATTTGCTTCACAAATGATATCTTAATGATGGGAACTTTTTAAAAATATTTAATCTAAAAGTAGAACTTTTAATTTTAATCTAAGTTAATTGCATTATTCTCTTGAATAAAATCTTGAGATTGAAGAAGACACATGCGTAATCAGATTTATCCAAGTCTATGAATATTTCTAGATAAATTGGAGTTTATATAATCATAATCTAGAGTTTTAGAAGGTAATTTGTTTATGAAGGCTAAATTGCTGCTAGAAAGCACAACAAAATGATCAACCTGTGAATTCTACGTCTTTGTAATGACAAATGGTATTTAGAATAAGCTACATATATGGTTAAACTGAAAAAACTGGAGTATATCAGGTTAGTTGATAGTGACAGCAAAATGCTTTCTAAGCAGCCTGTCTGGTGGTTAAATTTTCCACGATCATCAGATTTCAGGAAAGTTCCAATTCTTTTGTTTAATGCCAGGCAAGCAGAAGGACCTCTAACTCCCCTCTTGAGAGTCATGAAGTCTGAAGGGTTTGCTGAGCAGCAGAGAAGCAAGTGTGCCTTTTCATACTTGGTTTTATCTAGACTATTTTCTAGCCTGAAAAAGGTTGTGTTTTACTTATGCAAAATAGAGGATAAAAGTTCTAAAGCAAAGGATTTTTCCTTCCTCCTTTTATATTACTGGTTCTTTTTCTCCCAATAGATTTGTGATAAATGAATCCAAATCTGCTTCATTTATATTGGCTTTTAAAGTTAAATTGAGCATCCTTAAAACAAAAAGGAAAACTAGGATGTTATCTTTCATTATAGTGAATGCTTCTTCCTTTTGTGATATTTAAAGCCAGACTAAATGAATTAGAAAACCAAGGTTTGTATAAATAAGACATTAATTTAAAGGGTGGTAAAGGTGAGTAGTCCAGGGCTTGGGCAGGGAACATGCTTTAAGTTTGCATTGACCTTTGAACCATTGCAAATTAAAACTATACTATTTAAAATTGCATTTTCCCATTGCAAACTTTAAAGTTCCTTTTTCAGTGTTGTGTGTACAATTTGGTTGATGTGCTTTACATTTCTAATATTCAAGTTTCTATACATGAATACAACTCTTTGGGTCTACTGTGTGCCTAGCACTGTGTTGGTTGATGAGAACATCCCAAGTCATAAAACACTTTGTGGTTTTTTTTTGTTTTGTTTTTCATTTCAGAGTAGGGTATTATTGATGTAAAGCAAATGAAGAGGGAGAAAATCAACAACACATAAACTGATCAATCCACAGTCCAGTGGCACACTTTAAAAATGGTGTTTAACCAAATGTGGTCTGTGGGTTTTCTTTTCAAAGTTGCCACGGTAACTTGTGCACATGAAAAGTGAAAGAATAAAGAACAAAAGCTGTCATTGTCTTATCAAGTGAGAACAATTTCTCTCTCCTCTCATTTAAGGAGACTAATACCTGGAGAGAGCTTTTTATACATTCCTGACACTGAATTTTGAGTCTAGGAAAAAGATAATGCATATGCAAAACAAATGTAAGTTTAGCTGCTGCTTAAATTATATTTCATTCCTTTGTGACTTAAAATGTTTTCTCTGGGGTTCTTGTCAATAGTCAAGTCAAAGTTCTGAAACCCGCTCCTCTATGGCAACGTAAACACGGCTTTCAGAACTCTTTTTTAGTGGTAATGTTTCAACAAATTTAGTGATGCTGATTTGCAGTTTCAGACTGCAAAATGCTCTCTGAAACATATATTTCTATTTTGGTTCTTAAAAGGAAGAAGGCTTTTCCAGAAGACATTGTTGGAAACTGGTTTTGAAATGGTGGAATATTAGAAGACGAGAAAAACAGCCCTTTTTTATGCTCTGAAGAAAAAAAAAATGCAGTTTTGAGAATTAATATTGCTGAGAGATTTACTGTAGAGTTTTTGCCCACTGGGGGGTGGTACACTCTACCAGAACACTGCTTTCAGAAGCTGCAACGCAAGTCAGATGTTGGCTGCTGCCGGCCAGTTTTTCTCTGGTTTAATTACAACAAAGCCTCCCGTTGAGAAGAACAGTGAAGGCCTCTAGGGCAAAAGGTGGGGGGTGGGAGGGGAAAGGGATGAAGGGAAGAGGGAAGAAATTACAGCCTTTGAAAAATTACTGAATCTTAGTTCCCTCATTGACTTCATTTATGGTGGTCTTCATTTGACTTTCAAGAATTATTTATAATGCTATTAAACAAACTGATTGAATGAAAATACTTAAGGCGGTTTAATTCAAAATTTTTAAGTTAACTCTGAATCCTATTCATCACATTCTTTGTTATGCAGCCCACCCACCTTAATAAAAGAGGGGAAAGTTAAGATCGACCAAAATTTTTCTTTAAATGACCAGATTTAATTTCGTGTTGGTATAACATTGGCACACCAAAAATAAGAAGCAGAAAGAAGAAACATTCATATAATATTACCATAAGGCAAATTCTCTGCTACTGATTTTTGTAGGGTTTTAAATTGTTCAAAATAATTCAGAAAGGAGGAAGCCTTAGGGTGTGTGGCCAAGAAAAGCACAGACAGATCTCTCTGCAGTGAACTTGCATGTTTAAAGCTGATAATTGTATTTTTCATCTGGAGACAGTGAGTGTTCATTAGGGTCTGGTGTCCCTAGGAAGGAGAGGCTGAACATAATTGGAGTTTCTATTTGATTGGGCAATATAGTATAGAGAAGAAACTGGGGTAAAGATAATTAATAGCTTGCTAACAAAGTCTGACAGCCACAAGATTTCAACCAAATTTATTTCACACTGCTTCATTTAGCCCTGAAAAAGTTTTGATAGAATTGGAGTCTCCTTAATTAACACTTGAAAGCAAAAGAAAAACATACCTTCTATTTTGCAGCCACACTCAGTTATGACAAATTTCCTTACTGTTTTTCCTCCTTTGTAAAAACTTTATTTGGTGCCCAATTATGTATTTCACAAATGTTAATGTTTAGGAAGTGTTTAGTTGGGCATACTAAACGTAATCATAATTGATTTAAAAGGTGGGGGGCAGAGAAATGAAAAGTCCAGTTAATAACTGATGGTTAGTATTATACTTGAACAATATTAATGTATTCACTATGTTTATTCATTCTGTAATATCTTGCTGATTCTTGGATTTGATGTGTTTTGGCAATACTCCATTAAAAAAAAAGATTAGATGTGATTTTCCTACTTAACTACATACAATCAGGGTTTTGTAACCTTGTTTATTTCAGGCTAATATATATATATATATGTGTGTGTGTGTGTGTGTTTGTGTAATTATGTGTGTATATATTGTGTATACCCACATATTTGCAAACTAAGTAGTGTATCTGTTTAATCTTCTTAGAGATTAAAATGTGGTATATTATTCTTAATATTGGTAGTAATGATAATAATATTTTGTGGTACTTTTAAGGGATTAATTTCTTTACTCATTTCAAAAGAGATAAGTATCAATCATCTGTCACTTTGTGGCAGGAAAAAATGGTTCTATCTCAAAAGAGACAAATTCTTTATGTTTTAAGCTAATCAGGATATTCTCATGCAGTTCGGGATAAATGAAAGGCATTGCTACAGCTGAAGCTCTTTTCTAGTGGTTGTATTCATGTTGTTTTCTGCTAATAAAATAACATGCATTTTTGAGCAGATAAATTTAAGAAAATTTAAAATAGCTATTTGTTAAAGCCATTTGAGAATTTGGTTATATAAATGGAAAATATCAAGGCTTTTAAATTTTAAATAGATAGATAGATGTTGAAAAATATAGGCCTGTTGTACTTTTTACCTCTATGCAACCATTTTGTTTCAGACCTAATTCACTGAAAAAAAAATTTTTTTTTTTGAGAAGATACATTTAACTACTTTTTGGAAGCTTTTTGGTATAAAATCATTTCTTCCAATATAAAATATTCTTATTGTAAGTTGCAAGTGAATGAATACTCTGTGCATCCCACTTGATGAAGGCTCTACTCATTTTTTCCCCTGCCACCCCAAACTCACTGCATACATCAGGCATAGCTTCCACGCTGAGCTTTGTTAGTTTTCCTGAGTAGGCTTTGCCAATTACTATGCAAGTCACATACTGCATTTGCCCAAGCAGTGGATTTTGGCATTCTCCTGGATGGGAAGTATGGTTTGGAAGTAAAGTCTCCCCCTCCTCTGAGCTGAATTCACTAGTTTAGATTTGCAAGCCTGAAATGCTTGAAGCAGCTCTGTCAGGATAGCAGTGCAAGCTTTAAAATCTAGGTGTAGCTGTTAATCCTTGCAGAGGCACAGTAGTCTCCAGGAGTAGCTCGGCTAGCTGTGAGCAAGATGTATGCTTTTCATGTACTGCGTACTCATGGGCTGAGGGATTATTGATTTTCTTTCACAGTTGTAAAAACAGCAATTGGTGATCATACCACACATACAGTACACCCCAAGTTAGCAAGACCTTTTGCTTCCCTCTCTCTGAAAAAAATCTGCCTTGTATTCTTCATGATTAACATTTAACTTTCCAACTTAAGGTTTTCCGAGGCTCTTTTCAAATAGCAACTATTACAAGGCAGAAAATAGCCATTAATTATTACTTTTTAATGAAAGAAGGTTTAAAGAAACTTCTTAGATGTGGCTATATCATCAAATTTTTCCTTGCTGGCTCGTACACACACATATTGCTCTTACTGGTGACAGAACAAGCGTTCGTATTTGGATGCCTCATAGTACCAAGTCATTTCTGTCTACAGAGTAAAACCAAGCAAACTTTCTGGGACAATCTTAAGGAAAAACATGGGAAACACTTACCAGGAAGACGAGAAAAAGCAATCCCATATATACTGCCGCTATAGCTGTAATTCCACTGTGAACTGGAGTGATAACCCTCCCCCTCTCCCAAGCTCCGCGTCCAGTGCACACAAAGCCAACAGCAGCTGCAGGCAGAACTTGTCCTGCTTCGGATCACTCCTACACTGAGGAGTGAGGGAGAGCATTCCAGTTTACTGCACACAGCCCACCTCCAAGTCTGAAGTTAAAGCTTCACCTCGCAGTGGTTGAAGAAGGGGGTGATGTCATAGATGGGCAGGACTTAGGCGAGCTCTTGTTCAGTGAGGTAACTGGATAATCAGACAGATGAGCTTTGCAAACACTAGAGGGAGTGAGAGAAGCCAAAATGAGGCGCTTAGCCTGCCAAAGCTGGGATGCCATTTGGTTTGTAGGCAGCCTTTTGGAATTTCAGCGTTTTCTAAAGTTTAATACAACAAGGTAGTGATAGCAAGTTTTTAAAAAAAATATGAGCATGTAAATGGATATTTGTAAGAGTACAGTAGAAGAACACAGGCTCTTTTTATTTTTGAGTTAATATGTATTAAGAAGTTAACCAAAAATCCTATTATTTTCATTTTCAAATCGTTCCAATAGCATTGCAATTTTTAAGGCTAGTAGGTCCAACATGAATATTTATTTGACAAATAAGTAGAAGGCAGGTTCACATGAATACCATTTATTTAAGGAAAGGGAAACAGGAATGACAAAAGATAGAGATCCTTGAAGTAACCAGTTCTTTTTCCTAGAGGTAATGAGTAACTTGTTCTATGTTTTAGAAAATGAAAGTATTTTTCACATACTTCTACTATTTGTCCATCTCTTTTGAACTTAGTAGATATTAGATTTTTTTCCTATTTAAGGAGCCCTCCCTAAATATGAATAGTTGTAGAAGAACTAAATATTCTTTTCTTTTCTGATATGTTTTTGCTACTCTAAGTATGAATTAAGATATAAACATATTAAGGGCAGCCCAGGTGGCTCAGCGGTTTAGTACCGCCTTCAGCCCAGGGCCTGGTCCTGGAGACCTGGGATCAAGTCCCACATTGGGCTTCCTGCATGGAGCCTGCTTCTCCCTCTGCCTGTGTCTCTGCCTCTCTCTCTCTCTCTCTCTCTTTCCCTGTGTCTCTCATGAATTAATAAAAGAATTAAATCTTTAAACATATTAAGAAAAAAACCTTTCATGGGTGGTTTTGCTTTTATTAAAATAATTTTATTTTAATTTTGATACATGAATAAACTCTGGACAATTATAAGACAGGCATAAATATCTATGTCTAATTAGTAGAATGGTGGACTTTAATATTCAACTATGATTTTCATAGACTGATCTGTATTTGATCAGCAATTGCTTTGGGCTCATAGATTTCTATTAAATTCATTTCATTTTTTAATGTTGCTGGGGGGAATTTTGTTTTTATATTTCCCTGGAGGGCAATTTCCTTAAACTAATATTATTTGCTTTAGTTTTAGAGGTTCACAGCATTGTCCTTTATGCTTTTAAAAAAGTTTCTAAAAATGTTTGTTTCTGAAGAAGGCCAGCTAATTGTTCTTCCCAGGAGTATTTGATTATGGTCTCTTCATTAGCTTCATTTAGTTTATCTATCTATTTATGTGCTTCTTTGATAGCAGTTTGACTTTCTGAGTTCCCTCCAAGAATGGGTGATATCAAGGTAGAAGGTGAACCCCTGATAAGAGGTTATATTGACCCCTATTGTTCTGTGATTGCACTTTTGTTGGCCACGGAGGGCAGACCCATTAAATCCAGGAGTTTTAGAATTCTAAAGTCTGTTGATAAGCCAGTTTCTCATAAATGTTAGATAGCACAACTTAAACTGAGATTCAACTGCTGACTTTTTGGAGGAGAGGGAGGTAGGAATAACAATCTCTCACTAAATGGTGAATTTTTTCTGTTACTGCAAACCAAATACATGAGTTAAATTATTTTATGAAATAATTCCTTCTAGAGGCTATTTTCAGATGGGAATTGGTTATGTTTAATAAGGACTTTTTGCTTGGCCAAATTACTGTGGGCTTATATCCATATTTAATCAGTTGTGTTTCCATTCAGGCAGAGCTTAAACTGAAAAGAAAGATGAATGGACAATTTTTGGTTATAGGTAGCTAAAAGATCGTGTACTGGCCTGGGAGTTAGGAGTTCTGAGGTTTCCATTCCCTAGGCTGCCATTTGTTATATGACTTCATATTATGTGCTCTGGCCTTCGGTTTCAGCACATGGCAAGTAAAGGCAGCAAATGCTTTTTTCACGATCTTCAAATGCCAATTATGTACTGTTTTTTTTTTTTTTTTTTTTTTAAGATGTGGATTGAAATGTAAAAGACGGTAGGAGATTGTGAAAAATATGATATGTACTAGAGACACTGACTTTGGAGGCAAACTCTTAAGGTAGCCTCTATCATCCTACCGTGTCCAAAAATATACTCTTGCTGCTTCCCTATGTGTGTGTTTGTTTTTTGCTTTTGTTTTTTAATTTCCTGCTTTTATCAGCTGCCTAAAGTTCTGCCAGTTGGAGGTGAACTTATGTACCACCTCTGGAAAGATTAAGAGTTACCCTGAGTTACTGCAGACTGCCTTCCTTCTTTGTTACCTAAAGGAGATTAGCTGTAATAAAGGAATGGCTGTCCTGGTTTGAGGGAAAAGCAGGCAGGCAGTTTTCAGCCTGATGCTTTTTAGGCTGTGATAGGAAAGGAGGGGCTGATTCTAACCAGTAACCAGTAGCATACCCTAGTTTTAAAACTCTAAACTGGTCATATCAAAGAACTTTGTGTTTTTCTGTTTTTGTAAGAGGATATGAGATGTTCCCTAGTGGAAAACAGGGGAGATTGGATTTGGAATCAGGTTTCCCAGGCTTTGCCATTTACTTGTGTATCCAAGTGAAAACAACAACAACAAATCCAATCTTTTTTAGTATAAACAACCCCCAGCTAGATATGACTGCAATACATAATTATTCCATGGAACCATTTAATTCAGGAATTTTAACCTGCCTAGACTTAAGGTACCTCATTCACTTATTCATTCATTCATTCATTCATTCATTCATTCATTCATTCATTATGTGAAAATGCATTGAACATCCCTATAAAAGAAGCTAATAGGAGTAGATGATCCACCAAATCACCTCCAACTACACTATTTGTGATTTAATTTAGAATGTATTAAAGTTCTTTTAAGCCTTAGAAAGAAACATTCTTCATTATTTTTCTTCTACTCAGCATTATTAATGGGAATTAAGTCTTCAAATTTGGATAAAAAACAAACCAACAACAAAAAAAAAAAACCAGCTCAGGCTTTTGATGTATTAAATGCCTTGGGCTGGGGCACCTTGGTGGTTCAGTAGGTTAAGCATCTGCCTTTGGCAGCAGAGCTTCCTGCTCAGTGGGGGGCCTGCTTCTCCCTCTCCCTCTGCCTGCTGCTCCCCTTGGTTGTGCTCTCTCTCTCTGTCAAATGAATAAATAAAAATATTTAAAGAAAATAAACGCCTTCAGCTCTCATAGTTGAGAATCTTTTGGTTGCAAGTGATTGAAAGTCCAAACCTTCCTGTTAACTAACAATTGGAATCTTTTGGTTCATATAACTGAAATGTTCAAAGGTATGGTCTGGCTTCAGGTAAAGCTTGATACAGTGGCTTAAAATGTGTAGACAAAATTACAGTTTCTCTCTGGCTCATAGTGTTCTGCCTTTTTCAGTGTTGGCAGCCTCCTTAGGCTATTCACAGTGGACCTTTGGCAGCTCTGGGCTTTTCCCTTAGGCAATAACAGTTCCACATATCACATTCCCATATTATAGTGTTCTAGGGAAGAGAGGTCACCTCCAGAAGGTCCTGCACATAACCCTCTGATTTAACTTCTCTCATTCCTGAACCTATTACCAGAAGGTGGGGGATATGTTGGTAAGCTTAAGGCCTCTTTAATAGCTGTTAGTAGGGTCCACTCTCCTCATACACATGGCTGAGAATGGAGACCAGGGTATGGCTCAGAGGAAGACTGGACACTATCAGTTTGAGAAGGAAGGGGCAGATGCTGGAGATTATTTCATGTTCAGAAGACTTGGCATGCTGAAACTTGGGCATGTTTTATAAATTTATAAACTTGAAGCTGCTCTCTTTCTTTCTTTCTTTTTTTTTTTTTTAAGCCAGAGTTTCTGTTTAAATTGCCAAAACATCTTTAAAATATTTTCTATTTGTAGACCCTCTCAAGTCTAGCCCAGTTTTTTTCTGTCAACAGGTAGTGATGCATGTCAGGGCATATCAGTACTACATCTTAACATGAGCCTATGGGATGTTAATAAAATAGAGAGTGCACATTCAACTATCTGTAATTCTGTGAAGTCAGGCCAGATGCTTAATGCACCAGTTAGAAACTGTACCACATCTTTCTGAACAATTCCAAAGGGTATTGGAGAAATAATTAGATTTTAGCAGGTCACAGATATCTTAGAATATTAAAAGTTTAAAAATGCTATATTAAACTGTTCTTCTGATTTTACCTTTTATTAGTCAACACTTAAAATGTATCTTTTATTAGTCAACACTTAAAATGTACCTAAAAACAATCACAAATCTCTTTTAAGTGTATTTCCAAAACATACTGTGCTGGAGTGAGATCTGTCATTACAGGACTTGAAACAGAAATCAAAGCAAACTCAGAGTGGTTATTTCCCTGCCTGACTGCTTGTCTGCCTACCCTCTGGAACACCCTTCTTTCCCCCTACCCTGAGTTGGGGAAATACTTCAGGGGTTGGGAGAAAGGGGATTTAAAACAGCAACAACAGCAACCACCTGAGGAAAAAAAAGCACGTCTTTGGCCTCTGGGGAAAAAAGAGGAGAACTGGGGTTCAGAACAGGTTAGCACTTAGCCAAAAGTGATGGGGTGTAGCAGCTGGCAAAACTGAAAATCAGTGGATCCCTACTTTCTTCCATATTCAGTGTTTTCCCATATGACGATGTAAATGGTGCACTGCACAGCATCCGTTTATATAGGCATCCCCTTGACCCCTTCGTGCTCCCAATGTCCTGTCCTCTTTCTCTCTTTGTTTTAAAATGCAAAAAAGAGATTTTATAAGTGGACCCTGGAGAAAGGTGAGACTTGAGTTAAGCAGAGTGAGTGAATTCTCCCTCTGGTACTTTATGTGTGGCCCTGGGAAAAGTAGTTCAGTTCTTTGAGCCCTACTTCTCTCATTTATGAGGGTGAAGATAGGGGACCCCCATTTAGCTATTGTGGACTTCAATGAAGTGGTGCTTATAAGAGTTCATTACTAAATCTGAGAAAGCACTTACCAAGACAGAGCTAAAACCTTGGATAGTTGCTTTTAATCTTCATGGTGATGAGTGAGGCCATGATCCATTCAAAAGACACGATCCATTAATGTTAAATTGAGCTATGTGTTTTAACAGTTTATCTTCGGGAATGAAACAATTTAAGAAATGCTTCTGCCTACTGTCCTGGATTCTCAGACCTTGTGATAACAGTATCTAAGGCTGGTTCTGAGACTTAATTTCAACCAAAGGACAAATTCCTTATCCTTGGAAATTATTAGTGTAAAACATAGTTTTGGATGAATGACTAACAATTAATAAGGGCAAATCAATGTATTTCTAATTATTGAGATGGGTCCATCATATAAGGCATTGTCCTGGAGCCATGTGACTGTCTTTAATAGCTGGCTCTTGCTATTTAGTCTTGACCAAAGCTGTCATCACTTGCAAACCATCTTATTATTTCACTATTTCTGGAGTATTGGTGCTAATTTTGGGTATACAAATAGACCTTCTGAAAGGAAGATTTCCTGAAATTATTGTTAGATTTTTCTTATTTCTGGAAACCAATACTGTAGTTCTCTTTCTGTTTGGGATTATCTTTTTAAAGGATTGCTGTTTCCCTGCAGTCTAGATTACTTAGGTACATAAACTTGTTTGGTGTTGAAAGAACGTGGTTAAAGTAGAATCAAAGACTGTTTTATGTTATATCTATTTTATACATGACTATAGAAACTGTATCTCGTTGGACCATTTCGGAGAAACAGATTTACTGTGATTAGTATTTCTTTTCACTTGGGAACTGGTATGAATTGATTATTTGCAAAATTTTTAAAGGATAAAGTATTCTCAATTGATTAGGTTTGTACTAAGTGAATGTTTTACGATATCATCTATCCTCTCAAAGAAAAAGTTACGATTGAGTCGTGTTTACCATTTGGAGATTTTCTAGAAAATATTAATCTATTTAAATTTTTAGATCATGATTCTTGACAAATAAAGATGAATCCATGTCTGTAGTTTCCTCTGCTTCACTTCCTTTGAACTACAAGTGATTAACCTTAAATTTAGGGAATTTAAAATATTTTATAATTCTTTCATTAGTTAGGTTTTTATTCTTTTTGACATTTAAAATATATTAGTGCTGCAAACTTACAGATGCTTTCCTAGTTTCACATGTGTTTAAAAATTAAAATCTAGATCTGAGAAGTCTTATTAAGGTCTATATACATTACCCCAAATTACTTATACTTTAGCGAGTTTTTATTCTTAGTAAGTTGTTTTTAAAAAACAAAGGTAGAATTAAAAAGTATTTTAAGAAGCATCACTTTTTAAAGTCAGTCATTTTTGTTTGGAAGAAAGCTGAGAAGCTTTTTGGTAGTTTAATTGCCATGTTTACGTAGAGGCGATATGGAGCTAACTCCCTTCCCAAGCAGTCCCACTTTGTTTTCCTCAGTAGCCCAGGGAACAGACTTGTCACTTCTCAAGTGCCCCTGTGTTAATTCTGCCCTCCCCTTTTTCCCCAGGGCAAGCCAGAAATAAGCTTATCAGATCATATCTTACTGACAAAGAGCAAAGCTTGTTGGCTGACTAAAAAAGAGGAAAGGACAAGTGAAATAAATATAAATGACAAGTTTTATATGAAAAATGCTAGCTTAATACTGGTTTTTCAATAGCCAAACTTTTTTTGAAGGTAAAATTTACATCTTTTTAAAACATTTGTTTGACTTTCACTTTATGTACAGTTTTAAGCACTGTAAAAATTAAAAGTTTTACCCATATGTTATGCACTGTAAGTGAAGTTATCAACATCATCATTATTGTTGTTGGCACTGTTATTATTTGTTCCTTGTGAGCAAATCTTCCTATCTTATCATGGAAGTGGTTAGAGAAAATATCTTGCGTGTCTTCAGTGCTTACAGAATAGTTTTCTAACAGAAAGTACAAATAGCTTCCTGATAGAAAGTGGAAATATTAGAAATGTAGAAAGAAATTATTATGTGCTAATTGTAAGGAATTTTTTATATCATATCTATATCCTATCTTCTTGACTAAACATTAAACAGTATATCCTGTCTTCCTGACTAACAAAACAATATGACCATCTCCATTCTAATACCAGCTGATATCTACTAATTGCCTAGCAGCCCCCAAAGCAGAAGCTTGTTTGGGGCACTCTGAAGATGGTATTAAGGTGGTCTCTCTGGTTCTAAGAAAAGCAGATGCTATTCAGGCTTAGAAGGTTTGCAGTTTTTGATGCACTTGATCCAACTCACCAGCATCCTCTTTGTTTTGTTTAAATTGGCTTTATTTCCAACTAAGTCTCCGCATCAGCTGGTTAGTCGGAATGAGTGGTGAGATCGCCTAAGGAAGCTCTTGGTATTCAGTAAACACTCAGAACAAAAGGGGTAAGAATGAGAAGGTTAAATAGGCTTTCTAAGGAGGCCCTTCAAGCTCGGATGTCCAATTTGCCTAGTGTCTTCCTACTACTTTTCAACAAATGTTTATTGGTTGGTAAGATATGTACCATCAGTCTGGTCACTATGACTCATTCTCTGTTTTCCAAAGATCTCATAACCAATCTCCTAACGTTGCTCTATCCACTCACATAGAGGAAGGTAAACCAAATCCATTTCATGACAGATACAGCTAGATACAGGTTCCTAGGCAGTCCCAAAGAAACAGCAAAGAAACCCCTTCTTAGTCTCTGGTTGGAAAGTCCAGAGAAATTTAACCAATGCACTCTGGGCTACAAAACTATATTAGAAATGAAACTGATAGCAACTAAGCAGGGAAAGCTTTTGAAGAGATATTAAGGAGAGAATCCGAGCCACTGAGATAGCAGCATTATGATAATTTGAAGCGGAGAGAGCCATAGAAGGTAGATTTTGAGGTCTACCAGTTACTGTGGTGGTAAGTGCAAGCAAGGAAGACAGAGGAAATTAAGAATATTCATAAGGCATGTTGCCCTCACCCATCCTTGTACTGAATTTTGGGGAAGAATAGAGGAGATTACTGAATTATAGAGGCCAATGAGGAAGAAGAAAGAAGTTCAGAGATTTGAGCAAAATAATAGTGTTGTGCCCAAGATTGTGAATCCAAGAAACCACCAAGGAGCCGACACTGATGCAAGTGCAGGAGGGTTTATTTGCAAGCTCGAGCTTGGGTCCAAGTATACCTGACACAGCGGAGCAGGGACTTGGACCCCGAAGTAGGTTACAGCTGATGTTTTTATAGGTTGGTCTAGGGGATTTTCAGAGGGGGTGGAGGAATTTCTCAAGTTCTGTTTACATTCTGATGTGGGGCTTTCAAGGGCATTGAGCTCTGTTCTCATTCTAATATGGGACTTTCTACCACGGGGATGGGCTCTGTTGTCTTTCTGATATGGGATTACCTGCCAAGGAAATTGAGGACATTCTGCAGTTTTTCCCATAAAGTTCAGCTCTTATTCACAGGGGCCTAAGATGGCTGTACTTGTCCTAATGCTCAACTTGAGGTGGACTGGCCTTGATTTTTCTTGGCTTCCACAAATAGTATCAATGTAATTATTTCTATAATGGTGATAGTTTGAAAAGAGTGGTGGAAAGCTTAGCATAGACTGAGATAGTAACATTTGATTGCAGATGAGGGGAAAGAATATTCAAATATAGAGATGTTACTAATTTATGATATAAGGAATATGACCTGACTCTCCTCATTCCCTTCTGAGGCTCCTCCAGGGAAGAAAGTTGAGGCTTTCCCAAAGCTGCCAGTTCTAAGTTTATAGGAAAGTCCATGAGAATCCATAGTCATTATTCTGCATTCAGGATTGTAATCCCTTGACTGAGGAAGGGTCTTCTCCATGTGGCAAGGAAATCATCTGCTTTAGGAGGTTGAAAGCAGACACTTGCTGAGAAGGCTAGAATAGCCCAACTAAGCCATGACCATTAAAGAGAGATGTGTGTATGAGGCCACATGTCACAGTCAGATCACCCACATGTCCATTAGGAATATGGGGCAGCTTTCAGAGGCTTCTGGTTTGTATCCAGATTCACATCCAATCTAACATTGTAATGATGGAGAAGAAACAGAGTTACTCAAAATATGAAACCAAAACAAATATATAGGTCTTAGATATGGAATAAAAATACTATAATATTAAGAGTTCATTATAATTTGTATCAGAACATACATGAACATGAAAGAAAATATTGAAAAAAGTTATACCAGTTTAGGATGTGTCCTTTATCATGTAGTGAGCCAAAATCCTACCATGCATTTCTGTTTACACTTGGCTTTTCTGAACCTCATTACCTTTTTTTGACTTTCATTTATGAACAATATCCTAAGTTAGTAAACAAAGTTTGTTTGCCCATCGGTTAAGGAAAACCACTGATTGTCCTATTAGTCCTAAGAATTGATTTTGATGAAATATGTACCAACTGTATTTTTTCCCTCAGTATCTCTAATATGGGATGCTTATAACTATTTTAAAAGTAAATTGATACTGTTTAAGAGAGGAGACCGAATGACTCAGAAAACTATGCTATTATGAGCCACTTACGCATTTTGTAATGATAAGAAATGAATTTGACCAGTATTGTTTATTTCCATCAGACTGGTTGCAATCAACTGTTGCAATTCCCTTTATAGTTTACCTATTGCCATTAAAGGACACTATTTAGTCATTTGTTTGTTGTGGAAAATTCGAAAATAATGATCATAAGAAGAAAATAAAAATATTGTGAATTCCCAGTATCAACACTAGGTGGCATAAAGCCAGTCAGACTTTTACAACTTAATTCTATATGAAAAAATAAAATTAGGAATATACTGTACTTATTGTTTTATAACTTACATGCTTTATAACTTTTTTTCACTTAAGAAAATTGTGAACTTATATCTGCCTTATCAAATATACCTGGGTGTCATCAGTTATAATGGAAGCAGAATGTTGTATTGTTTGCACAGGTAGTAATGAATGTAACTAGTCTGTCTTGCTGGCCATTTGTGTGGTTTTCAACTTTTCAAGACTATAAGCAAACTTACGATGAAAATACTTCTAACTAAATCTTTGTGCTCATCAAAATTTAAGATAACCTCTTTGAGGTAAAATTAATGGTTTATAGAGCTGACAATCTTTTGTTGAATTTGCTATAATTACAAGATTACCCTCCAGGAAAGATGTGTTCTAATCTTTGCAATATCAACAACATTGAGTAATGTTAATCTTCAATTTAAGGATATAAATTGGATCTTGATACTGTTTTAATTTGTAAACACAGAAGGAGCCCATGTTCTTTCTCTTTGGGGCAAAGAATATTTTCTTTTCATTCCTATCCTCCTCCTTCCACCCCACTTTCTGCCTTTCCACCCTTTTTGGTAAACCTTTGTTTATGTTATCCATTTGTTTTGAGAAGTTAAATATAGGGAAGTACAGAGAGTAACACAACAGTAGAGTATGCACCACCTAGAATTAACAAAGGTTAACATTTATTTTAATTAATTTACTATTACTTTCGATTCATAATTAAAAGTAGAATGTAAAAGTATAATAAAATTGAAATATTCTTCGTTTCCTCTTTCATCCAGTTAATTACCTCTTTCCTTCCCCATAGGCATCCACTGTCGTGAATTTGGGGGTTTGTTTTCTGCCTGTGTTTTTATTTTTATTTAATTTAAGTTAGGGTCAACTGTGAGGTACCAAAATCTTAAAGTAAGAAAGGTTTAAACAATGTAGACAGTGGTTTCTCGCTTGTATAAAAGCCCAGCCAAGTAGCTCAGGGTGGACATGGCCCCCTACACAGTCACTGGCCTAGGCTTCTTTTAGCTTGTTGCTTCATAGTAGGTTGTATCCCTGTATAAACAAGACTACAAAGAACATTCTTTTCCATATCTCCTACTCCACATGGGTGAGCTTCTCTGGCTTATATACTTAGAAGTAGAATTTGTGGGTCTTAGGAGATGACTATAGGTATAGATAACTATATTAGATATTGCGAAATTCTCCTCTTTGTTAGAGTGCTTTAAGCTGGAGATAATAGACAATGGAGTTCAAAGTGACTTAAAGAAATGTCTCACCTAACAAGTGGTCTAGAGGTAGAATCTGCTTTAGTTTTAGTTAATTCAGTGATTCAATGGCTTGCTGTCCTCAGGGTTACAAGAAATCACATGCAGACAAAACTATGGCCAGAGCCATTTAATCTCTGCATATATTTCTTTTTAAAATTGAGATATAATTGACATACAACATTATATTTGAGTGTACAACATGATGATTCAATGTTTGTATCATGGCAAAATGATCACCACAATAAGTCTAGTTTCCCCCTTTCACCATATAAAGTTTTGTAATATATACCACAATATTATTGACTGTCATCACCATTTTGTACATTATATCCCCATGACTTATGTGTTTGGAGACCGGAAGTTTGTACCTCATGATTTCCTTCTCCCATTTCACTCACCCATAAGCCCTCTCCCCACTGGCAGCCATGTATTTGTTCTTTGCATCTGTGAGTTTTGTTTGTTTTGTTTTTCAGATTCCACGTATGAGTGAAATCATCTTTCTGTGTTCGACTTAATCACTTTGTATAATATCCTCAAGGTCTATCCATTCTGTCGCAAATGGCAAAATTATTTTTTATGGCTGAATGATATTCCAGTGTGTGTATGTGTATGGATATGTATACTTCATCTTTTTAATTTATTCATCCGTTGATGGATATGTCAGTTATTTCCAATATCATAGCTATTGTGAAAAATGCTGCAATGAACATAAGAGTGCATATAACTTTATGAATTAGTGTTTTCATTTTCCTTGGATAAATACTCAGAAGTGGAATTGCTGGGTCATAAGGTAGTCCTATTTTTATTTTTTTGAGAACCTCTATACTGTTTTCCTTTTTTTTTTTTAAATTTTTAAGACCTTATTTATTTATTCATGAGAGACAGAGAGAGAGAGAGAGAGAGAGAGAGAGAGAGAAAGAGGTAGAGACACAGGCAGAGGGAGAAGCAGGGAGAAGCTCTCATACAGGGAGCCCGATGTGGGACTAGACTCCAGGACCCCAGGATCATGCCCTGAGTCAAAGACAGACGATCAACCGCTCAACCACCCAGGCGTCCCTATACTGCTTTCCATAGTGGATACACCAATTTACATTCTGAACCAACAGTACACAAGGGTTTCTGAGAAGTGCACAAGGGTTTTTGAGAACCTCTAGACTGTTTTCCATAGTGGATACATCAATTTCCTTGGTGGCTACACCAGTTTCCGTAGTGGATACACCAATTTACATTCCCACTAACGGTGCACAAGGGTTCCTTTTTCTCTAAATTCTTGCCAACATTTAGAATTTCTTGTCTTTTTTGGTAACAGCCATTCTGACAGGTGTGAGATGATCTCTCACTCTGGCTTTAATTTGCAATGATCTGATGATTCATGACCTAGCATCTTTTCATGTGCCTGTTTGCTGTTTGTATGTCTTCTTTGGAAAAATGTCTCCTCAGGTTTTCTGTCCATTTTCAATTGGATTGTTTGGAGTTTTTTGTTGTTATTTATATATTTTGGATATTACTCCTTACTGAATATATGATTTGCAAATATCTTCTCCCATTCAGTAGGCTGCCTTTTTATTTTGTTGATGCCTGCCTTCACTGTGTGGAGCTTTTAGTTCAATGTAATCTCATTTGTTTATTTTTGCTTTTGTTGCCATTGCCTTTGAAGTCAGATCCAAAAAAATATCACCAAGTGTGATGTCAAGGAGCTTACTGTCCTTGTTTTCTCCTAAGAATTTTGTGGTTTCTGGGCTTATAGTGAAGTCTTTAATCCATTTTGAGTTAACTTTTATGTATGGTATAAAATAGTGGTCCAGTTTCAGTCTTTTGTATATTAAAGAGACTGTTATTTCTCCGTTGTATGTTTTTGCTTTCTTTGTCATAAAGTAAGTGACCATATTTGCATGGTTTATTTCTGGGTTATCTTTTCTGTTCTGTTGATCTATATGTCTGTTTTTAATTCCAATACTATATTGTTTTGATTATGATAGCTTTGTAATATAGTTTGAAATCAGGGAGTGTGATGCCTCCAGCTTTGTTGTTCTTTCTCAAGAATGCTTTGGCTATTTGGGATCTTTTGAGTTCATCAGGATTGTTTATTCTTTTTGTGAAAAATGCCATTGGAATTATGATAGGGTTGCATTGACTCTATAGATTGCTGTGGCTAATATGGACATTTTAACAATATTAGTTCTAATCCATGAGCATGAAATATCTTTGTTGTGCCCAAGATTGCGAATCTGAGAAACCACCAAGGAGCCGCACCGATGCAAGCGCATGAGGGTTTATTAGCAAGCTCAAGCTTGGGTCCAAGTATACCCGAAACAGCAGAGCAGGGACTTAGACCCTGAAGTGGGTTACAGCTGGTCTAGGGGATTTTCAGAAGGGGTGGAGGAATTTCTCAAGTTCTGTTTACATTCTGGTGTGGGGCTTTCAAGGGCAGTGAGCTCTGTTCTCATTCTAATATGGGACTTTCTACCACAGGCGTGGGCTCTGTTGTCTTTTTGATACGGGATTCTCTACCAAGGGCAATTCTGAGCTCTGTTGTCTTTTTGATATGGGATTCCCTGCAGAGGACATTCTGCAGTGTTTCCTGTAAAGTTCAGCTCTTATTCACAGGGGCCTAAGATGGCTGTACTTGTGCTAATGCTAAACTTTAGGTGGGATAGCCTTAATTTTTCTAGGCCTCCACAATCTTTCCATTTATTTGTTTCTTCTTTACTTTCTTTCATCAGTATCTTGTAGTTTTCAGTGTACAGGTCTTTCACTTCCTTGGTTAAATTTATTCCTAGGTATTTTATACTTTTTTGATGTAATTGTAAGTGGGATTATTTGCAGAGATGTAAAACAACTATGCTATCTTCTGAATAAATCTGTGGTTTGTCTGAAAAATAGTTTATTTCCCCCCAAAATACTTTTTTATGCAGGTGTGTATTGGAGTATTGTTATTTTAAAATTTATTTATAAATTAAAGCTTTATTTTAATTTCTAACATATTAAACATTGAGAAATGTAACTCACATAAATCAAAAGCTCTTCGGAGAACTCAATAGTTTTTTAAAAATAGAAAGGAGTCCTGAAACCAAATTTATGAACTATTGCTATATATGAACAATAATTTTTAATTCTAAATTTCCTTACCTTGTAGCCATGTGTCAAAAATTAGAACATATCATTGTCCTTGGGAAAATGTGATTTGGAAGACCGTTCTGTTCCCATAGAAATCTATGTTTATTTAAAGTAAAAATAATTAGAATTATCTATAATTTTTATTACCCATCTACTGCAATCATCCATTAGCCCAATGGGTACTGTAAAATTGTAGAAAGAGCATGAGTTTTGGTGTCAGGCAGATCTGGATTTGGATTCCCAGCATGGACACTCTGTAACTTTAACCTAGTGAGTTAATCTAAATCTCAGCTTCTTGAAACATGGTTTAGAAGAAAAAAAAAATCAAACAATTTTTAGTGTTGTCATGCAGATTAAATGTTTATATAGGACCTAATAAATGCCAAGAATTAAGATGGTGCTAAATAAAAAGTAGCTGCTATTATGTTAGTATTTTGTCTTAGAATATGTAATATCAATTACTGTGTTCTCTTACTTAAGATCATTTTGAATATTCTATGCATGTAATCAATGAAATGAAAGTTAAAGATACTATTCATTACCTATCACGTTACAGAATAATGTTGTAAATGTTAAGTAGTGTGGGACAGTGAGGTATAATTCTGTGACTGGGAGTGTAACATGGTAACTTTCCAGAAACATGTTTCAAGGACCTTAATGATCCATATATTTTTAACTCAGTGATTTCTGCACTAGGAAGCTATTTTTTAAGATTTTGTTTATTTATTTGAAAGAGAGAGAGAAAGAGAGAGAGTAAGAGTATGAGTTCGGGGAGTGGTAGAGGGAGAAACAGATTCCTTTCTGAGCACAGAACCAGACACAGGATTTGATTCCAGGACCCTGAGATATTATGACCTGAGCCGAAATCAAGAGTCCCCTTAATGGACTGAGCCACCCATGCATCCCTCTAGGAAGTTGTCTTAAGGAAATTGTAAGAAAGATATTTATTGCAGAATTACTTATAAGAGGAAACAAAACAGAATCAACCAGTTGATCATCAATAAAATGTGAATCATGCTATGGAGATGATCCTTTTGCAACCATTTAAAAATCTTTTCAGAGGTTTCACAGGAATAAGCTGATAATATGATTGTGAGAAAACCTGGATATAAAAATGTCTATATATTTCAGTGATATTAAAAACAAAATAGAAATAGGAAAAGAAAAGAAAGGAAGGAAATATATCAAAATGCTAAAATGGTTATCTCTGAGTACCTTTATGAGGCCTTTTTATTATATGTATTTGAGCCTACAGGGTTTTTTTTTTTTTTTACAGTAAATATGTATTTTTTTTCAATATCAAAGTTTTATTTAAAAAAAAAAAACTTTGGTAAAGATTAGCTATTTTCCATGCTAGCCTTAGAATGACTGGGGTTGGAGAGAATTTTTCTATGACAATAAAATCTCTGATCAGTGTTGAGGAGGGAGTAGTCCATCTAGTTGTGTGTCTTTTTCATTAGGAAGAAAGGAATGTGGCTAAGGAGGGCCTGAGGCAGAGGATACTGACTCAGCTGCATCTCAGAAACAACTGTTGGAGTGGGGCACTTGACAGGATGAGTACTGGGTGTTATACTCTATGTTGGCAAATTGAACTCCCATAAAAAAAATACAAAAAACAACAATAAAAAAAAAAAACAACTATTGGATCTCAATTAAGTGAAATATATTTTGGATTGCTCAGTGTTGTGGTTGAGGCCATTGACTTTGTAGCCTGTCCTCTAGTTCGTAGCCCATTTCTGTGACTTGTCCTAGCTGAGTTAATTTGCGGATGCATTATTTAATGTATGTGTGCATGCATGAATATCACCGCATGTAAACTGGAAGTAATAGTATTCTCTATGCCATGGGGTTATTGTGAGAATTAACTGCAATATTACATTTAAAACCCTTATTAACAGTGTTACCCCATAATAAAGCTTATTATTTCAATTATTCTAGCTCTTACTATTAGTTTAAGTAGTTAATTATTGCCTCATAACAAATCACCCCCAAAACTTAGTGCCCTAAAATAAAAACAATAGTGTATTTTGTTCATGAATCTCAATAATTAAGAGTTCATCTCTGTCCATGTGGCTTCAGGTGGGGTGGCTCACTTGAGGGGTATGGGAATCTACTTTCAAGATAGTTCACTTACAAAATTGCTCCTGACTTCCCCTAAAAGCTCAGCCAGGGCTGTGTGCCCCAGGCCTCTCTTCTTCCCCAAGTTGGCTTCTTCTTGGACTGCACAGGCTTCATGGCATGATAGTAGGGTTCTAAGAGTAAGCATCTCAAGAGACATAGATGGAAGTGCATCACATTTTAAAAACTTGTCCTTAGTAGTCACCTCATATTATTTTAATTAGTCAGAAATCCATCCATATTTAAGAGGTGGGAACATAGATACCCACCTCTCCATGGGGGAAGTATCAAAGTTACATTGTAAGAAGAGTATGAGAACTGAGACATACTATTGCAGCCATCATTGAAAAATAGTTTCCACAATAACAGTCTACCGACCTGTTCGATAACATAAGTTCTTGGCATTCTCAACCACCATCAGCAGCAATCTGGCCCATCAAAGTCTGTGTTATCAAAACAATCTTAGTACTTTTTATAAAATGCAGATTGTGGGTGACTCAATTTCTTTTTAATCCTTTTCTGTATTTTCTGCCTTTTTTCAGTGTTGAACACGTATTACTATAATAAAAATTTTTAAATGAAAGTATTGCCAGTTTTTACAGTGTATAAAGATATTGTGTATTCTATTAATATAGAATTTCTGTATAAAATTTATGAAGTCAAAGATGAAAATTTGTTAAACTGCTTCTTTCTCAATTTGGTCATATTTCTGGGAGCAGTGACCTCTAGAATGGAAGAAAAAGAAAAAAAAGTGTTTCTATTCACAAATATTTCTAGTTAAATGTAGGCTTAATCAGGACAAACTTCAGTTGCTAAGTATAGCTCATAAAACCATAAATGGGGTCCTTGCTGCGTTATCCTTAGAACTGTGGGTTGCAAATGACTGATGAACTGCTGCTGGCTTTTACTGCTGGTGGACTTGGACAGAAAGCAATTTCTTTATCTGTCAAGAAATGCACACAGTAATTATGTGAGTACATTTGATATTGATAAGATGCATGCAAATAAACTTGCAAATAAGGTAGTGCTCTTGAGATTTTGGAAAATAGCCAGAGGCTGTTTTGTCCAAAAAACTTTGGATTTGCCCTGATCTTACACAAAGCCATATCTCCTGACTTAAATGTATCTTATTCTCAAAGATGCCAGGCATAGTTCTTTGAAATATTCAAGTTATCTTTGCAGCTGTAATATATTTCTTCCTGTAAAGTGGAAAAAAAATTCATTTTAAAATTTTTTTAGAAAAATTTCAGAAGAAAATGAAGACCATTTCAGGTTTGAGGCAAAAAAAAAAAAAAAAGAGTGAAATATGGAAGCAATGGATCAGTGTCAGGAAGGAAAAATACAACAATTTAGTTTATGTACAAGTGGTAGGTATTGTTAAATACATAGAGGACATAGTAAAGTACTGAGGAGTAAACAGTAGACTGAATGTCATACTGGGACTTAGAAAGCATTAATGCAACTTCTCAAGAATGTTTATTTAGTCCTAGCGGCTAAATTACAAGATAGCAGATTTTTGGCTCAAAATGACTTTCATTTACTGAGCATGTATTATATTCCAGGTCATTTCCTAAGCACTTTACTTACATTAATTCATTTGATTTACTTAACCACTTTATGGGATAGTTAATACAATTATCATCCCCTTTTGCAGTCTAGAACAAAGTGGTTAAAAACGTGTCCACAGTGACACTGTACTGCCAGCAATCAGGTTTCACATCCAGACTGACTGGCTTGAGCCAGAACCCAAGATCTTACCCACTGTGCTCCTGATTGCCTTGCAAATGAGTTTTTTAAAAGTCCTATTGCTTCGAAATTTTGCATTGGGTGATTTTAATTGTGCAGTATTGCTTGGAAATTTTTGTTTTAGCTCAAGAGAATATAAGTAAGTATCTGCAGGAGATTCTTTCCGAGTTCACATGCAGAAACCAAGGGGGCATGGCAGATGTCTACAAAGGAGGTTAGGCAGTAAATTATTAAATTGCTCAACTTTCTTTACATCTGGAAGTCAAGTCTAATATGTTCAGAATCTGGGCAAGAGCTTGATACATTGCACTCTTTGAAATAAGAATTCGGGTGAGTCACTTCATCTCTCCCAGGGTTACTAATGGCTGCCCTACCACTCTAAAGGGGTTGTTGGAAAGAGCAAATGAATTACTGTGGTTATCAAATCCAGTTGCAAGCTATAAAGTCCTCATTTTTTGTTAGTTACTACTGTGATCAGGCATCATTTCTTTAGGAAAGCATTTAGAAGTACCTACTTTTAGGAAATCACATTTGGTAGTTTTGCCTACATTTGATACAAATGTTTAGCTTTGTGCTTTGTTTATAGTCACACTCCATAGAGGCTAGCAATTATTACTTAATTCTAGTCTTTGATTTGAGGGAGCAATAAAATGAAAGTATCTCCTGGACAGGACAGATGGTACTGAACTAAGATCTGAAACGTGTCTTTTTGGCCTTCCTTGGTTGGCAGGGGCTGTAGTGTACTGAGGACATTTGGGAAATTTAATTCACATTTTCAGTTTTCAATAATAATCTCTCTAATTTATACTATTTGTACATTTGTGCCAAAACTGATTTATTCATGGTGGCTCTCTGAGGACAGTTAAGTATTCCAAGGTCACGTCCAGTTTGATGAGATGGGATGTTATGATCCAGGAGGGATGGAGTATTTGCCATCCATAGACTATCCTCTAAAGTTTTTCAGATGCTTTTGATTCTACTTCTTAATAATACCCTCAACTATAGCCCTCCACATTTGTCAGGGTGTACAGTGTTCCCTGATGACACAAGGATGTGGAAACTGTGATTCCTTTTCTACCATCTCTCTATTTTTCTCACCACAACATACTGTCATGGCTTTGTATATCCCTCCTCAGGTCTTAGCTCTTGTCTTGAAATCTTGCATGGATCTGGACACATAATAGATGGTTCATATATTTTTTTATGGAATTAAACTTTAGTGAATTAAAAATTCACTCCTAACTGATTGATGCTTAAGGATAAAACCCTCAATACTTAAAACTGGAGTTGTTAGCACTTCTCCCGTTCTTCCTAAAGACCAGATATTTTGGTTTCTGTAGGTGAAAAAGATGCACAGAGTAATTTAACTGCCTGATACTGTTCTCAGACTATTTTTGTCAGATTGGTCTGAGGACTAGGCAGCTGTTTAGAAACTATGAAGACTTATGAGCAGGATGCCAAAAAAAGGAGCCAATAGCTAATCTAGTGACCACGGTGACTAAGGGAGAAAAAGGCTCAGTAGATAGGAATGCATACTTCTTCCCACTGCATCTTTCTGACATTTAGCCTTCTTATGTTTTGTTCACAGCTCACCTTAACCTTTTGTTTTCTTTGTGCGTGTCCAGCACAAGTTTATTTTCTAGAGCCCCTTTATTGGCACTGCTGATTTATCTGCACATTTCACTTCCTTTTCTGGCTGCTTAATAAAGGTCATGTTTATAACTTCAGTATTGATGTACCCAGTAGGCTGAGGTGTCAGCTTCTGTAATGTCCAATAGAATTCCTTTCCACAAGACAAAAATCCTAAGATTCCATTCTGTAGTATCTGAGCCTTCTTAGCTCCAAATAATGACTCTTGGTCTACAGAAATATATACTGTAGTAATGATAACTTACTGCATACTGGCCACTGTCATAAAATTGATTTTTTTAAAATGAAAAATTTAATGCCATGTAGTACGTTCACAATGTTGTGCAATCACCACCTCCATCTAGTTGCAGAACATTTCATCACTTCGGAAGGAAACCCATACCCATTAAATAGTTATTCCACATTTTTCCCACCTTCCCCAGCTCCTGGTAACCATCAGTCTGCAATCTGTTTCTATAGATTTGCCAATCTGGATATTTTAAATAAATGGGATCATATGTTCTGCGTCTGACTCCTTTTGGTTATCATAATGTTTTTGAGGTTCATATACTAACATGTATCAGTACGTCACCCTTTGTTTTGTGGCTGAATAATATTTTTTTGTGTGTATATATATATGTGTGTGTGTATATATATATATATATATATATATATATATATATATATACCAAACCTTGTTTATTCACTCTTGTGTTGGTGAACATTTGGGTAGTTTCTTCTTTTTTTTTTTTTGCTATTATGAATAATGCTTTTATAAACATTAGTATATACATTTCTGTGTGGACATAGTTTTCATTTCTTTTGGATATATACCTAGCAGTGGAATTGCCATGTTGCCATAATTCTGTATTTACCTTTCTTTTCTTTTTCTTTTTTTTTTTTTTTTTTGTATTTAGCTTTCTTCAGGAGCCACAGTGGTTGTACTGTTTTACATTCCCACAGCATTGTATGATGGTTCCAATTTCTCTACACCTTTGTCAAGAGTTATTATTTTACATTTTTGGTTATACCCATCCTAGTGGATGTGAAATGGTATCTTACTGTGGTTTTGAATTCCATTTCCCTAATGACTCGTGATGTTGAGCATCTCTTCTTATGCTTGTTTGCCATTTTATATCTCTGTAGAAATGTCTACTCAAGACTACTGCCCATTTTGATTGGATTATTTGCCTTTTTGTTTGTTTGTTTTTTGACTTGCAAATATTTTGTCCCATTTTGTGGATTGTCTTTTCACTCTCTTGATACTCTTTTGATGCATAAAAGTTTTTAATTTTGAAGGAATTTAATTTTTTCTTTCTTTGCTTGTGGTGTTTGTGTCATAGCTAACAATCTTTTGCCAATTCCAAAGTCCTAAAGATATACTCCCATAGTTTCTTCTAAGAGTTTTATAGATTTAGCTCTTTTTTAAAAAAAGATTTTATTTATTTAATCATGAAAGACAGAGAGAGAGAGAGAGAGAGAGGCAGAGAGGCATAGGCAGAGGGAGAAGCAGGCTCCACGCAGGGAGCCCGATGTGGGACTCGATCCCGGGTACCCAGGATCAGGCCCTGGGGCGAAGGCGGAGCTAAACCGCTGAGCCACCCGCGCTGCCCAGGGTTTTTTTCTTTTAATCTATCCTACCAAACTCTGACCTTTGATTGAAGAGTTAATTATTTGTATTTATGGGAACTACTGATCCTTCTTTACTACTTAATTCATTTTTGTAGTGTACTGTTTTGATTCTCTTCTAGTTTTTTTTGTATATATGTTTTAAGACTTTTTTCCTGGTTACCATGGGGATTACAATTAAAACCCTAAATTTCTAACTACCTAGTTTGAAATGATATCACTTTAGGATTGGTAACATACAAAAACTACACCTGTACAGATATCCCCCTTATATTGTCATCACAAACTACATCTTTGTACATTGTGTGCTCATTAATATTATCATAGATCATAATTATTATTTTATTTATTTCTTTTTATTTTTTAATTTTAATTTTGTAAAGATTTTATTTATTTGAGAGAGAGTGAGCAAGTGAGAGAATGAGCAAGGGGATAAGGCAGGGGGAGAGAGAAGGAGACTCCCTACCAAGTAGAGAGCCTGACCTGGAGCTCAATCCCAGGACCCTGGGATCATGACCTGAGCTGAAGGCATACACTCAACCAATTGAGCCACTTGGCACCCCAAAGCACTGGTTTCTTATTAGGTCTTTCCTGGACATGTGCATGGCTTTTTAAATTCTCCAGTATACATGACTACCCTATATGCCCTATTTTCCAAAAAAACTCTCTCCCCAGCCTTTTTTCCCTATCTCTGGTTGCTGTATTGTATGTCTCAATCATAAACGTTTGTTCCAGGTCATTGTGGATTGTTTACCTTACAATATGTTTAATGAATTCTTGCCACTTTCTACCCTAAGTGAGTTCCCCATTGGGCAAAACAAAGTCAGATGCTGTCAGTTGCTCACCCAGGTATGCCCTGGAAGATTAGAATAGGTAAATATAATTCTTTGTAAGTAAGGCCTTCTGTGTGTCTTCTGGAACCAAGGACCAGGGTTGCATATGAGGGAATCTAGCAGCCATCTTTAAGACCGCTTTGAACAAAGAGGGAGTTGGGGCAAGGGCAAATAAAAAATATCACAAATCTTTTCTGACATTTTTAAGTTTCCTTTCTCAGTCTGAGAATTCTGACAAAGTTGATTCTGACATTTGCTTGATTTCTTGATGTTTCTGTTGGGGCATGGACTCTTTGCACTGCCTACTCTGACATCTTAACTGATAATACCCACAGTTACCTTTTGGGCCTTAGTTATTGCATGACATGATATGCTGTTCCTTGAATACAATGATGATCTATACATATAAGAACTTATTTCCCACTTACCTTAACCTCCCCCCCCCATTTTAATTATCTAGATGTATTTGTTTTAGAATATAGGCATTTCAGGTCTCCTTTGTACTTTATCAAATCTACACCCTCATAAAAAAGTATCTATAATATAGTTGAAAATACTTATTACAGAAATAATGTCCACTTTCCCCCCACATACTTTCAGATTAAATAAAGTGAAAGATCATTTCAGAAGTAATTATTGTACAACTTAAAAAAATTGGCTACTTGAAATCAATTTGAATTGTTGACAAAATCAAAGGATTTTTGAACAGAGTGAAATATGAACTCTTGTGAAGTTAAACCAATTGTTTTGTTGTTGAGTTTTTTCAAAGAGAAATAATTGCTATAAAATTTTCAAGACTATAATTAGAGATAAAGAGAAATTAACTTTTCTCAGCCATTTTGAAAATATCATTTTAAACTTGAATATTAGATTGTTATTCAATACTTTACAAATTAATATGGTTAAGGATGATTTGGGGGAAAGTATTAATGTATGAGCTGTAATTGATTTCTCATGTTATATAGTCTAACATAATTATTAGAAAGCAGAGTTACCTGAAAAAAAAAAAAAAAACTATGTTGAGAAATATAAAAAACACTAAAATAAATAATCAAAAGGATACCCTTTGATGAAAATTTAGACTTGATTGTAGAAGTAGTGAAACTGGAAGGACTTTAAAGGTAAAGTTTTATTTCATTGTGTTTGGGAAGACAGTGAATACTTGAGATAAAGTGGTGGTGGAGTTTGTTTTTTTAACTTGATTTTTTTTTTTTAAGAGAAGAGAAAATGTACATAGACTGTGTCCCAGTGAGAGGAAGTGGAGCACAAAAGGCCACATAAAGAATGAAATTCCTATAAAGAGTCTTCTGAGCCACTTATATCAACTACTCAGAACTTAGATTTAATTAAATTTACAAGGCTGAGGTTGGGGCAGGACAATAGCCTGTTTTAGGGACAGAGTACCAGCTTTAATTTTAACTTTGAATTTCCTGGCCCCAATCCATTGGTGTCACTACCTCAGTGTTATTTAAATGCAGGGTTTTCAATTTAATTTCCTTTCAAGGGAGACATAAAAAACAGTTTTCTTTTTCCAAGAAACTGCCAACCAATCTCCTTGGGTCTTAGTGGGTAAACAATTGCATTTTCAGTAGAGGAATGCAGTGTATATGGTAGCATGTTAAAGCATTAAAGCATAAATGTATAGATGAAGGTCCTAAAAATTAAACAAGTATTAGATTATTAATAGTGCTGAATTCATTTATATAAATATTGAATGCAGTGAGAGAATTGCTAATTATAAGAGAGATTTGTTTAGGATACTAAAATTTAAATGTAAAAATAGAATGAGGTATTTCTTATAAGAAATATTTCTCTGTCATGCCTTAGATTAATTACAGCGTCTCTCATATTTTATGACTGAGAAATTTGTAATAAACTTCTTTCTGTTGAAAATAGAATATTTTTAGGGTAATCCATATTTTTATAAGCTTCAAAAATAGTAACTGACCATATTTCATCTACTTTTATCTAAACATGTTTTTTTTTTTTTTCTTAGTTAATAGGATAAGAAAAAAATACTGGTTGTTTTCTAATTATTTACTTTATGTATTTGATTACTGAACAGTTGCTATATTGAGATTCTCAGAAATCAAGTAGTAAAATAACCAAGTAAAGAGGCTTTTAGATTCTATATGGTATATCTGTGGTTATTATATATTTTTAAGAGGGCTTTGCCAGACTTTCTTCCAGTATAAGGCTTTTGCACATAGATTTCCTCTTCCAACATTAGTCTTCTTTTCTTTTTTCATCTAGTTAAATTCTTCTCATTCTTTAGATTTTAGCTTAGAGTATCATAAACTATATAGAATAAGCAAAATATGGGTTATTACATGTCAAAACCTATGTTACATAGCCAAAGCAGTAAGCAGAGGAAAACATACAATCTCAAATATATTTATTGCCAAGCAAGAGTAGAAAAAATAAACCAGAAATAGAACAATATAAGCATAAAAAATGTAAGACGTAGAATTAGATAAGTGTAAGTTAATAATTAAAACAAGTAGTTGATCAAAAAGGCTGGACAACTTAAACATTAGCAAATCTGATTTCTAAACAAAAATAAAAGCTACACAAATTAAGAGTGAGAAACAGAACATGAAAACAGTTTCAAAGATTAAGAAAATGGTCAGAGAATGTTATACCCATGTGTTTAAGAATCTGGATGAAATACATTATTTTCTAAGAACAGATAATTACAAAATTTGATTCAAGAGATTTAGAAACCTAAGTAGATCAATAACCATAGAAGAAATTAAAGATGCGGTCCTTCACATTTTTTATCTACCTTAATCCCCTTGGGTGGATTTATACTGATTATTCAGGACTGTGGAAGAGAAAACAAGCGTGCAGTACTCATTCTAGAATTTGAAAGCTCAATAAATCCTCTTTATTTCCAAGTCAAGGCTATCCTCCTCATGGCCCCATCCTATGTCCCAATTTCTTCCACTCAACTTCCATAAGAAGGTTCTAAATTCTGATAACTATGTAGTGCATTTGCATGAGTCTTTCTGCATAATAGCTGATGTATGGAAACAGGAACAACCAGAAGTCATTTGGCATGCGCTGCATAGTTGAGTCTAAGGGGGAGATCCTCTATTCCAGGAGTAGGATTCCAATCAGATTCTTGGCTCACTTCAAACATTTTGGATTTTAGTACTGTAAACAAACATTCTACATTTTCTTTAGAGTTTTTGTTTCCCGATGTTTCTTCTTAACTCAATGGTTTGATACATTGTATTTCTACTAACAATCACTAAATTCAATATATGCCAGCCTTTTAGAGTTAGCAAAAACTGAAATGAAACCAAAGTTAGCACACATATAAATGAAAAATATTGGCCAGTCTTAATTGAGAACATTAATACAGATATTCTAAATAAAATATTAGCAAATTATATCCAGTAGTGAGTGTATTAAAAGAAATAATATATTATGACTAAGTATGTTTTGAGGCAAATAACAGCGACACAGTGACTATAACGTGAAAATGAAATGTACTTTGGAGATTTGGTCTCTATATAAACGTCTATATAAAAGCCCTTGGGGGATCCCTGGGTGGCGCAGCGGTTTGGCGCCTGCCTTTGGCCCAGGGCGCGATCCTGGAGACTCGGGATCGAGTCCCACGTCGGGCTCCCGGTGCATGGAGCCTGCTTCTCCCTCTGCCTGTGTCTCTGCTTCTCTCTCTCTCTCACTGTGTGCCTATCATAAATAAATAAAATTAAAAAAAAAAAAATAAATAAATAAAAGCCCTTGGGCCTTGTGTCTTTTTTTAGTGGTACTTAGCCATTCTTGTTAAAACTGATCAATTAAAAAAAATAAATAAATAAAATAAAACTGATCAATTTTTAAAATATAATTGTTTGTTTTTCTGGTTCAGTGTCTCCCAACATTACTCCTAACTCCCAGCCTTCCCTATCTCCCCTGCACCTTTATTTCTTATTTACATTAGACTTCCAGTGTGCTGATAATATTTTCTTATTTTTGGAAGGAAAAAATTTCCATGACATATTTCTTCATATTACTAACTACCGATGCTTTAAAAACAAAAAAAGTTTTCAACCTGGGATTTATTTTCATCTAGTCTATAGCCAGGCAGAAAAATATGTGATCAAAAGATTTCATTGGGTCTTTTTGTTGTATATTCTTTACTGGCCACACTTGATTCTATCATGTCTTTATAACTTATGTGTCCTAGTGTGGTTTGTTTAGAAGCATTCTCTTCCCCGAGACCTACTGTCAAAATTCAGTCATGTGACCCACACTTGAATTTCTTTAAGTGTTCAAATCTTTTGCCATACCAAAGGCTCCTTCAAACCTTGTAAAGACAACTGAAGTCTCCAGGGCACACATGGTAGAAAAATTACCGGTATATTCTTTTGAACATGTATGTAGGTGACAGATGAGGAAAAAAAGAAGCCAATGGGATCTAGTCTTTCAGCAATTCTGCTTTCTAAGACTCTCCAAACTCCCAAATGAAAAACAAAAGAAATATGTAGTATCCTCTCTTTTCCAGGTGATTATATATCTGTAAAATTTGTGTGTGACCTTCTTCCAGATTCTTTAGATAAAAATAGATTTTATTAGTTACAAAATAATGGCAAATGTGAATTGTATGTAGAATTTGTGTAGAGTGTGTGTTTTTTTAAAAGTTGAGTTGGTTGAGGGACCATTTAAATGTTTGCTTATGTAGAAAATACCCTTGCTTCCTATTATTCTCCAGAGCTCCACAACCACTCATATATACATATTATTATAAATATAGTATTAACAAGTAAATACACTAAATAATTTGTTTCCAATGATTAGAATAGAAATAATCATAGCTTCAGGATACATATGCATAAAGTAATGCTTTAGAACATGCCTTTTTGTGGAAAAGGTTAATCTAGCTTATTGATATAATTAGAAAATCTTGAGAACAGAGGTTCACAGTTTCTATGTGAAGTTCTGCTTTAATTATGCAGTAAGAACACACCTAAATATAGGAGGTGCTCATATTTAGGAGTAGTAGTCACCACTATGTGGTGTTAACACTATTTCTATATTCACATAGATGCTCATTGTTTTTATTATAGATTTTCCTTAGAGAATAATACTGTGTGTGTATGTAGGCAGTTTTAATATTTATTAAAGTAAATGAGAATTCATTAATAAGAATGTCCCTGTGTTTAAAAAAATGATCATTTTATCATTTTGAATACTTTAGTGTAGGAATTTGCAGATAAAATGATTTACTTGTGATTGTGTAGACCTTGATAATGGGGGTATATTATATTACATGTACAAGTTGTAGGGAATATATTATTGAATGTTGAACATGAATTGTACTTTTACTTCCAACCTCCTTAGAGTGTAATGAATTGATTTCCTTGCATGTTTCACAACCTCTAACAAAGTACTATTCTGAAAACTTTAACAGATCAAAAAAATTTAACTAGTTTCCTTATCACAAAAAGCTTCAGCACAATTGACCTGCTGACCTTAATTCCCAGGAAACTGTCACATTACTTCTTTACCCCTTTGTCTAACTTAACAATGTGACCCAAAATACTGCAGAGCTTTAAAGTTTCTCAGCATTGTAAGGTCAAGCTTTGGTCACCATAGTTACAGTTTAGATCTGTGGGTCAGAGGTCAAATAGATTAATGATGTCAGACACATCTTTAAATGGTTCTAACACTACTTCACCATGCGGTAAACAGCTGAGCATATTTGATATGACAAAGACATTCTTCAGTCTTGCTAATAAGATCTTCAGAGACATCTTATAGAAAGGCATGTTCTATAAGAACTTATGATATAGGGCTGTAGAGTAGGCAGTGATAGTTGGCAATTAGATTATCATCAGATGGAGATTGAAAAATAAAATGTAAAAAATTGAAATTACACTTTTTGCACATTTTCTGTTTTATCTGTCTATATACCTGTCATCAATTTAATTGATCATCAGTTTATAAAAACAGGTATCCTCAATTCCCTATTCATTTGTGATTAACTATGAAAATGGATAGAAAACACAGATTTTCTGAATAGGTGTATATACTTTTTTTCTGAATGACTTATGGTATTTTTTTTCTCCCGATTTGGGAAGTATGGATTTAAAATAGTCATATTTGTTTAGGAAAGTATGTTTCAGAAGCTCTCACATTAGAGATCAGGTAAATTCTCCATCTATGTTTTATATCCAAATACTTTTTTATAATGGCCCCAGAGTCTCCCTTTACAGATCTTGGGATCCTATATGCGATTTTGTTGTTGTTGCTCCAAAAAGAAACCGTTCCCTCCTTTTTAAATCAGAATGGAAGAGAAACAAAACAACCCAAAACTTGTAAAAAAAAAATCCAAATGCTATTTTTTTTAAATAAATAAATGCTTTGTAAATAACAGTTTTGAAAAAAAATCACAGAAACATGAAGGAAATATTAAGCAAGATGAAATTAAAATTACTATATTAAAATATATTTTTAGAAAATAAAATATATATATATTTAAGTGAATTTTAAAAATCACCAAATTGTGACTTAAAAATGTGAAGCATACTGTAGAATACTTTTAAAAATCTCTAAGTATGGAATTTTGTAACCAGTAGACAGAAATATGTTTAAGCAACATGCTTAGGTTAAATTAAACATTAAAAGATGCCCTGTTCTGGAAGGTTTTGTTTCTCATGTGTATTTTGTGCAGCTGTAAGATTTTAAGCTTGCTGGAGCATTTGCTCTTGATCTCATACTATAGAGGTAGACAAAGGAGAAGACTAGGAGGTTTGGCAGCTGGAGGTGTTAATATGGAATTTAATAGCAAAAAAAGAGGGGTTGGGGCTTTTCTAGGTGAAATGGAGTTTGGCAACTGGGAGGAGGAAATAAGTCTTGGTGTCTGAGAAAAGCTGCTAGAGCAGTTGCTTTGAGTTTCAGATGACAAGCTAGCTTTCATGTGAATGAATGGATTGTCTCCTGTTTTGCTTTCAATTCAAAGAAAATCATTTTCTCGTAGATATCATGGAAACCAACTATTCAGCAAAGACATTAATTGCTGACCTGTTTGGCAGCACTTAGGGACATTGGTTCAACAAACTGATGGAGTATTCTGTTTGGTTATTATGCCAAGAGAATGGCAAATCAATATTTAACTATCTTTTGAAGAAGCCATACCATTAAAACATTGGTTTTGTTTAAAACTGTTTATTTACACACATGGGAAATATCCTGAAATGCAAAAAAATATTATTCTAAATGTAGAAAAATTATAAGTCAAATAAAATATCAGGTTGAGTTCTGGCCTTCAGAATCTGAAGTACCATTCTGTTTATTAAAACGATGTGTGCCTTGCTTTTAGATTTCTTGCCCTGATACTCACATTATTAACATGGGTAAATCTACCAACACTTGATTTCTGAATCTTTGTTTATCAAAAATGTAGAATTTGGGATATTACATTTTATTTACTCTTCTTTCTTAAAATAATTCATTTCTTGTTTACTTCCTAGGCCTTTTTATTTAATTTAATTTTGTCAGTTTACCCATTACACTCTAGCTTGTGTCCTGGTCAGAATTATACGTGTTTTGCCACTGTAGCAGAGTTTATCCATCCTAGGTACATATTAAAATCGCTGAAGCACTCTGCCCTGGCCCACCCAAGACCAGTTGAGATAATATAGTGGAAGGAATGTATGCTTTGGACCCAAACTTCCCTGTGCTCTGACTCTGCCATGTAGTAGCTGTGCATTGTTGGCCAAACTACCTAACCTCTTGTTGTCTGTTTCTTTATCTCTAAGAGAGAAAAATAATACTTAATTTGAAGGATTTTGTGAGGATTTTATAAAATATTGGTATTAACTTCTAGCCTCATCTGTGGTACCTAGGAAACATTCAATAAAAATAAGAGATAATAATAATAGCACTCTTCAATTAGTTTGCTATGGGACCTTGAGCAAGTCACTTAACCTTTTCGGGCCCATTTCTTTACATACAGAATATGGATACCACACTATCCACCTCAGTGAATATTTCTGGGAATCAAATTATAGATGTCCATGAAAGGGCTTTGAAAATAGAGAACTATGCAGTAATGTAAGATAGAGCTTTTACACCAATTGCTAAGGCTGCTAGTTCCAGGCTTAAATAAAACACCATGAAAATTTGAAACTATTTGTGTGAGGCATCCGATGCTTCGTTTATCATTTTCTCAGGTTTCCTGGAATGCTCTAATGAGTTGCAGATTACACCATGGTTCCTATGTTGTTGAATACTTGGAGTGATGATATCTGTGAAGAAGAATATTTTCACCACCTTGTCCTGTCACTATTTGGCATTTGTCTTCCAACTCTCTGTCACATAGAGTTAATGAAGACTTGAAGGTTTCTTTGACTTTTTCCAACTCTGTATATTCCTCTTGGTTACAAAGACCCCTTCTTCAGGAAAGGTAAATTGCCTGGAAGTCATTCCCTCCCTCCTTTCTGAACTCATCTTGTTATTTTCACCGAGGATCTTTGAAACCTAAGGAGAGAGTCAAATGCCAACCAAATTGGATTTGTCTAGAATTATCCACCTCTTAGCATTTTGCTTTACTCAGTTCATATATTTTTTTTTTTGTGCTTAGCATATTCTTTTATGTTTATAGCCCCCTCCTTTTTTTTTGCAACGAATATAGCTTTATTGTTTTAAGGCTATTGTTTACTGTGTTATAACTATTGTTTTTCATTGATCTGTGTCACATGTAAAATGCCATATCAAATATTCCTATAGCTTAGTAATTACCTTCAAGTCTGTAACCAACAGCCTGTAACTGACCCAAAGTGCTCTAAGTGATTAATTTTTTTGTTTTCCAGGAGTACTGAATATCAGTCCATGATATGCATTTACAAAGCACAGGTTGTATGACACCTGTTGCTGCAGTGAAATAATTTTGTGTGCATTTCATATTTTACGTAGTATATATGGCAGTGGTTCTCAAACTTAGCATGTGTCAGGATTACCCTGAGGTCTTCTTGAAACACACACTGCTAAGCCCACTTCCAGAATTTCCTGTTCAGTAGCTCTGGCATGGGACCTCAGACTTTGCATTTTTAACAAGTTTCCAGGCCTTCCTGGATGTGGTGAGTGCTCAGTTGCACTGCACAGATACCCTCCCACAGTAGGGCACTTATTCCCGACTGCAAGGAGTACTGGCTATGATGGCTCCCAGGCCCTCTCTGTCAATTACCTTCATCTGATAGGAGCTGCCTCATTTGAGGCTATACTCCTCATTATACTTGCACCTCACATAAAATGATAGGTCCATTCAGGGATTACAAAAAGCAGTCCTTGCCTCAGTTTAGGATAAACAGTTTCTGTAGGATTGGTTGAGTCCTCTGTTGTAATTATATTACAGCTCAGTTTTTCTCTCTACCTAATCCTGCTTCCTTTACTCTCAAGAGCACTCTCTGATTAATCTTTATCTCAAAGTCTGTGTCCACAGATTTTGGCCTGCAGAAGTAGATAATAAAATAATATTGTAGTTTTTAAGTACATATCTGACAATAATTAAATATCCCAACTCATTCTTATATAGGAGCATGAGGAAATTTTTTGTGGCTTATTTAGTGATTTGTGAGGCCCTAGCCATCTAATTCATCATCAGAATCTGAGGAGGGTAGTACCTAATCTTCTTATACTGTGATTTAGAATTTTTAATAGTTCTCTTTAGCTATTTTATTGCCTTTCCAGTAGCATGTCAGTTCTTCTCTTCTTAGGCAAAATTTGGTCACTGTCTTCTGTTCTGTTCAGCTGCATTCTAGTTGCTAAGGTTTTCCCACAATTGCCATTTTTCAATTCCGTATTGATTCCATTTCATCTGCAACAAATGTTTTTCAAGAAGCTCTTGAAATTCCATGTCTTTCATAAAGCAGGTTGTTCTGTAGTGGGTTAGAAATAGTATAACTCCCTCTCCACATCCACCCTAGAGCACATCTCTAGATGTGCTTTTCTTCAGGCAGTTTTGCTGCTAATAAGGACTAGCACTAATGTTTCATATGTGATCAGTACTCAAACACTTTAGACAAATTAACTATTTTAATCCTCATGATACTCTGTGAAGAAGGTCCTATATTCCTATTTTAGAATAGAAAAAACCAAGGCCCAGGGAGGTTAAATAACTTTATAGAATCATGTAACCAAGAAGCAGTGGAACCACAATTTAAATCCAGGAAGATTGGCTCTAGAATTTGTGCTTTTCACTTGTGCAGCATGCTATAAATGTTTATACATGATGTGTTAGCAGTTGGAATTGTGTTATGCTTTGGTTCAAGTTAACATAATTTTTAACAGCTTTATTGAGATGTAATTCACATACTATAAAATTCACCCATCTAAGTGGTAGATTCAGTGGGTATTCATATATTACAATATTATTTTTTAATTGTAAAATATAATAGAAAATTAGCCATTTATCTATTTTCCCAGTTTTATTGAAATGTAATTGCATATAGTACTGTGTAATGATTTAATAAATGTATATATTGTTAAATGATCACCACAATAAATTTAATTAACATTCATCGCCTGATACAGTTGCAATTTTTTTTCTTATGATGACTTTTAAAAATCTAGACTTGTAGCAACTTTCAAATATGTGATACAGTTATATTGTTAACTGTAGTCACCATGCTGTATACTATATCCCCAATCACATTATTCCATGAACTAAGTAAGTTTTTGAAGCTCTGGCTTTGATGAAAATGGTCATCAATTTTCTAAAATTAAACTATGGTGATAAAAAGGATAATGTTTCATTTGTTCTGGCATCACATATACTATAAGTTTCTCAATCCTGAGAAGGTTAACATGGCTTCTTGTCTAGCACCTACAAATTTGTCAAGTATTCTATGTTTTTCAGGAGGCAACCTTAGGATTTCCCACACTCCGTTCAGTCTTGAACCACTTTCAGAATTTTTGCTATAACTGAGTAATCCATTATTAATATTTGGTCTCTTCTGTTATGTTGTTTTAAGAAAAAAAAAACCCTAAATTTAAAAAGGAACATTGGCATATCTTTAATAAAAGAAAAATCAATGTTTCCAATAAATACATAATTACTGAAGTAAAAAAGCTGTTCCTATGTTTGCTACTTAAAATCATCTTAAAAAACACTGTAAATAAACCAAGACACCAGACTCTGAGGAACACTACTCCAAGTTGAAACAAGAATTTGGTGCACCTTTTGAGAGGATGCATTTATTAAAAAAGTTAGGGGAAGAGGGAACCCACAAAATTTTCTCTCAGTCTGGAATTAAGAACGTGTTGGTGCTATGTATATATACACATACACACAGATATATATAAATATATACATACACACATATACACATACACACACATATATAAATGTATTAAAATATATATATATGTATATATATATATATATTTATTTATTTATTCCTGAGAGAGAGAGAGAGAGAGGCAGAGACACAGGCAGAGGGAGAAGCAGGCTCTATGCAGTGAGCCTGATGTGGGACTTGATCCTGAATCTCCAGGATCAGGCCCTGGGCTGAAGGCGGCATGAAACGCTGAGCCACCAGGGCTGCCTGGTGCTATTTATATTTAAGAATAAAAATACAGGGCAGGAAATTATTATTGGTTAGAGAAATTGTGGGGACTTTGTTGTTTCTAAACACTTCAAAAATTTAATGTATCAGCTATAGGGATGGATCCTTTAATTAATTTGGCTGTTTGAAGGGAGAAAAAAGGAGACTATTATTAGGAATAAAAGCCAACTTTTCATTAAGTTCAACTTTTATCCATTATAGTAATCCAGAATTATGGCCATCAGCATCTTCGTTACTTCTTATGTGTGTTTTCTAATAGAGAAATTTAATGACATATTTTCATCAACTCTTTTATCAGGGTTTTATAATTTAATGTATTGCCAGTCTTTGGAAATATAGATTCAAATCCCTTGTAGTTTTCAGATGTTATTTATAGTAACTATTTGTTTTTAAAACTTTGGTTATTTAAATGCTTTATTTACTCATTTGCTAATGCTTCTTGGAAACCTAGTCTTGCATTATGAAAAGGCTAAAATGCCAGAATACTTTGGTAAATAAAAATGTCCACTTAAATTCTCATATTATTTAACACCAAGGAGTGTAGTCTAATTGATACTTCTAGGATTCAAATTCATAAAAATCTAAGATTTTAAGTCAATGATATTTTATTAGAGAAGAAAACCATTGGGAAAGGAATTTTTAATTGTCAGGGAACAAAGAGGAACTGATTATCATTTGAAATTATTAGTCAATGGAGATCTCTGGGTAGCTCAGTGATTTAGAACATGCCTTTGGTTTCAGGGCATGATCCTGGAGACCTGGGATCAAGTCTCACATCAGGCTCCCTACATGGAGCCCACTTCTCCCTCTGTCTCTGCCTCTCTGTGTGTCTCTCATGAATAAATAAATAAAATCTTAAAAAAAAAGATATTATTAGTCAAGAGCTTTCTTTCACTTGCCTAACATTAAAAAAAAATATTTTTTGAGACAACTATATGGTAAGTCATGGCTTTTACCATTTTATAATCGGTACCAGCTGTAATTGGCATGAAGGTACGAAGTGAACTAAAATTGTGTTAATATAAATACAAACGTTTTGTTTCCATCTGAGAGAAGAAAGGTTTTTAATGTCCCCTGTTGTGCATATTTATTGGAGAAAAGTCCATGGCCAGGCTACATTACATTGCAGTTGATTTTTAAATATGGAGCTAAAAGGGAAATGTCATGAGTGATGTGACCATATGTCAAGTGTAAATGGAGTCAGAGCAAGTGGACAAAATCTGCACAAAGCCAGGCAAATGCATTGGAGGACAGTCTGAAGAATTTTAAATTCATGAAGCTATGAGCCCAGTGTATAATGTTTATTACACATACTTGTAGTTCTTGTGCAATTTGGCTCATTGTAGCTCTTGTTACAACCGTGGTAATTTTTGCTAAGTGAATTTAAATAACATCTCATTCCATTTCAGATATGCTTTTAGAATACCGGGAACTTTTTAGGAGTTCTCTTTTGAAATCCTTAGGAGTTCTTTCCTAGCCAAGAAATCAGTTTTCACAGTAATTATAAATTGGGAATGCAGGTAAGAGGAAGGAAGAAACACAAAAGGGTGCTTTATGTAATCCCACTCCTCTGCTCTGTTCAAAGGTGTCAAAAAAGAAATCAGGGATTGTTAAAACTCATACTGAGGGATTTTAGAAGGCATCAAATTGGTGACAAGTTACAATGAAAACTTTTCATTGTAAATGCTCTCAGCTAACAGTATGACATCTCATCTTAGTAATCAGTAGAAAAAAACTTCTTTTGCGCAAAGTAAAGTGTATTCTAAAGTAATTTTTTTAGATGGAAATGTAGATAGACTAATCATTTAAGTAAAGCTTTAGGAGTAAAATGATACATCTATCATTTTAGTTATATATGTTATATACATTTTTATTAAAATGTAGATGGCTATACCTTTATCAAATTACAGTTTTATTATTTCATTGCTGTTTACATTAACTTCCATTAACTCTGTTGTGATTCATAGTTTAAAATGGGCCACAGAAATTACTTTCATCATTTCACAATTTTAAAATAAGTATCAACATAAGGCTATTCTGTTCCTTTAATGGATCAGTTTAATCCTTAGTAATGTAACCCTTTAAAGTCTACATGTCAAAGATAGCATTTTAACTTGAAGAAAGTAAACATAAAAGAACTTTAAAGTTTTTAGTATCTGTTTCTTTTACTGATTTTAATGGACTTCCAAAACAATCAAGGACAGTGGGTGGCCTCTTACTGGCAGAAAAAAATTTTAAGTGCAAACGTTTCTTTTCCCATGTTGACTTATTACCTGGAATATATATGCTCTCTTTTAAAATCATATTTGGCAAATTAGCTTATTGAAATGCAAAGTAATAGGATATTGCTTTTCAGTAGTAACTTGAAAATCTACCCTTTACTATTTCAAATGATCAAAAAAACAAAATACATTCATCCTTAGGTACACATTGCATATACCAAAAGACATGTAAAGGCATGTGACTTTGCAATAATGGTTGCATTACCTGCATATTTTTAAAATTAAAGAACACATTATTTACTCATATTTTCATGCACATTTTTATCGAAGACTTGTAAGCACATAGCTAGAACAGCTTATTTTTGTTGGGCAACTAATAGGTCCTTTGCTAAATGCATTCAATTCAATATATTATTTAGTTTTCACCATAACCTTAAGATACATATTGTTTTTATCTCCATTTGCTGAGAACACGAAGACAAACAGAATGACTTACTCAAGGGGATATTCTTAGATACTGTTAGCTTAGTGATTGAAATTCTCATCTCTCTGTGTTTACAAAGAGCCATGATGTAGAGTAGCATGCTGTGAAATCTGTCCTGTAGAATTCATTGTTTCCTAAAATACTGCAATGACAATGATAGCTTATCTCCATTGAATTCTGCCATACTTATTCTTCCAGATTCTTCTCTCTTTTCTCTGGTGGCTCAATCTTAGTCTCCTTTGTTTTAAATGCAGAAGAGAGGCCAAGGCCAGAGATAGATATGGCATGAGGGTATGGCTCTGGATGAGATCACCAAGACAGTCTGGAGCAAAAGCAGAGCTGAGGATAGAAACCAGGAAGCTCCAGTGATCTGATCAAATTTATGCTTCGGGAGAATGAATCTGACAGCAGGTAAAATCTACTGAGGAAGAATATAGCAGTAAATTACCACTCCAATCCAAATGTATGATTTTTGAGATTCTTCTGCTGACAGTGACTTGAGAAGTCATGACAATTCTCCCAGTGATTCTTGGCTTTGTCTTTTGTTTATGGCTTCATAATTTATCATAATTTTTCCCTGCAGCCATTTTTATTGCCTTCTAGCACTATCTTTTGGAATTGTAAATTCTCTAAGTTTGCTAGTCACGCTATAAGGTAGAACTTTTAGTGAAGAAGATATTATTATATCTATTTTACAGAGGAAATAAGACAGAATGGTCAATTTCTTGAAAAGCAACACAGCTAAAAAGAAGAGGCAGGGACAAGAGGCCTAAGTGGGTGTCCATAGACCTAGGACTCTTTCTGTTAAACTACAATTGCCCTTTAATGAGGTTAAAGTTTTTTTTTTTTTTCTCACTAGATGATATTGATGAGTATTGATTGATTAATATGAACGACTTATAAATCTCCTTCAGGTTATTCACTAGGATATTGCAGCTTAGTGGATTTTTCTGATGGCAGTTGCCATCTCTCTTAAATGCCAGTTCCTTTTGATTTTAAGTATATTTTGTGGAGATCTTATAAGACACACTACTTTGTTTAATATATAATAACAACAAAAGGACAACCATTTGTTGATACCTTTGTGATAACATGAAGATCATTTACTATATTTTGATTACTCCACAAGAGCCAGCCATTCCTTTTTTTTTAATTTTTGAATTCAAGTATAATTAGCATACAGTTATATTAGTTTCAGTTGTACAGTATGATTCAGCAATTTTATACATTACTCATTGTTCATCATGACAACTGTACTCTTAATCCCCTTCGCCTATTTCACCCATCCCTTCCTTCATCAGTCTTCCCTCTGACAAGCAACAGTTTGTTCTCTATATTGAAGAGTCTATTTGTTTGTCTTTCTTTGTTTGTTGCTTTTTAAATTCCACATATGAGTGGAGTCATATGGTATTTGTCTTCTGCTGACTGATTTATTTCTTTTAGCATTATACCCTCTAGTTCCATCCATATTGTTGCAAATAGCATATTATATTTTTTTCTATGGGTGAGTAATATTCCATTATATATATATATATATATATATATATATATATATATATATTCCACTTCTTTTTCCATTCGTCTATGGATGTACACTTGGGTTGCTTCCATATCCTGGCTATCATGAATAGTGCTGCAATAAATGTGTGGGTGCATATTCTTTCTTTTCAAATTAGTGTTTTTGTACTCTTTGAGTAAATACTCAGTAGTGGAATTACTGGATCATATGACAATTCTATTTTTTGAGGAACTTCCATACTGTGTTCCCCAGTGTCTGTGCCAGTTTGCCAAAGGAGACATATCTAGAAAAATGTTTCCATGGCTGATGTCAAAGAGGTTACTACCTATGTTTTCTTCTAGAAATTTTATGGTTTCAAGTCTCACATTTAGGTTGTTAAACCACTTTGAGTTTATTTTTGTATATGGTATAAGAAAGTGATTTCATTCTTTCGCATGTAGGTGTCCAGTTTTCCCAGAACTATTTGTTGAAAAAACTTTTCCACATGATATATTCTTGCCTCCTTTGTTGTATATTAATTTACCATATAATCATGTGTTTATTTCTGGGCTCTCTATTCTGTTCCATTGATCTATGTGTCTGTTTCTGTGCCAGTACCATACTGTTTTGATTACCATAGCACTGAACTGCTGGGCACTATCCCTGCATTGTTCCCTGTGAGGCTTTTGTTGGGGGGGGGGGTCTGCTGTCAGACCACATGTCTGCCCCCCTTCTGTCTGTTGGGATCACAGTAACCCTGAACTATCAGCTCTGTCTTTATGTTGCCCCGTGGAGTTCTTTTGGTGGGTGAGGCCAGCAGTCAGATGAAATGTCTGCCCCAGCCCACTGGTAGGGCTGCTGTGGAACTGGTGTGTGTGGTTCTTTCCCTCTCCTCAGGGCAAGAGTGATTTTTGGAGTGGTGCTGGCCAGTGTTGAAGCTGCTTGCACAATAAGATGCTTGTGGTGGCTTTGCATGGACCCCCGCCAAGGGCAAGTTGAATGGAGCAGTCAGCAGGGGAATATAGGGGGCAGGGGGGCAGGGCATGAGGTTTTAGCAAGTTAGGTGGTAAGCGTTCATGCTGGTTCCCGCAGTTGTCTGGGTATCTTGGCTGGAGGTAGGGGAGAGAAATTGTGCCAGCTCTTGTCTTTGGAGAAGTCTCCTAAAAATCTACCCCTTTTGCACACATTCTGATATTAATAAATAAATAAATGTCCTTCCCATATACCCCATCCCCTTGTCAAACTGCTGCTTCTGTGCTGTTTCTCCTTGAGGCTGGTGGTTATGCTGTCTCTTTAAGGGTGACACTGTTTCCTATTGCCCTCTGGCTCTTGCAGAGCCAGGCCAGTTGATTTTTAAAGTTCCTGGTGTTAAGCCTCACTGATTGTAAAAGCTCATGAAGTTAAGCCCCTATGGTTTTCAAAACCAAAGGTTATGGGGATTTGTTTTCCCAGTGCAGGTCCTCCATGTATTCGGTTCCTCATGTGGGGTCTCTTTCTCTCCCTTCTCCATACTTGTAGTGTCTCTCCCTTTTGCGGTTAGTCTCTCACATGTGCCTGACTGTGTCTCTACCTTTCCTACCATTTTCAATATGACTTCCTTTCTATGATTGACTGTGGAGACCTTGTTCTGCCAGTCTTTGGGTAATTTTCTGGGTTAGTTATACTGACACAAGTTTTATATTGGTATTTCCATAGGATAAGGTAAGCTCAGTATCCTCCTACTCTGCCATCTTCCCTGGAAGTCTAAAACTGCCATTCTTTGGCAGCTGCTGTCTCACTTCTAATTTGCTGTTCCTAGTTAGCATAACATTGAGGAACAAATATTGCAGTTCACAGAACTATAGCTGTAGCAAGAATACATAGTCTATGGATGAGGGAAGACCTGGGTAACTCCTTTATGAATGCAGGCTAGTTGTATGGGCTTCAGTAAATATAAGCACTGGGGAGAGACTGTTTTTGACCATCTTTTGATTTGTTGTCTGGTGTCTAGATAGTTAAAATTGACAGAAAAGTAGCCTGTGTATAAATGAAGTGCCACTGAACCTTTTTTCTTTTTCAGGCCTGGATATGCCCCCCCACTCCCTGCTCCAGTCATTAGGACAGATCAGTAACTTGAAACAAGTAGGGGCAAATCTATAATATAAAAAAACCAATGTGCTTTGAGGAACTTTTAGTTTATTAGGTAAGTTATCAATGGCATTTGGACTAGATCGGCAGCTTCCCTGGGGATGAAAGTAGGAGGTTAGAAATGTGCTAAGATTGTCAGAACATTCTGTTTAGGCCACCATTGGACCTGTGTGTTTTATATTTAAGAAGCAGTAGACAGAACAGCAGTCTAATTTTGTAGAAGTAACTGATAATACCTTTTCAGGAAACTATGAAATTAGTTTTAGTGTCATTTTTTTCTCTCCTCTTCTTTTAATTGAAGTGAAATTCACATAACATATGACCTATTTTAAGGTGACAGTTCAGTAGCATTTAGTGCAATTTTAATGTTACCTATCACCTCTAGATTCAAAATCTTTTCATTATCTCCAGAAAAATACGCCATACCTATTTAAGTATTCACTCCCTATTTTCTCTTCTCCCCATTAATGGTAAAGCTACCATTAATCTACCTTTTGTTTCTATGGATTTACCTATTCTGGATATTTCATATAAATGAATCATACAATGTATGACCTTTTGTGTCTTACTTCTTTCACTTAGTATGAAGTTTTCAAGGCTCATTCAAGCTGTGGCATGTATCAGTACTTTGCTCCTCTTTATGACTGAATAATATTCACATATATCACAATTTTTATATTCATTTGTTGATGGGCAGTTAAGTCATTTCTACTTTTGACTATTTATACATAAGACTGCTATAAATATTTGTGTACAAATTTCTATGTGGATAGAAAGTTTTCATTTTTCTTGGTAATGTATCTAGGATGGAATTCCTATGTCATATGATAATACTTTAACTTTTGAAGGCTTTTTTAGTAGGGTGAAGTTAGCCTTACATAAATTGCTATGAAGTCTTCCCTCCATTTTTTGAAAGAGTGTGAGAGAATTGGTAGCATTCACCAGGGAAAAACTGTCTGGTTCTGAATTTTTCTTAGGAGGTTTCTGGTTACTGATTCAATCTCTTTACATTTGATTCTCCTTATTCACAGTAGTGATTTTTATAAAGTTACTGCAAACACTGAATTAGAGAAAATTGAGCCATTGCGTCTAGAGGAAATTCAGGGTTAGGTTTCTGAAAGTCTCTTGTCACAAATTTTTGTCAACCGATCACTACCTAACCTTGTTTTATGTATGCATCTCTTTGTGTATGTGTATGTGTATGTCTCTTTAAAGATACCTATTTAATATTTATTTCTTACAATTAATTATATACATTATTTTCTTTTGACAATAAAACAGCCAACAGAGTTTAACATTTTCTGGACTTTGGGTAACATTACTATAATTTATTTAGCTTTTAACATCAGAACAATGCTTTCCACTATGGTTTTTGTTATTAGCTGTCATCTCATGAATCCACAAATTTAGCTGCTTTTCTGTCTTTCCATAACTACATCATACATTCTAAGTGTTATTTAGCACTTTATGGAGTGCACTTAAAAAGAGATTGGCAAGTGTCCTCTTCCTTTGTCTGGATGTACCATATTATTGATTCATTAACATTAAACTCATGGCCAACAGACTGTATAACTGATGCCTGAACACAAATTTTCTCCAAAAGGCACATCACTTTTGGCCCTTAGAAACACTAGCCTACGCTTCAGCACTATTTAAACAGTGAAATCACTACCAAAGAGCACAAAAATGTAAAAATAATAATAATGATAATTAAGTAGACTGAAAAGAATATTGAGTATGAGAGCTTAAACAAGAAAACAGAGCTTTTTTGAACTCAGCTGGGAATGTGCATATTAGACAATTGAATTTTTTTGCTAAATGTACATGAATGACTATAAAAATGCTGGTGAATATTGCTTTTGGGGTTACACATAAATTTTAGTGAGCAGGTGAATTTGCAAATATTGAGTCCATGAATAAAGAGGTTTGACTATTTTTAAAATATTTTATTCTGTCTCTTTTTTTTTTTCCCCTTTCCTCCTTGTGGGACTTTCATCATGCATATGTTGATATGCTTTATGGTGTGGCATTTCAATGCTTTGGCTTTTTGCATTAGAAAAAAAATATTCTTTTTCCTTTCTGCTCCTTAGATTGGATAATTTCAAATACTCTACCTTCAAGTTTACTTTTCTTCTTCTGACTGATACAACCACTATTGAATCCTTCTAGAAAATTTTTATTTCAGTTTCTATACTTTTTCAGCTCCATAATTTCTATTTGATTCTTTTTTATAATTTCTATCTTTATTTATGTTCCCTACTTGTTCATACATTATTCTCCTTTTGTTCTCTGTTCATGATTTCCTTCAGCTTCCTAAGCTTAAGACCATAATTTAGTCTTTGTATGTTTAAGTCCAATAACTGGGCTTCCTTAGGAATGGTTTCTGTTTGCTTCTTCTTCTTCTTCTTCTTCTTCTTCTTCTTCTTCTTCTTCTTCTTCTTCTTTTCTGTAAATGGACCATGTGGCTTTGCATGTTTTGTAATTTTTTCTGGAGAACTGGACATTTTGAATATTGTAGTGTAGTGACTGTAGAAATCAGATTCTTAACCCTCACTTGGTGTTTTTGTTGTTACTTGATAAAGTCTACAGTCATCCATTTATTTAGTGAATTTTTCTATTTTTCTCCACCAAACTTATATTCCTTGTCATGTGTAGTCCCTAAAGTATGTGTTCCATGTTCAGCTAGTGATCTTACAAAGAATTCCTTGAAGGCCTGGATCTAAAAAGAAAAGAAAAAAAGTATTCTTTATCTCTAAGATTTATTGGCAGATGCTACTTAGGAAGCTGCTTTAGCCCAGTATGTTTGAAACAGTGGCCAGCCTCTGTGCCAGTTCCTCAGTGAATGGACAAACAGATCAGAATACACAACCTCAGTTTTTGTTGGATAATGTAGATGGGAATTGGAGGATAATAGCTGCCATGTGAATGCCAAATTTGAGAAATTTATCAGGAATTTTACAGTTTTTTCATTCCGCCACCCCTGGGTGCTGCCAGTGTTTCACTAGACGGCAGAATGCTGAAATAGTTTATTCTGACAGTTCTAGACACTTCAATAGTTGTTTCTGTAGATATATTAATTCCTGGAGCATTCTACTCCACCTTATCTGTGTTGTTACTTTGGTACAATTTTTACTTTGTCTTTAATTTTTTTTTTTGTAGATGAATTTTAAGTGTTGTTTGCAGTCATTTGGAATTTCATAGTAAGTACTTAAAGTCATTTAACAGTAGAGATTAACTAAAATGGGAAAATGCACATAAAATAAAACATTTGTTATCATCATGGTTTTTCTTTTTATGGAACTGACTTAACTATTCTTCATTAATGACACAAATTAAGGGGCATGTGGAGTTTTTTCATTTATAAAACAATAGTTTCAGGTTTTAGACTTTAAAACTTGGTAGACCTTTAGATTCTAAAACTTACAGAAGGAAGTGGGAAAAATTGTTCACAGGGATATTACATGATTTTCAGAGGAAGCTATAGTTTTGGAAGGAAGCTTTTTTGTATACATATTAATAATGATGATGGCACAGTCATACTTATTTTCCTAAAATAACTATACTGCACATTAAATTAACTGAATAAATATTTAGGAAATATATCCAAATAATGAAGGACACATAATTAAAACCTAAATAGCTCATTTTTTAAGCTAATCCTAAATTTACTTTTCTATTTTTTCTTTTTTTTAAATAATAAATTTATTTTTTATTGGTGTTCAATTTGCCAACATACAGAATAACACCCAGTGCTCATCCCGTCAAGTGCCCCCCTCAGTGCCCATCACCCATTCACCCCCAACCATATAAAACGTTCTTAGAGGGATCCCTGGGTGGCGCAGCGGTTTGGCGCCTGCCTTTGGCCCGGGGCGCGATCCTGGAGACCCGGGATCGAATCCCACATCAGGCTCCCGGCGCATGGAGCCTGCTTCTCCCTCTGCCTGTGTCTCTGCCTCTCTCTCTTTCTCTCTGTATGACTATCATAAATAAATAAAATTAAAAAAAAAAAAAAAAACGTTCTTAGATAAATTCAGCACATGATTAAAACTCATTAAAATATCTAGTCTTTAGTGTGAATTTGGAAATCCATTGATTGCACAGTAGACATTCAATAACTGTTTCATGATGAGGAAGACAAAGAAGAAAATATTTTTTCTTATCCTTAAAAGCTATTATTGTTTTACAGAATTACAATGGGACTAAATAAGTAAAATCTGGGAAGGAAATTACTTCTTTATATAATCTAAAATATGATGAATAAAGAGCTTGTACACTTGATCTTAGACAAAAGGCTGAGAAGCTATAATCAAGAGCTTTTCAAGTAACTACTTTTGGCACTAAGTTTTATGAAAACTTTTGGTGGTGAAGTCAGTTTTGAAAAAAGATAAATGGAAGTATCTATATTAAAATCTGATTGAAATCTGTAGTATTAAAATCAAAACATTCTTTTGAAGCTTAAAGAACTCTTGTCTTAGGAATGTGACTTTTCTTTTTTTTCCTCAGTAAAAATAAACCTCCATAATACTTCTTTCCGTAAATTTTTTTTTTTTAAATTGTCATTCTCTTTCCATAGGAAACGTTCTCATATTTTATCAATACCTCACAAAACCAAATTAGACTTTCTAATGAAGTCTCAAATAGAAACCGAGATATCTCAATTAGATAATTGGACTTGGTACGTTTAGTGAATTGTTACATATTTTAAGATTGTACAAATACTTTTCCTTTCTTTTTTCCTTCCTCCTTTTGTTCCTCCCTCCCTCATCTCTTCCTCTTTCTTTTCCTTTCTTCTCTCTCTCCCTCCTTTCTTTTTTCCTTTTTATTCTTAAGGTATGATATAAAGTGGCTTCTATCTACTTATCTATGTAGGTATATAATTGCACTATTTTCCAAAACCTTATATGATCTCAGAAGATTATTCTAATTTATTTATATAGATCAGATATTGATTCCTTTGGGAGAATCTTTAATATTATAAGCCACTGAAATATTTACTATGCTGAAGTTGGACTTTACTAATACATAATAATTAATACCCCATATCAAAGTATATAAATTAAGATCAGGAAAATTGTTTAAAAAATTTAAAAATAATTATATAATACATTTCTAGTTATCAGAAATATTTTATGATTTTGCCTGCAGTTAAATATTAGACCAAGATACGGCTTCATTTTGTCCTAATATTATAAAAATGGCTTAATCATTAGATATAAGAAATCCTTTTATTGGGATAATTTTTAAACTCATTTCTGAGAAAAAATAGCATGAAATGATTTTTTTGAACTACAGTCTTGACATTTTATGAAGTTTGTTGGTAGTAATGATGATGGTGGTAGTGATGATGATAATATTGGTAATGATAATGCAGCCATCTCAACAACATATCTATGATTTGAGTACATTAATGTTTTAAAAATGTCTGATACCTTAGTATTGATGTCTTTTTTTTTTTTTTTTTTTTTTTGTCTTTTTTTTTTTTTTAATGCTGTAACTTACAGATTTGACTTTTAAAAGTCACATTGAGGTATTATTAACAAATTAGAATGCTGATCTTGGAAAGATTGTACATTTTGGTAAATGAAAAATAATGAAGTATTTCAAATTTTGCTAATTTGTTTTCTGTTTAACCAAAGATTAAGCTGTTTTAGGGTGAGTAAAATTTAAATTTGTAAACTATGTTGACTTTTACAGAGAGGAAGTACTTTATAAAATTAAAAACAGTGAACTAATGTAAAATATTATTTTAATATGCAAACACATTTCATGAGAGTGGTATTTATTTATTTATTTATTTACTTATGAGAGAGAGAGAGAGAGAGAGAGAGAGAAAGCATGAGTGGGGCGCAGGGGCAGAGAGAGGGAGAGAGAGAGAATCTCTCTCAGTCAGACTTCATGTTGAATGTGAAACCTGTTGTAGGTTTCTCACAACCCAGAGATCTTTACCTGAGATGAAATCAAGAGTTGGATGCTTAAGTGAATAAACCTTAGAATGGCCATTTTGTACCTGTACATTGATAATGGTTCAGGTAAAGGATTATATAGATATAGATATATAGATATAGATATAGATATAGATATATGTTGTTAAAATGAGTATACATTAATGTCATACAAAAGAGTGGGAAGATAATTATGTAATTGAAAAATAAATATGCGTATAAAAGTTTAATGCTCAGTAAAATTTCATATCAGCATTTGAAGGAAATGGTTAGAAAATAAATGTCTTTTTAATATGAATAATAGGGACACCTGGGTGGCTCAGTGATTGAAAGTCTGCCTTTGGCTCTAGGTTTGGTCCTGGAGTCCCAAGATCAAGTCCCACATTGGGCTTCCTGTAAGGGGCCTGCTTCTCCCTCTGCATATGTCTCTGCCTCTCTCTCTATGTCTCTCATGAATACATAAATAAAATCTTTAAAAAGTAATAATAATATGAATAATAACTGGAATTTTGCCACCTTAGTGGTATAAATTGGAGTAAAATCTTGATGGCCTTTCTGTTACCTATTGATATAAATAATATAGATAATAGATTCCTTTTATTATTTCTTTTTCTTTTTCTTTTTTTCCTTTTTAAATTTTTTTTCCTTTTATTATTTCTTAAAGAGAATGTCTCTATTGGAAGACTCATTCTTAGACTTTTAATAATTATTCATTGTATGTTACAGAAAACTCTTAAGTATAACATGTTTTCATTATGAACGTTTTAACTTCATTTAGAATGAACTCAACATGGGAACTATTTTGAGTTTACCTGAATTCATTTTATCAGGGAATGCACCCTGACTTATTAGGTGGGGAAGTGCCATGGTGAGTTTGGTTAAGTATTCTTCCAGGAATCAGAATTTCCAGAGTGTTAATTCTGTCTTTGTTGCAGTATTTGATGCTTTTCGATCTAGCCACATGTGGTTGTTGAGTTAAAATATGGCTAGTAAAAATGTACCAAAACTGTAAATTGCATACAAATAAATACTTAAGAAAAAGAATATAAACTCTCATTAATAATTTATTATGTTGATTATATGTTGAATTGATAATATTTTGGGTATATTGGATTAAATAAAATATTAAATTAGTTTCATCTGCCCTTTTTTTTTTAATGTAACAACTAGAAGATTTACAGTTCATATGTGGCTAACATTTGTGGCTTGCATTATACTTCTTTTGGACAATATTGCCCTAGATGATCTCTTAATTTCTAGGTTGCAGTTTTCTCACTAGCCCAGTGAAAGAATTAAACACAAATGATCTCTAAGACCTTTTCTAGCTACAATATTTTATTTTTTCGACTATAGTCTGCTTATTTTGCTACCTCTCTTCCCAAAATATTTACATTATATCCAGCTATATTTTACCTTGAACGACATAGCAGTATAGAACATTAGCATAGTGCTTTGCTAAGCATTTGGGAAGATTTGATATCTAGTATATCAGTCACTCCCATTTGGTATTTATTCTGACACAGATAAGCTAATTTTTCCCTAATGGATTTCAGATATTCTTTGGGATGTTTAATATTAAATGTTCTGGTCTTAAAGTAAATGTATCTGTTGAACCCTGAGGGAGATCATTTTACTGTCATTACTCATTTTTCCTGGCATACTCCAAAACTATGATAATGGGATTGTGCCTTTGTGCTTATGGTTTATCCTCAGCAAATTTAATGTAAACTACTTAATAAAGACAGTTAGAAGATGATGATCCAGTGTGTGATAGGAATTTATTTGGGACATTTCCCTAATTAAGGTAGGTAGGTTCAACTAATGTGAAAAATCCTAATGTATTAGTAGTTTACTAACACAGCCAATGGTTTTAAGACACTTAAAATGCATTTATTCAAAGGGGTTGATGGATTTGAGTTCATGGATTTGTTAAAATTATGTAGTTCTGGAATCTTCAAACTGTATTTTAGATGATAATTTACTTTTTAGTACATAGATTATTTTAAGAATTAAGTGGAAAGGGAATCTATAATTACAGATCTTAGATTGAATCATTACTTCCAACATTTACTAAGTGAATGGTGAATTTCACATCTCTAAGCTTCAATTTCTAGCCTTACTAGCTTTTCAAAGTTGTAAGCCTAAAATAAGAATATACAGTATGTGTGAATGGCCTTTGAAGCTCTGTAAAATGTAAAGTATTTGAGGTGGAGCTACAGTTTTGGCCTAAGTATATTAAGTGTATCACCCTACTTCCCCATACCAGACTGCAAGGAATACAGAAATCTTTTTTTTTTTTTTTTAACCTAGATAGTTTTATCCCTTGCCTCTTTGTATTGTCCCTTCTCAACTTTTATACTTCCCAGCCCTGTAATCCTTTAGCTCTTCTCCCTGGATCCTGATAAGAGTCCCATCTTGGGTTTCTTATTTTGATGGCAATTTGGATGCACATTTCTTGCTGTGACCCCCGTATTTGTGCCTGCCTCCAGACCCAGCTCTGGGTCTGAAGCACTTCTGTAGCTAACTTCAGACCTGTACTATCCAGACTAGGTTTAACTGTGGTATCCATGGATTTCTAGGATACTAATGAAGGCTTACTGGCAGATTGAATCCAAACTAATTGCAGGGAAAATAACACTGGGTTGAGAACTGAATATAAGTTTATTTTTCAAAGGGCAAGTTTTTTAGATTAGAAAGAGTAGAGAGGTAGAAGGCAGAGTTTATTTTTACAACAGGGAGTAGCTTCCAGTTTGATGTCTTATTACGAGCTGATTAAATAAAAGATGTGGTATGAGATAGAATACCTGTGAAACACATTCAATTCCCAAGGTTAGGAAATTTGTGAATGGCCATGTTAATATGGATGTTGAAATCATGTCTGATGTATACAGTCCATTTATTTCAGGAAGGAATGGAAGAGATGCAAACTTAACAGAATGTTAGGAGTCAGTAACCTAGTATGCTACTCCTTTATGATATAACTGTTCATTTTGTGAGCTTCTTTTTACTTTTCTACTTAGCCATGCCAAAGGCCAGAAAATTGAATATGTCCTATATTCCTTAGTATAGTTTTCCTCTTCCCTCCTTTTCACATTTTCTTGCCTTATATCCTCTACCTGGAATCTCTTTCCCCTGCTGGCTGCAAGCCATAACATATGTGGTCATTAACACTTATCTGTGCAAAGCCTTGCTTCCCTCCTCTTTTTTGTCCACCTCCTCTCTCCTACCAACAAAGAAATTTCCTCTTCTTAATTCCTGCTATAATTTTGACATGAGTATAATTGATTAGTTTCATATTTATATCTTAGCTTTATTTTGCTGTCTATACATGAGGAGAGTTGTTATGAATTGATGTTTGTGTCCTTTTAGACTTCATATGCTGGGGTCCTAACCACCAATGTGATGGTATTAGGAGGTGGGGGCCTTTGTAGGTCATCAGATTTAGGCAAGGTCATGAGGGTGGAGCCCCCAGGATGGGATTAAAGTCCTTTTAAGAAGCAAAAGAGACACCTAGCTTTTTCTCTCCACCATTTGAGGATACAGTTAGGAAGTAGCTGTCTGCAAGTCAGAAGGAGGGCTCTCATCAAGAACCAAACCTCCTGGTACCTTGATCTTGGACTTCGCAGCCTCCAAAACTGTGAGAAATAAAAATCTGTTGTTTAAGCCACCTGGTCTGTACTATTTTGCTATAGCAGGCCAAGATAAGATAGGAGTATTATGTCTTATGCACAGCTCAACATTTTTAGTATATATGTAATCAGCTTATTAATTGGGCTAGCATTAAATTTGTACATCAATTTGGGAAGAACTGACATTTTTATAATATTTAATTTTCCAGCCTTTGTATTTAGGTGTTCTTTAATTTCATTCAGCATTGTTTTATAGATTTCAATGTATAGGTTTTATACATTTTTTTGGTCAAATTTATCCCTAAATATTACATATTTTGATACTGTGGAAATGGTATCAAACTATTTTATTCAATTTTCAACTATTTATTGCTACTGCATAGAAATGTAATGAAAATATTGCTCTTTTATCCTGTAACCCTGCTGAAGTTATTTATTAGTTATAGGTTTTTTTTCTTTTTTTGGTAAGATATATGAGATTTTCTACATAATAGATCATGCTATCTTTCTTTTATTTTTTTCTTTCCTATATGGAAGTCTTTTCTTTTGCTATATAGTTTTTAAAGATTTTATTTATTTATTTGAGAGACAGAGAGGGCACAACTATGGGGGAGGGCAGAGGAAGAGGGAGAAACAGATTCCCGACTGAGCGGGGAGCCCGATTATGGGCTTGATCCCAGGACCCTGAGATTATGACTGAGCCAAAGGAAATCCCCAATCAACTGAGCCACCAAAGTGCCCATGTTTACTGTATTTTTAAAAATGTCTTGTCTTGTATTACCTTATTATAATGGCTAGAACTTCTAGTGCAATGTTGAATGTAAATTGAGCAGACATCCTTGCCTTGTTCCTGAACTTAGGGGGAAAGCACTCAGTCTTTTACCATTAAGTATAATGTTAGCTTGTAGTTTTATCATCATCATCATCATCGTCATCATCATCATTTGTATTATAAATGATGGCTGTTATTGCTAGTTTGCTGAGAAGTCCTTTTTATTTTTTTCTTTTTAATTGGAAATTGCTGTTAGATTTTGTCAAATGCTTGTTTTGCATCTATTGAAATGATTTTATGCCTTCTCTTTAATCTGTTGACATGGTGAATTATATGGGTTGATTTTCAGATATTAAACCATTATTATATTTCTGAATAAACCCTATTTGGTCATTTTTTTTTTTTTTTTAAGTTGCTGGATCTGATTCCCTTAAAGTTTTGTTTAGGTTTTTGTATCTCTGTTGATCAGGGAGATTAGCCTGAATTTTTCTTTTCTTGAAATATCTTTTTCTGGGTTTAATATTAGGCAATGTAGGTCTCATAGTTTTTTTCATCCTCTTCATCTTTCTGCAGTTTTGTGGAATTGATATTATTTGCTATTTAAATGTTTGGTGGAACTCACCAGTGAAGACATATGGTTTTAGAATTTTACATATATATTATAAAATAAATATTTATGGGAAAGCTTTTAACTACAGATTTAATTTTTATAATATATTTATGGCTATTCAGATTGATTTTTAAGGAGTTTGTGGTAGTTTGAGTTTTTCGATTAATTTGCCCATTTCATCTAAATTTACTGGTATGAAGGTGTTCATAATATATCCTTATTTTCCTCTTAGTATATGTATAATCTGTAGTAATGTCACTTTGCTCAGTCCTAATTTGTTTTTGTTTTTTTTTTTGTTTTGTTTTTTTTTTCCATTTTTTTTTTATTTTTTTATTTTTTTTTTTAAATTAACTTTTATTGGTGTTTAATTTACCAACATACAGAAAAACACCCAGTGCTCATCCCGTCAAGTGTCCACCTCAGTGCCCGTCACCCATTCCCCTCCAACACCCGCCCTCCTCCCCTTCCACCACCCCTAGTTCGTTTCCCAGAGTTAGGAGTCTTTATGTTCTGTCTCCCTTCCTGATATTTCCCAACATTTCTTTTCCCTTCCTTTATATTCCCTTTCACTATTATTCATATTCCCCAAATGAATGAGAACATACACTGTTTGTCCTTCTCCGATTGACTTATTTCACTCAGCATAATACCCTCCAGTTCCATCCACGTTGAAGCAAATGGTGGGTATTTGTCGTTTCTAATTGCTGAGTAATATTCCATTGTATACATAAACCACATCTTCTTTATCCATTCATCTTTCGATGGACACCGAGGCTCCTTCCACAGTTTGGCTATTGTGGCCATTGCTGATAGAAACATCGGGGTGCAGGTGTCCCGACGTTTCATTGCATCAGAATCTTTGGGGTAAATCCCCAACAGTGCAATTGCTGGGTCGTAGGGCAGGTCTATTTTTAACTCTTTGAGGAACCTCCACACAGTTTTCCAGAGTGGCTGCACCAGTTCACATTCCCACCAACAGTGTAAGAGGGTTCCCTTTTCTCCGCATCCTCTCCAACATTTGTTGTTTCCTGCCTTGTTAATTTTCCCCATTCTCACTGGTGTGAGGTGGTATCTCATTGTGGTTTTGATTTGTATTTCCCTGATGGCAAGTGATGCAGAGCATTTTCTCATGTGCATGTTGGCCATGTCCATGTCTTCCTCTGTGAGATTTCTCTTCATGTCTTTTGCCCATTTCATGATTGGATTGTTTGTTTCTTTGCTGTTGAGTTTAATAAGTTCTTTATAGATTTTGGAAACTAGCCCTTTATCTGATATGTCATTTGCAAATATCTTCTCCCATTCTGTAGGTTGTCTTTTAGTTTTGTTGACTGTATCCTTTGCTGTGCAAAAGCTTCTTATCTTGATGAAGTCCCAATAGTTCATTTTTGCTTTTGTTTCTTTTGCCTTCGTGGATGTATCTTGCAAGAAGTTACTGTGGCCAAGTTCAAAAAGGGTGTTGCCTGTGTTCTCCTCTAGGATTTTGATGGAATCTTGTCTCACATTTAGATCTCTCATCCATTTTGAGTTTATCTTTGTGTATGGTGAAAGAGAGTGGTCCAGTTTCATTCTTCTGCATGTGGATGTCCAATTTTCCCAGCACCATTTATTGAAGAGACTGTCTTTCTTCCAATGGATAGTCTTTCCTCCTTTATCGAATATTAGATGGCCGTACATTTCAGGGTCCACTTCTGGGTTCTCTATTCTGTTCCATTGATCTATGTGTCTGTTTTTGTGCCAGTACCACACTGTCTTGATGACCACAGCTTTGTAATACAACCTGAAATCTGGCATTGTGATGCCCCCAGCTAAGGTTTTCTTTTTTAAAATTCCCCTGGCTATTCGGGGTCTTTTCTGATTCCACACAAATCTTAAAATAATTTGTTCTAACTCTCTGAAGAAAGTCCATGGTATTTTGATAGGGATTGCATTAAACGTATAAATTGCCCTGGGTAACATTGACATTTTTACAATATTAATTCTGCCAATCCATGAGCATGGAATATTTTTCCATCTCTTTGTGTCTTCCTCAATTTCTTTCAGAAGTGTTCTATAGTTTTTAGGGTATAGATCTTTTACCTCTTTGGTTAGGTTTATTCCTAGGTATCTTATGCTTTTGGGTGCAATTGTAAATGGGATTGACTCCTTAATTTCTCTTTCTTCAGTCTCATTGTTAGTGTATAGAAATGCCATTGATTTCTGGGCATTGATTTTGTATCCTGCCACGCTACCAAATTGCTGTATGAGTTCTAGCAATCTGGGGGTGGAGGCTTTTGGGTTTTCTATGTAGAGTATCATGTCATCGGCGAAGAGGGAGAGTTTGACTTCTTCTTTGCCAATTTGAATGCCTTTAATGTCTTTTTGTTGTCTGATTGCTGAGGCGAGGACTTCCAGAACTATGTTGAACAGCAGTGGTGAGAGTGGACATCCCTGTCTTGTTCCTGATCTTAGGGGAAAGGCTCCCAGTGCTTCCCCATTGAGAATGATATTTGCTGTGGGCTTTTCGTAGATGGCTTTTAAGATGTCGAGGAAAGTTCCCTCTATCCCAACACTCTGAAGGGTTTTGATCAGGAATGGATGCTGTATTTTGTCAAATGCTTTCTCTGCATCTAATGAGAGTATCATATGGTTCTTGGTTTTTCTCTTGCTGATATGATGAATCACATTGATGGTTTTACGAGTGTTGAACCAGCCTTGTGTCCCAGGGATAAATCCTACTTGGTCATGGTGAATAATTTTCTTAATGTGTTGTTGGATCCTATTGGCTAGTATCTTGTTGAGAATTTTTGCATCCATGTTCATCAGGGATATTGGTCTGTAATTCTCCTTTTTGGTGGGGTCTTTGTCTGGTTTCGGAATTAAGGTGATGCTGGCCTCATAGAACGAATTTGGAAGTACTCCATCTCTTTCTATCTTTCCAAACAGCTTTAGTAGAATAGGTATGATTTCTTCTTTAAACGTTTGATAGAATTCCCCTGGGAAGCCATCTGGCCCTGGACTCTTGTGTCTTGGGAGGTTTTTGATGACTGCTTCAATTTCCTCCCTGGTTATTGGCCTGTTCAGGTTTTCTATTTCTTCCTGCTCCAGTTTTGGTAGTTTGTGGCTTTCCAGGAATGCGTCCATTTCTTCTAGATTTCCTAATTTATTGGCGTACAGCTGTTCATAATATGTTTTTAAAATCGTTTGTATTTCCTTGGTGTTGGTAGTGATGTCCCCTTTCTCATTCATGATTTTATTAATTTGAGTCTTCTCTCTCTTCTTTTTAATAAGGTTGGCTAATGGTTTATCTATCTTATTAATTCTTTCAAAGAACCAACTCCTGGTTCTGTTGATCTGTTCCACAGTTCTTTTGGTCTCGATATCATTGAGTTCTGCTCGAATTTTAATTAACTCTCTTCTTCTGCTGGGGGTGGGGTCTATTTGTTGCTTTTTCTCTAGTTCCTTTATGTGTAAGGTGAGCTTTTGAATTTGAGATCTTTCCAGTTTTTGAATGTATGCTTGTATTGCGATGTATTTCCCCCTCAGGACTGCTTTTGCTGCATCCCAAAGATTTTGAACGGTTGTATCTTCATTTTCATTAGTTTCCATGAATCTTTTTAATTCTTCCTTAATTTCCTGGTTGACCTTTTCATCTTTTAGCAGGATGGTCCTTAACCTCCACGTGTTTGTGGTCCTTCCATATTTCTTGTTGTGATTAAGTTCTAATTTCAAGGCATTATGGTCTGAGAATATACAGGGGACTATCCCGATCTTTTGGTATCGGTTCAGACCCGATTTGTGACCCAGTATGTGGTCTATTCTGGAGAAAGTTCCATGTGCACTTGAGAAGAATGTGTATTCAGTTGAGTTTGGATGTAAAGTTCTGTAGATATCTGTGAAATCCATCTGGTCCAGTGTATCATTTAAAGCTCTCGTTTCTTTGGAGATGTTGTGCTTAGAAGACCTATCCAGGGTAGAAAGAGCTAGATTGAAGTCACCAAGTATAAGTGTATTATTATCAAGGTATTTCTTGAGTTTGGTTATTAATTGGTTTAAATATTTGGCAGCTCCCACATTCGGGGCATATATATTGACGATTGTTAAGTCCTCTTGTTGGATAGATCCTTTGAGTATGAGATAGTGTCCCTCTTCATCTCTCACTATAGTCTTCGGGGTAAATTTTAATTTATCTGATATAAGGATGGCAACCCCTGCTTTCTTTTGAGGACCATTTGAATGGTAAATGGTTCTCCAACCTTTTATTTTCAGGTTGTAGGTGTCCTTCTGTCTAAAATGAGTCTCTTGTAGACAGCAAATAGATGGGTCCTGCTTTTTTATCCAGTCTGAAACCCTGCGCCTTTTGATGGGGTCATTAAGCCCGTTCACATTCAGAGTTACTATTGATAGATATGAGTTTAGTGTCATCATATCTATTCAGTCCTTGTTTTTGTGGATTGTTCCACTGAACTTCTTCTTAAAGGGGAATTTTAAGAGTCCCCCTTAAAATTTCTTGCAGAGCTGGTTTGGAGGTTACATATTCTTTCAGTTCCTGCCTGTCTTGGAAGCTCTTTATCTCTCCTTCCATTTTGAATGAAAGCCTTGCGGGGTAAAGTATTCTTGGTTGCATGTTCTTTTCATTTAGGACCCTGAATATATCCTGCCAGCCCTTTCTGGCCTGCCAGGTCTCTGTGGAGAGGTCTGCTGTTACCCTAATATTCCTCCCCATAAAAGTCAGGGACTTTTTTTCTCTTGCTGCTTTAAGGATCTTCTCCTTATCTTTGGAATTTGCAAGCTTCACTATTAAATGTCGAGGTGTTGAACGGTTTTTGTTGATTTTAGGGGGGGATCTCTCTATTTCCTGGATCTGAATGCCTGTTTCCCTTCCCAGATTCGGGAAGTTTTCAGCTAGGATTTGTTCAAATACATATTCTGGCCCTCTGGCCCTTTCTGCGCCCTCGGGAACCCCAATTAAACGTAGGTTTTTCTTCCTCAGGCTATCATTTATTTCCCTTAATCTATCCTCATGGTCTTTTAATTGCCTGTCTCTTTTTTCCTCAGTTTCCCTCTTTGCCATCAACTTGTCTTCTATGTCACTCACTCGTTCTTCCACCTCGTCAAGCCTCGTCGTTAGGACTTCTAGCTTGGATTGCATCTCATTTAATTGATTTTTAATTTCTGCCTGATTAGATCTAAATTCTGCAGTCATGAAGTCTCTTGAGTCCTTTATGGTTTTTTCTAGAGCCACCAGTAGCTGTAAAATAGTGCTTCTGAATTGGCTTTCTGACATTGAATTGTAATCCATATTTTGTAACTCTGTGGGAGAGTGGGCTGTTTCTGATTCTTTTTTTTGAGGGGTTTTCCTTCTAGTCATTTTGTTCAGTGCAGAGTGGCCAAAAACAAGTTGTATTGGGAAAAGGAGAAAAAGAGAGAGAAGGAAAGAAAAGAGAAAAAGAAAAAAGAGAAAGAAGAAAAAAATAGGGGAAAAAGAGAAGAAAAAGAAAGAAAAAGAAAGAAAGGAGAAAAAAGAAAAAAGGGGGGGTGGGGGAAGCAATCAGAAATCAAGAAGAAAGAGAGAAAAAAAAAAGCACAAAACAAAACAAAACAAAAAAAAACAAAAACAAAAAAACAAAAAACAAAAAAAAAAACCACGGGGGAGTATCTTCCGATTCTGTGTAGTTTAAGTCCCTTGATTTCCCTTGGAACTGGTCCGTCTCGCTGGTCTTCTGGGGGGAGGGGCCTGCTGTGCTGATTCTCAGGTGTTAGCACTTGGGGGAGCTGCTCTGCCCCTGCCTGGTGCAGGGCTCGGTGGGGGTTGTTGACCCCGTGAGGCCCCGGGAGGAAGCCACAGTGGCGGGGGCAGCTCTGGGACCCTGGAGTCAGCCCCCGCAGTAGCTCCGGGGCTCTCCGTCTGCAGGGCCTGGGGGCTCCGGGGCGGGGCCGCTGATCTGCTCAGTCCCAGGCAGGAGCGTCCTTGCTGTCCTGGGCCCTCCCGGCCTCTGCCTGTCCCGGGGGAGGCCGGATCCTGGGCTGTGTCCCGGCGCCCTGTGCTCCGGGGCCTGCGCTGTTGGATTCGCGCTCCCGGCGGTGCAGCCCCCTCCGCGGAGCCGCCGCCCGAGCCTCTCCGAGCTGTTCCCGGAGCCGCGCAGCCCCCTCCGCGCGGAGCTTCTTCCTCTGCGCGAGCCGCCGCCGCTGAGCTGTTCCCGGAGCCGCGCAGCCCCCTCCGCGCGGAGCTTCTTCCTCTGCGCGAGCCGCCGCCGCTGAGCTGTTCCCGGAGCCGCGCAGCCCCCTCCGCGGAGCCGCCGCCCGAGCCCCTCCGAGCTGTTCCCGGAGCCGCGCCGCCCCCTCCGCGGAGCTTCTTCCTCTGCGCGAGCCGCCGCCGCTGAGCTGTTCCCGGAGCCGCGCAGCCCCCTCCGCGGAGCCGCCGCCCGAGCCCCTCCGAGCTGTTCCCGGAGCCGCGCAGCCCCCTCCGCGCGGAGCTTCTTCCTCCGCCCGAGCCGCCGCCGCTGAGCTGTTCCCGGAGCCCCGCAGCCCCCTCCGCGGAGCCGCCGCCCGAGCCCCTCCGAGCTGCTCCGGGTCCCGCCGAGCGCTGCAGCCCTTAGGGAGCTCGGCGCACTCTCCCGGGGCGCGGTTCCTCTGTTACTGTCCCAGGGAGCCCGAGGGCGTCCCCGCCTTTCTGGGGATCCTGCTCCAATTCCCGGGGAGCCCCTTTCCGCGGGGAAGGTCGGTGCAGCTCCTGCTCCTCCGGGACGGGGCTCTCCTGTCCTGGGGACACTCGCCCCGGCCTCAGCCCGGCTCCTCGCGGGGCCCCTCCCCCTTGGAGGCCTTTTGTTTCTTTATTTCTTTTTCCCCGTCTTCCTACCTTGATAGAAGCGCGAACTCTTCTCACTGTAGCGTTCCAGCTGGTCTCTCTTTAAATCTCAGGCCGAATTCGTAGGTTTTCAGGATGATTGGATGGTTTTCTAGGTAATTTGCTGAGGACAGGTGACCTGGAGACCCTACTCCTCCGCCATCTTGCCCCTCCCCCCAGTCCTAATTTGTTAATGTTTGTTCTGTTGTTTTTTCTTCATCACTGATTAGAAATTTATCAATTATATTTAAAGGAACGGATTTTGATTTCATTGACCTTTTTTTTCCCCCTGTTTTTGCTTCATTAATTTACAATCTGATACTTATTATATGTCTTCTTTAGCTTACTTACTCTGTGTCATTTATTCTTAATTTTTTGGCTTCTTAATGTGCAAGGTAAGGTCAATGATTTGAGACCTTTCTATTTTTCAGTATAGATATTTAGAATTGCAAATATATTTTTATGTACTGCCTTAACTACATCCCATAAAATTTAATATGCTGTGTTTTTAATTTTACTCAGTTAAACATATGTTCTAATTTCTCTTTTAATTTCATCTTTGACCCATGGGTTATATAGAGGTGCATGATTTAGTTTACAAGTATTTGGGGAGTTTTCCAGATATCTTTCTGTCATAAATTTCTAATTTAATTCTGTTGTGGTATAAGAACATACTTAGTGTGACTTCAGTCTTTTAAATTTTAGTGAGACTGGTTTCATGGTACAAGATGTTGTCCATCTTGGTAAATGTTCTATATGAATTTTAAAATATATATATTCTTGGGGTGCTTGGGTGGTGCTGTTGGTCAACCTTAGGTCACAGCTCAAGTCGTGATCGATCTCAGGATTGTGAGACTGAGCCTTGCATTGGGCTCTGTATTCAGTGCAGAGTGTGCTTAAGCCTCTCTGTGCCCCTCCCTCCCATGCTCATACTCTCTCTCTCTAAAATAAATAAATAGGTGGTACAGCAGTTTAGCGCCTGCCTTTGGCCCAGGGTGCGATCCTGGAGACCCGGGATCGAATCCCACGTCGGGCTCCCGGTGCATGGAGCCTGCTTCTCCCTCTGCCTGTGTCTCTGCCTCTCTCCCTCTCTCTCTCTCTGTGTGACTATCATAAATAAATAAAAATTAAAAAAAATTTATATATTTAAAATAAACAAATAAATCTTTAAAAAATGTATATTCTTGTTTTGTTGGGTGGAATGTCCTATAAATGTTAGTCAAGTTTGTTAATAGTCTTATTCTACATCTTTATTGATTTTCTCTGTTATAATCACTGGCTGTCATTGTAGGTTTGCAGATTTATCCTTACAGCTCTATCAGTTTTTGCTTCATGTATTTTGATTTTTTGCTTTTAGGTGCATTAATGTCTAAGATCATTATATTTTCTTGATGAATTGATCTTTTTAACATTATGCCTCTTTATTTTTGATGTTATTTTTTCTGAAATTGACATTATCTGAATGACCACCCAGTTTTCTTGTATGTATGTTAGCATGGTATATATTGTGCTTTACTTTTAACTTTTTTGTGCTTTTTATTTAAACGAGAATTATTGTAGTCAGCATATATTTTGGTATTGATTTTAAAATCTGACCTGACATATTGTTGATTTTTAATTGGTATATATATATTTTTTTAAAGTTTTATTATTTATTTATTCATGAGAGACACAGACTGAGAGAACAGGGTAGAGACACAGGCAGAGGAAGAATCAGGCTCCTTGCAGGGACTTGATCCCGAATCCCAGGATCACAAAGGCAGGCGTCCAACTGCTGAACTACCCAGGAGTCCCTTTAATTGGTATATTTATACCTTTTGCTTTTAATATAAATATTGATATGGTTGGGTTTAAATACCATCTTGTTTTCTTATTGTTGGCTTATTAGTTATAACTTTTCTTAGTGGTTTATTTTTCTTATTTTTAAAGATTTTATTTATTTGTGTGTGTGTGAGAGAGAGAGGCATAGGCACAGGCACAGGCAGAGGGAGAAGCAGGCTCCATGCAGGGAGCCTGACGTGGGACTTGATCCCGGGTCTCCAGGATCACACCCTGGGCTGAAGACCGGGCTAAATCACTGAACCAACCGGGCTGCCCCTTCTTAGGGGTTTCTTTGTGATTCATAGTGTACACAATGGATTTATTCCAGTCTGTCCTTCAAGTAATAGCATAATAATTCATGGATGTTATAATAATCTTAAAACAGCATTTTTTCATTTTACCCTTTTTGGCCTCTGTGCTATTTTTGTTTATACTATCTTTTTGTTATAGTATATTTTATAAATATATTTTTGTATATTTATATATATTTTGTTATACTATCTTTAAATATATATTAAAGAGGGAGAAGGAGAGAAGAATCTTAAGCAGGCTCCTCACCCAGCACCAAGCCTAATGAAGGGCTTGACCTCACAACCCAGAGATCATGACCTGAGCTGAAAACAAGAGCCAGATGCTTAACCAACTGTGCCTACCTTCTAACATTTCTTATAGTACAGTTCTCCTGGAAATATATTTTTCAGCATTTGTGCAAAAAGTCTTTCTGAAGAAATCTTCATTTTTTCTGTGTTTTAAAACATATTTCACTGAGTATAGGTTTCTAGGTTGACAGTTTTTTCTTTCTTTTAGTATTGTAACAGTATTCCCCTATTGTCTTATTCTTGCACTGTTTCCAAAGAGAAGTCTGCTGTCATTCTTTGGTAGAGTTTTTATCATTTTGATAGAGTTTTACTTTGGTAGAATTTTCATCATTTTGCTTGTGCTTATGGTTAGTTGAGTTTTTTGGTTCTGTGGGTCTGTAGTTTTCATAAAATTTGAACATTTTTCTTTGTTATTTTTCCAAAAAATTTTTCCTACCCTTTTTACCCCTACTTCTTTGGGGATTCAGTACATATATTAGGATGCTTAAAATAGTTTTGGAGCTGGCTGATCTCTGTACATTTTCTTTTTGATTTCAGTCCTTTTGCTTTATTTCATTCTGAATAGTTTCTGTGCTATATTTTCAAGTTTACTAAATTTCCTTCCATTTTATCTAATCAGTCTTTAATCACATCTAGTATTATTTAAGATTTTATTTATTTATTTAGAGAATAAGTGGGGGGGGAGGGGCAGAGAGAGAAGGAGAAAGAGGGAATCTCAAGCAGACCCTGTGCTGAGTGTGGAGTCTGACCTGGGGCTCAGTCTCAAAACTGTGAGATCATGACCTGACCTGAAATCAAATTTGGATGCTTAAGCAGCTGAGCCACCCAACCACTCCTACTGTATTATTTTAATTTAGTATATTTCTCAACACTAGAAATTTGATTTTTAACAATCTTGTGTTCTAGTCTTCTTTTTCAACATATGGACTATAATTATAAACATTCTTAATACCATATCTACTAGTTTTCTTATCTGTGTCATCTCCAAGTCTTTCAATTGATTGATTTTTCTCCTCTTTATAGTTGTATTTTATGTGATGTATATGTATCTTTCCATGCATTACAATTGTTGACTAGATCACAAATATGAAATTTACTATTGTCAGTACTAAATATTTTTGTATTCTATTAACATCTTGACTTTTGTTCTGGAATATTGAATTTACTTGAAAATAGTTGGACTCGGGATCCCTGGGTGGCGCAGCGGTTTGGCGCCTGCCTTTGGCCCAGGGCGCGATCCTGGAGACCCGGGATCGAATCCCACGTCAGGCTCCCAGTGCATGGAGCCTGCTTCTCCCTCTGCCTGTGTCTCTGCCTCTCTCTCTCTGTATGGCTATCAAAAATAAATAATAAAAAAAAAACATTTAAAAAAAAAAAAGAAAATAGTTGGACTCTTTTGGGGCTTGATTTTAAGTTTTATTAGGCAGGACCAGAGTAGAGCTTCTTCTAGGACTAATTTTTTCAGTACTGAATTTAGCATCTTTTTGTACTCTACATGATGTGCTATAATTCATGAGATTCTTCAATTTCAGGTAATTGAAACATCAACTTTTCTCAGACATGCATGCATACCAGAGATTATTCCTCTTAGATAGTCCCATCATATGCATGTACTGATTAGTACTCAGCTGAAAATAAGGAATTACTCTCTGTAGATCTTGTAGGTCTTTTGTATGGCTTTTTTTCTGTTAATATTTTGCTAGTGACCTATAGCTGCGTTAACATTTTTGGGTACTGTATTACATTTCTTCAACTTAGGAACACTGCCTGAATCCATCTTGGTTCTCTTTTGGTATTGTTGCCATATGGAAAATAATTTCTAGCAATTAGCTAGTACAATCCTAGGGTTCATTTAATTTGTTTTTCTTCCTTTAGGGATCACTGTTCTATACTGTTTTATGTCCTTTGTCTGGAAACTGTTGTGTTATGTATTTGGCCTCATATTTTTAATTGCTTCAGACTAGAGTTTATATCTGTTCCCTGTTATTCTATCTTGTCTACACTAGAAGTGCTTTTACTATGTTTAAATTACATTATGAGTAACAATAATCTATAATAATAGCAGTTATTAATATTTATAGTGTTGATGGTCAATCTCCTTTGGTGTGTTTGTGTTATAGGGTTTGCCATAAGATATTATCATTGTGATGGTATATCCTATATTCATGTGGGTCTGTACAGACTGAATGATTTGGCTGAATTGACCAGTCAATTTAAACACTTAATTCCATCAAAAACTAATTTTCCTGGTCTTTCTTCAAATCAATTAATCACTTATTGAGTTAGTTAAATTGAGCAGATTTTTGAGTGTAAGTATAATCTAGTTTTATTGCTTCTGCCAACAGAATGCTAAGGAGGCATAAAGAGTATTACTCTTTTTTTTTCCCCTGGGGAAGCTTCAACTCCTTGCCAGAATATAGCCTACATGTAGACAACACCCAAAGACCTTTACAGAGCATTCATTACAACATTGTTTATGATTATAAAAATTATTGTAGTGATCCAAATATTTATAAATAATATTACAGTTATTTTTTTGAAATTTAACATCATATATCTGTCTGTGTTCATGGATATAGAAAACTGTTATAATATTTTTCCAGGGGAAAAAAAGCAAATTGAAGAAAATTATGTGCAATATGACTTCTGGAGTGTGTACTGTATGAGAAATACAGTGCTGAGAGAGAGGGCAATTTTTCTTTTTATTTTACACCTTTCTTTACTGACTGAAATTTTATAGTTTGCATATATTACATTCATAATTTTAAAATAAATTAATAAAATCAGACTAAAATTGTCTTTTTCCAGTTAAATTATCAGAATAAAAATCTAAGTCATGTGTATTTCTTCTCAGATATATTCTACCTCATTTGACAGCTGGCCATCCAGTGTGTTTATTTGTATTGACTCAATCCAAGTAAAAACTCAGTGTGTTACTTCCTTTTTCTTTGTAAGTCCCCACTTATCAGCATTGATGGATATGACTGTGAAAAGACATCTCATAGTGGTTTTGTTGGTTTGAAAATCTATCTTTTTTTCTGATACAAACTTAAGTCTACTATCATATACTTTAGTTCCATCATAATCTAGATTATGATTTCCTTTGTTTCCCCCTCTGCTAAACAGTGATACTATACATGTATGGGAGAGAATATGTCAATACTCTTACTTCCTGCTTTAGATCCACAAATTGAAGTCACATCCACCAGCTGTTACTTTTTCTGAACATGCAGCTTGGTGATAAACTAGAGATTTTCTGATGCACCATAGGTCCAGTTAGTTCTTTTAGTATTTGTAAGATACAAAAATATTTTCATAATACATAATATATATTACCTGTTTTTATTGCACAAATAGTTATTCAATAAGTGTGCACTCTAAGTTAGACTATAAGTGTGTGGGTGTGCATGCATATGTGTCTCACGCTTAGTGTCTTCTGGCTTGAATTTTTGTTGTCTAGGATTAAAAATTATGAACTCTGAGGGTAAATGACTCTCTTTTATTGGTGTGTTTTTCTGAAACAGCTAAGTTTTGGTTGTATTGTCTACAGTTTTTAATAGCACTTAAAATATGACCCAAAAGATGTTTTGGAATAAAATGTGCCTGAGAGGATTGTGTTTATCCCATTTATGTGCTGCTTGTGATTAATTTTTGCCTTATCCTGATCTTTATAAACATACTGCCCTAACTGTTCTGGCTTGAACATTTTAATGAAGCATTTTATGAGAGTGGTTGCAAAATGAAAAGAAGGATCTACATAGGGGAAGTATGGTGTGTGTGTGTGTGTGTGTGTGTGTGCATGTACCTGCAAACACTACAAATGTTAAATCCTAGAAATGTTTTGATAGTTCATAAAAGATTTGCCTTAGTTATGGCTGAGTTAAATGAACCTGAGGTGATACCCTAACAAAACTAACAAATGATACCCTTTTCCTTAGTACTCCTTTAGGGCTGCCTAATAAGACCTCAGTCAGTCAGCTACCATGAATAATGACAATTAAAGAAAAAATCCTTTTTTTTAGAGGGAAAAAAACAGTTCCAGAGCCTTTAATCTGATTATGTTACAATAGTTCCTTTTGGCAACCACAGAAGGTTGGGCTGAGTTTTCATGACTAAAAAAGAGGAAGAGTCCACATTCCGCAAGGGGGCGGCTTACATGGGTAGGTAGATACTCAAATGCATTAAAATGGCTTATAAACACTTCAACATCTAGAGTTCATCTTTAATTCATAAAGGAATCATTACCTCTTTAAATTTTTTTTTGTTTAAAAATGATAAGATATTAAGGAAATTTGTATTTTATTTTGGAATATTAAATAAATTTTTTTACATTAGAATTTTCTCCAGTTGAGAAAAATTTAGAATTATGAATTTGTTTAAATTCAGCTAAAATCAGAATGGTCATTTCTAAGGAGTCCATAAAGAATGTTTATCATGTTATTGATTTATTGTACCCTCTTCCTCCCCCTCTTCAAATTCACATTACCAACACTTAGGTGATTTTCAGTAATTAAGGAAAATCGTGATTTTTTTTTTAGCTTATTTATAAGGATAGGTTTAGACACTGTCTTACTGTCTTTTACAGAAGAAAAACATTCACTACATCTTCCAAAAGTATTTGGTTGGCTTTATTTTAAATAAAAATCAAGACATGGTATTACTTATTTTCTAATAGCTTAAAGAATATAAATGTGAAACAATTCAGTAAATGATCAGAAGTTAATATACAATTTTTTATGGAAACATATTTCAAATTACTATAAAGGTTGAAATAGAATTGCAGCAGCAAAAATAATTTTTGCTCTACAATTCCAAATTGGTATATTTTGTTGCTTATAAAAACAGCACTATATCCTTATATAGAAGAGACAAATATCTTTTTTAAATTTATTTTTATTTTTTATTTTTTGACAAATATCCTTTTTATAGAATATTAATCTTCTGGAATTAAGTACCTGGTTGTCCAAAATTCCAAAAATAAGAATTTAGCTTAAAGTAGCTGCAGGTAGGCATTTACCCCACATGTTTTGGAAATACAAATCTATTAAGAGGAATACACAATAAACCAGGCCTCAGAGATTCACAGATAAAGTTCTAACAAATTTGAACTTAAAGCCAAAAACAAGGGAACCAAAAGACTTCAGATATTACAATAATTAGATACAGAATAGAAATATGTATGTTTAATATAGTTGAAGAAATAATTGGAGAAATTGAAAATAAAAGTTAATTAAAACAATCAGTTTAAATCCGTTAAATTGGAGAAAAGAAGGATAAACAATTATAAATTAAATGTATAATAATTGAAACTGTAGACTGGAATGAACACATTTAATAAGTGAATTAATAAAATATAGATTTGAGGAGGGGTGCCTGCCTGGGTGCTGCAGTCAGTTAAGCATCTGACTCTTGGTTTCATCTCAGGTTGAGATCTCAGGTTCGTGAGATCCAACCCTGCATGGGACCCCGTGCTCAGTGAAAAGTCTGCCTAAGACTCTGTCCCTGCCCCCCACCCTGCATGCTCTCTCTCTCTCTCTCTGTCTCTCTCTCTCTTTTTCTATAAAATAAAATAAAATAAATAAAATAAAATAAATAAAATAAAATGAAATGAAATAAAATGAAATGAAATGAAATGTAGATTGGCGGATATTACCAATATTACGATAGAGAGAGGTAAATAAACACAACATATAATAGAGATCAATAGACATCAAGGAGAGAGTTAGAATGTATATCTAATTAGAGTTTCAGAATGAGATAATAAAAGAATGGGGTAGAGGTGGTATTTGAAAATATAATGGCTAAGAACTTTCCAGATGTGATTTGGGAAGTACATATATATAAAACAAGATAAATCAAGTAATCTAAAAATAAAAATAAAATCTAAAACCAAAATAGAAATATTGAATAAAAACACTTGTAAAATATGTGAGAAGATCTAGATTCTGACTGTATTTTAAAGTATACCAATTTTTATGGTCAAACAAAGAAAACTAAAAAATTGGATGGTGGCATATAGAACAGAAGAGGGATAATTATTTATAAAGCAGTCTAATGTTCAAGTATTATTTAAAAGGAAGATAAACATATCATTTAACTCTGGATATTATTAAGTTAATTACTCATGCTATAGTTTCTGTTTTAATAATTGAAATAATAGAGTATATAAATTTTAAACCAGTAAAGGATTTCAAATGAAATGAAACAAGAAGATTCAATCAATTTTAAAAAAGTTAAACAAAAATTAGCAAGAGAAAACAGGGCAGACAAGCACAAAATATAGCTCTAGAAATATAGATAGATAGATGATAGATAGATAGATAATAACAATACTTTCCTATATACAAAACTCACTAAATAAATCAAAAGATTGTCAGAGTAGAGGCACATTTAAAATGTAAACATGTTGAAAGTTAAAAGTAAAAACATAGTGAAAGAAAGATATAACAGACAAATATCAACCAAAGAAGGATGGCATAGCTCTGATTACATCATAAAATAAATATTTTTAAAGCAAGCATGTTGCTAGAGATAAAGAATTCTAAACATACATGTATTCAATATGAAGTTCAAATATAGAAAAAAATTCACAAATCCAAAACCATATTGAGACTTTTAAACACATCTCTAACAGTGATTCATATACCCAGATGAAATAATTAAGTAAAACAGAAGATTTGAAAGCACACTAGTGTTGTCAGCATTTGAGGTAAGTTGAAATTAATACAGCAAGATGGTTATTTAATAGGAAGACTGTAACCAGAAGTCCTTTTTTATAAATGGTTACCACAAGACTTTAAATATCTTCGTGTGTGATTATCAAGGCAGCATTCATTGATGAATATTAGAAATGATCTCTTAAGTGAAATGGATTCAGAATGTGTGTGTTGGCTGGTAGCATTATATAGACATCTCTGCAGGAATCAAGTTTTAAGAATCTAGGGAGTTTGGGATGCCTGGGTGGCTCAGCAGTTGAGTGTCTGACTTTGGCTTAGGGCATGATCCTGGAGTCCCGGAATCGAGTCTCACATAGGGTTCCCTCATGGAGCCTACTTCTCTCTCTGCCTATGTCTCTGCCCCTCTCTCTCTCTGTGTCTCTCATGGATAAATAAATAAAATCTTTAAAAAAAATCTAGGGAGTTCAATAGAGTCTAGGAGAATTTTGTCCTGTCCTGTGTTCAGCCACATTCAGGTGTTCCTGCTATTTGAACTCATTAGAACATTGCTGCTAGAATGGGGTTGAATCTGCTTCCATTGAGCTTTTTATAAAGATGCCTATAGAACAACCAATGGGCAGAAAACTGGGACTGCATTGATCTTACAGAATAACTTGTGATTGCTTACAAATTCATATTTGTATATATGATATTATTCATTTTTAGACGTTTTATTTGTAACATACCATGCACAGTTATAGTTTTATTGGAGGTGAGATCAAACTATAAGCTACAGATACTTCTATTTTTAAAAAGTAGTAACTATGAAGAATCTAATATATAGATTAGTTCACAACACCGTGGTTCCAGTTCATCCACTAAAGGTCAGAATCCAAAATAACTTGGGTCATTAGTATGGAATTTTTCTGGCTGATTTTATCTAATAAAGATTGACTATTTTATCTGAAAAACTTGAATCGTTACTGTGGATTATAACTGGCTGATTTGACTGGTAGAAGATGAGAATATTCATGTTAAATATGGAAAAGTACTTACAGGTCATTTTCTTTTATAGAATTATAAAGACCTATTTGAGAACAACTTGCTTATTTCTGATATATCTCATGGGAAGAACACCAAAAATGGATAGAAGATTTTTATTCTTCATCTGAGATTCACTTTTTTTTTTTTTTGCATTGAGGATAGCAGTAAAAATTCTATAGGTATCTTTCTAAAATATGAACTAACCAAGTTATTTATATATCACCTTTAGTAAATGGAAGAGATAAATGTTTAGGTTTTGATTTAAAAATATTTTGTTTTTATGTTCCTGCTAGTAACCCAAAACAGAGTTGGTAGAGAATAATAAGGTAATTTAGTAGACAAATGACATTAGATGTGGTAAATTATTTGTAGAACCAGGACAATACTAGATTGTATCACATTGTAAATTCTTTATCTAGTGAAACTGTCATACAATTATTTTTTCTTCTTCCTTTGAACTCCTTCAGCTTTTGCCCCTTACCATTGTGGGGTTAGCTATTTTGCCCTTATCTTTCTAACTAAATAGATGCTAAATTCCTCAGGATTGGAAGACATTGCCTTTGGCTTTCTTTTCTTTCCTTTCTTTCTTTTTTTTTTTTTTAATTTAGAAATAATTGATATCCATTTTATTAGTTTCTGAATTATATATTAGTTTGTATAAAGTCCTTGGTTTTCTTATATGCCAAACCTTTCTAGCCTTTTGCCTGACATAGTAAATATCTAGTAAATATTTGTTAACTGACTAATTCACTCAAACCTACCACCTATAGCTTTGCTGTCATCTCAGTCAGTGGTCTTTTGGGAAATGCTTGAAGGTACCACATATTAATCATTGACCTTTCAGCCACAAAGGGAGTGTTCTTATGACTTCAGCCCTAAATTACTTTTTGTTTCCTTGCACCTAGTAAAGAGCCTTTCCCAGAACAAGCCTTTGCACAAAATTGTTGAATTCAAATGAAGATTCTGTTGTTATGAGAAATTGTAATACAGCCTTGCAGATGGTTTTACAAAGCTATAAATGGCCTGCAGACATTTTTGGGCCACCATAGTTTTCACTAATCCTTTAATCAGATGTAGTAATACTACATCTGGTAGCAGTGAAAAACCACAGTAAAAAAGTATAGTACCATTTCTATTGAATTTGGGTTTAAGTTTCATTTAAATTCTTTCTTGCTCTTCTCTTTTTGGCACCATCCTTGTTTCCTTTTAGCATTTCATCTGTGGATCTATACTTACTTATTTGGCAGGTATAATCTGCCATTCCTTCCCGTCCTCCATTCTTTGGATGCCATTCTGACTTTGTGTCACCCCTATAGGTGATGTCGACTCTGTTTCCTGGCTTCATAGAAGGCTTTATGCACTTTTTTTTTTTTTTTTTAAATGAGCTGTCTTTGATTACAGCCTGTCAGTATGGTCTGATTGCTAACATTGATTCCCAGCAGTCAACAACTTTGTCATATTGTTCAAGATTAGGTTTCGATGTGTCATTTTAATAGACTAAAAAGCCATTCTCAGTAAAATCGAATTCCTTGTGGGAATTGTTAAGGATGCTTTCAAAATGAAGCAAATTTGTAATGTTTTGGAGATTTCACTGGGGTGGTATCAGGTGACTACATTTACTGAAACTGCCAGGGTTTTAGCTGAGTTTTATATTCTTAAAATGCATTTTAAAACTTGCTTGCCTTTATTTAGGCAAAAAAATGATTCACAATAATTAAGCTTTATGAACTTTTTCATTTAGCAGGTCAGAGAATATTTTTATTTTTTGTTTCTTACAGAAGGAAAATATTTATTCTTTCTTCACATTTCTATTTGTGACCCTAACTAAATTCATGGTTGGGCAAAGACATATTGATATCCCATTAAGGCTAGATGTGTGGTATTTCTACAAACTAGTATTATTTAATTATATGTTTTAGTGGTGAAAAAGCAGGCTCTAAAACCAGACTATGAGAGTCAAATCCCACCTCTGCCATTTACTGACTGTGTGACTTTTAGTGCTAATTTCACTGCCTCAGTTTTTCATCTATAAAGTGGAGATAGTAGTAGTACTTTCTTTATAGGATTTTTTTTAAAGATTTTATTTATTTATTCATGAGAGACACACACACACACACAGAGGGGCAGAGACACAGGCAGAGGGAGAAGCAGGCTCCATGCAGGGAGCCTGATGTGGGACTCGATCCTGGATCTCCAGGATCAGGCCCTGGGCTGAAGGCGACGCTAAACTGCTGAGCCACTGGGGCTGCCCCGTTTTATAGGATTTTTATTTATTTATTTATTTTTTATTTATTTTAATAATAAATTTATATTTTATTGGTGTTCAATTTGCCAACATACAGAATAAGACCCAGTGCTCATCCCATCAAGTGCTCCCCTCAGTGCCGGCCACCCAGTCACCACCCCCCGCCCTCCTCCCCTTCCACCACCCCTAGCTCATTTCCCAGAGTTAGGAGTCTTCCATGTTCTGTCTCCCTTTCTAATATTTCCTACCCATTCTTCTCCCTTCTCCTCTATTCCCTTTCACTCTTATTTATATTCCTCAAATGAATGAGACCATATAATGTTTGTCCTTCTCGATTGACTTATTTCACTCAGCATAATACCCTCCAGTTCCATCCACTTTGAAGCAAATGGTGGGTATTTGTCATTTCTAATGGCTGAGTAATATTCCATTGTATACATAGACCACATCTTCTTTATCCATTCCTCTTTCAATAGACACCGACTCTCCTTCCACAGTTTGGCTATTGTGGACATTGCTGCTAGAAACATCGGGGTGCAGATGCATTTCATTGCATCTGTATCTTTGGGGTAAATCCTCAGCAGTGCAATTGCTGGGTCATAGGGCAGGTCTATTTTTAACTCTTTGAGGAACCTCCACACAGTTTTCCAGAGTGCCTGCACCAGTTCACATTCCAACCAACAGTGCAAGAGGGTTCCCCTTTCTCCGCATCCTCTCCGACATTTGTGATTTCCTGCCTTGTTAATTTTCCCCATTCTCACTGGTGTGAGGTGGTATCTCATTGTGGTTTGATTTGTATTTCCCTAATGTCCAGTGATGCAGAGCATTTTCTCATGTGCTTGTTGGCCATGTCTATGTCTTCCTCTGTGAGATTTCTCTTCATGTCTTTTGCCCATTTCATGACTGGATTGTTTGTTTCTTTGGTGTTGAGTTTAATAAGTTCTTTATAGATCTTGGAAACTAGCCCTTTATCTGATATGTCATTTACAAATATCTTCTCCCATTCTGTAGGTTGTCTTTTAGTTTTGTGGACTGTATCCTTTGCTGTGCAAAAGCTTCTTATCTTGATGAAGTCCCAATAGTTCATTTTTGCTTTTGTTTCTTTTGCCTTCATGGATGTATCTTGCAAGAAGTTACTGTGGCCGAGTTCAAAAAGGGTGTTGCCTGTGTTCTCCTCTAGGATTTTGATGGAATCTTGTCTCACATTTAGATATTTCATCCATTTTGAGTTTATCTTTGTGTATGGTGCAAGGGAGTGGTCTAGTTTCATTCTTCTGCATGTGGCTGTCCAATGTTCCCAGCACCACTTATTGAAGAGACTGTCTTTCTTCCAGTGGATAGTCTTTCCTCCTTTATCGAATATTAGTTGACCATACAGTTCAGGGTCCACTTCTGGATTCTCTATTCTGTTCCATTGATCTATGTGTCTGTTTTTGTGCCAGTACCACACTGTCTTGATGACCACAGCTTTGTAGTACAACCTGAAATCTGGCATTGTGATGCCCCCAGCTATGGTTTTCTTTTTTAAAATTCCCCTGGCTATTCGGGGTCTTTTCTGATTCCACACAAATCTTAAATAATTTGTTCTAACTCTCTGAAGAAAGTCCATGGTATTTTGATAGGGATTGCATTAAATGTGTAAATTGCCCTGGGTAACATTGACATTTTCACAATATTAATTCTGCCAATCCATGAGCATGGAATATTTTTCCATCTTTTTGGGTCTTCCTCAATTTCTTTCAGAAGTGTTCTGTAGTTTTGAGGGTATAGATCCTTTACCTCTTTGGTCAGGTTTATTTCTAAGTATCTTATGCTTTTGGGTGCAATTGTAAATGGGATTGACTCCTTAATTTCTCTTTCTTCAGTCTCATTGTTAGTGTATAGAAATGCCATTGATTTCTGGGCATTGATTTTGTATCCTGCCATGCTACCAAATTGCTGTATGAGTTCTAGCAATCTTGGGGTGGAGGCTTTTGGGTTTTCTATGTAGAGTATCATGTCATTGGCGAAGAGAGAGAGTTTGACTTCTTCTTTGCCAATCTGAATGCCTTTAATATATTTTTGTTGTCTCATTGCTGAGGCTAGGACTTCTAGTACTATGTTGAATAACAGTGGTGAGAGTGGACATCCCTGTTGTGTTCCTGATCTTAGGGGAAAGGCTCCCAGTACTTCCCCATTGAGAATGATATTTGCTGTGGGCTTTTCGTAGATGGCTTTTAAGATGTTGAGGAATGTTCCCTCTATCCTACACTCTGAAGAGTTTTGATCAGGAACGGAAGCTGTATTTTGTCAAATGCTTTCTCTGCATCTATTGAGAGGATCATATGGTTCTTGGTTTTTCTCTTGCTGATATGATGAATCTACATTGATTGTTTTACGAGTGTTGAACCAGCCTTGTGTCCCGGGAATAAATCCTACTTGGCCATGGTGAATAATTTTCTTAATGTACTGTTGGATCCTTTTTTTTTTTTTTTTAAAGATTTTATTTACTCATAGAGACAGAGAGAGAGAGGCAAAGACACAGGCAGAAGGAGAAGCAGGCTCCATGCAGAGAGCCAGACGTGGGACTCGATCCAGGGTCTCCAGGATCTGGATCTGGGCTACCGGCGGCGCTAAACCGCTGTGCCACCGGGGCTATCCTGTACTGTTGGATCCTATTGGCTAGTATCTTGTTGAGAATTTTTGCATCCATGTTCATCAGGGTATTGGTCTATAATTCTCCTTTTTTGGTGGGGTCTTTGTCTGGTTTTGGAATTAAGGTGATGCTGGCCTCATAGAACGAATTTGGAAGTACTCCATCTCTTTCTATATTTCCAAACAACTTTAGTAGAATAGATATTGTTTCTTCTTTAAACGTTTGATAGAATTCCCAGGGAAGCCATCTGGCCCTGGACTTTTGGGTCTTGGGAGGTTTTTGATGACTGCTTCAATTTCCTCCCTGGTTATTGTCCCGTTCAGGTTTTCTATTTCTTCCAGTTTCAGTTTTGGTAGTTTGTGGCTTTCCAGAAATGTGTCCATTTCTTCTAGAATGCCTAATTTATTGGCGTACAGCTGTTCATAATATATTTTTAAAATTGTTTGTATTTCCTTGGTGTTGGTAGTGATCTCTCCTTTCTCATTCATGATTTTATTAATTTGAGTCTTCTCTCTCTTCTTTTTAATTAGGCTGGCTAATGGTTTATCTATCTTATTAATTCTTTCAAAGAACCAACTCCTGATTTTGTTGATCTGTTCCACAGTTCTTCTGGTCTCGATTTCGTTGAGTTCTGCTCGAATCTTTATTAACTCTCTTCTTCTGCTGGGTGTAGGATCTATTTACTGTTTTTTCTGTAGCTCCTTTAGGTGTAAGGTTAGCTTTTATATTTGAGTTCTTTCCAGTTTTTGGATGGATGCATGTATTTCGATGTATTTCCCCCTCAGGACTGCTTTTGCTGCATCCCAAAGATTTTGAACGGTTGTATCTTCATTCTCATCAGTTTCCATGAATCTTTTTAATTCTTCCTTAATTTCCTGGTTGACCCTTTCATCTTTTAGCAGGATGGTCCTTAACCTCCATGTATTTGAAGTCTTTCCAAACTTCTTGTTGTGATTTAGTTCTAAGTTCAAGGCATTATGGTCTGAGAATACGCAGGGGAGGATCCCAATCTTTTGGTATAGGTTCAGACCCGATTTGTGACCCAGTATGTGGTCTATTCTGGAGAAAGTTCCATGTGCACTTGAGAAGAATGTGTATTCAGTTGAGTTTGGATGTAAAGTTCTGTAGATATCTGTGAAATCCATCTGGTCCAGTGTATCATTTAAAGCTCTTGTTTCTTTGGAGATGTGGTGCTTAGAAGACCTATTGAGTATAGAAAGCACTAGATTGAAGTCACCAAGTATAAGTGTATTATTATCTAAGTGTGTCTTAATTTTGGTTATTAATTGATATATTTGGCAGCTCCCACATTCGGGGCATATATATTGAGGATTGTTAAGTCCTCTTGTTGGATAGATCCTGTAAGTATGATATAGTGTCCCTCTTCATCTCTCACTACAGTCTTCGGGGTAAGTTTTAGTTTATAAGGATGGCTACCCCTGCTTTCTTTCTTTTTTTTTTTTTTAAAGATTTTATTTATTTATTCATGATAGTCAGAGAGAGAGAGAGAGAGGCAGAGACACAGGCAGAGGGAGAAGCAGGCTCCATGCACCGGGAGCCCGACGTGGGATTCGATCCCGGGTCTCCAGGATCGCGCCCTGGGCCAAAGGCAGGCGCCAAACCGCTGCGCCACTCAGGGATCCCTACCCCTGCTTTCTTTTGAGGACCATTTGAATGGTAAATGGTTCTCCAACCTTTTATTTTCAGGCTGTAGGTGTCCTTCTGTCTAAAATGAGTCTCTTGTAGACAGCAAATAGATGGGTCCTGCTTTTTTATACAGTCTGACACCCTGCACCTTTTGATGGGGTCATTAAGCCCATTCACGTTCAGAGTTATTATTGAAAGATATGAGTTTAGTGTCATCATGATATCTATTCAGTCCCTGTTTTTGTGGATTGTTCCATTGGACTTCTTCTTAAAGGGGAATTTTAAGAGTCCCCCTTAAAATTTCTTGCAGAGCTGGTTTGGAGGTCACATATTCTTTCAGCTCCTGCCTGTCTTGGAAACTCTTTATCTCTCCTTCCATTTTGAATGAAAGCCTTGCTGGGTAAAGTATTCTTGGTTGCATGTTCTTTTCATTTAGGACCCTGAATATATCCTGCCAGCCCTTTCTGGCCTGCCAGGTCTCTGTGGAGAGGTCTGCTGTTACCCTAATATTCCTCCCCATATAAGTTAGGGATTTCTTGTCTCTTGCTGCTTTAAGAATCTTCTCTTTATCTTTGAAATTTGCAAGCTTAACTATTAAATGTTGAGGTGTTGACGGTTTTTATTGATTTTAGGGGTGGATCTCTCTATTTCCTGGATCTGAATGCCTGTTTCCCTCCCTAGATTAGGAAAGTTCTCATCTATGATTTGTTCAAATACATATTCTGGACCTCTGTCCCTTTCGCGCCCTTGGGAACCCCAATTAAACGTAGGTTTTTCTTCCTCAGGGTGTCACTTATTTCCCTTAATCTATCCTCATGATCTTTTGTCTCTTTTTTCCTCAGTTTCCCTCTTTGCCATCATCTTGTCTTCTTTGTCACTCACTCGTTCTTCCACCTCGTTAACCCTCATCGTTAGGACTTCTAGTTTGGCTTGCATCTCATTCAATTGATTTTTAATTTCTGCCTGATTAGATCTAAATTCTGTAGTCATGAAATCTCTTGAGTCCTTTATGCTTTTTTCTAGAGCCACTAGTAGCTTTATAATAGTGCTTCTGAATTGGCTTTCTGACATTGAATTGTAATCCAGATTTTGTAACTCTGTGGTAAAGAGGACTGTTTCTGATTCTTTCTTTTGAGGTGAGGTTTTCCTTCTAGTCATTTTGCTCAGTGCAGAGTGGCCAAAAACAAGTTGTATTGGCAAAAGGGGAAAAAGAGAGAAGAGAAAGAAGAAAAGAAAAAGAAAAAAGAAAAAAAGAAGAAAAAGAGAAAAAAGAAAAAAGAAAAAAGAAAAAAAAAATCCGGGGGCCGGGGGGGGGGGGGTGTGGGCAAACAAATCAAAAAGCAAAGAAAAAAGAAAAAACAAGGGGGAGTATCCTCTGATTCTGTATACTGTAAGTCCCTTGACTTCCCTTGGAACTTTCCAGTGCTGCTTGGTCAATAATTTGTTTTTCCCCTGTCCTTCTAGCTGGTCTTCTGTGGGAGGGGCCTGTTGTGCTGATTTTCAGGTGTTAGCACTTGGGGAGCTGCTCAGCCTCCTCCAGGTACAGAGCTCAGTGAGTGTTGTTTAAGCTGCTTATCCTGTAAGGCCACTGTGAGGCTCAGTGGGGGTTGTTTACCCCGTGAGGCCCCAGGAGGAACAACCACAGTGGCCGCGGCCAGCTCTGGAGCCCTGGAGTCATCTCCCGCAGTAACTCTGGAGCTCTGGGTCTGCAGGGCCTGGAGGCTCCCGGGCGGGCCTCTGATCTGCTCAGCGGGCAGGAGCGTCCTTGCTGTCCTGGGCCCTCCCGGCCTCTGCCTGTCCGGGGGGGGAAGGCCAGATCCTGGGCTGTGTCCCGGCGCCCTGTGCTCCGGGGCCTGCGCTGTTGGATTCGGCTCCCACCCTGCAGCCCCCTCCCCGGAGCCGCCGCCCGAGCCCCCCCGAGATGCTCCGGTCCCGCCGTGCGCTGCAGCCCTTAGGGAGCTCGGCGCACTCTCCCGGGGCGCATGTGCCTGTTAGTGTCCCCGGGAGCCCGAGGGCATCCCCGCCCTCCTGGGTCCTGCTCCCACTCCCTGTGGGCCCCTTTCCTCCCGGGAAGGTTGGTGCAGCTCCTGCTCCTCCGGGACGGGGCTCTCCTGTCCTGGGGACACTCGCCCCGGCCTCAGCCCGGCTCCTCGCGGGGCCCCTCCCCCTTGGAGGCCTTTTGTTTCTTTATTTCTTTTTCCCCGTCTTCCTGCCTTGATAGAAGCGCGAACTCTTCTCACTGTAGCATTCCAGCTGTTGTTCTCTCTTTAAATCTCAGGCCGGGGGATCCCTGGGTGGCGCAGCAGTTTGGCGCCTGCCTTTGGCCCAAGGCGCGATCCTGGAGACCCGGGATCGAATCCCACATCGGGCTCCCGGTGCATGGAGCCTGCTTCTCCCTCCGCCTGTGTCTCTGCCTCTCTTTCTCTCTCTGTGACTATCATAAATTAAAAAAAAAAAAAAAAAATTTAAATCTCAGGCCGAATTCGTAGATTTTCAGGGTGACTTGAAGGTTATCTAGGTAATTTGGTGGGGACAGGTGACTTGGGGACCCTACTCTTCCGCCATCTTGCTCCGCCTCTCCTTATAGGATTTTTAAAAAAGATTTATTTATGTATTTGAGAGAGAGAGAATGGGGGGAGGGAGAGAAGGAGAGAAACTCAAGCAGACTTTGTGCTGAGCACGGAGCCCAGCATGGGGCTCGATCTCATGACACTGAGATTGTGACCTGAGCCAAAATCAAGAGTTAGACATAACTGACTGAGCCACCCAGGTGCCCCTCTTTATAGGATTTTCGAATGAGAGTTAATATACTTATAAACTGTATACTTCATAATGTGCATAGCTTATATTTAGATCTTAGTAAATATTATTTGTTATTATGCTATAGTTTTTTGTCTTTTGTAGTTGATAATGTCCAATATTTATTTGGAGATATTTCCAACCTCACATGTGTGAAGGATACAAAAGTAACCAAAGGTTATTTTACTGAACCAGCAGGTTATCTCTCACACCAAATTTGCATACACTAGTTAACAGAATGCAAGTTTTGCATTCTCTTTGGGCTGCAGTGTAATAGCCCTCTGTGATTGCTTAAGCAGACTCCTGGGAGTCTGACTCTTGCCTCTCGCCCCCAATCTTCCCTTAGAAAAATTCTGTAAGTTAAGTTTTCCACACATTATTTAAATTTCTAGTGATGGTATTTTGCTTACCTGGATAGCCATCTAGCGAGGCCATCCTTGATCACCCCTTATATATACTATGTTAGGTTCAACTGCCAGGATGCCAGTTCCTTCCTTGAAGGGATATAGGACCTGGAAGGGCTCCAAAAGAAGCCAAGTAGGTGGGTGAGCCTTGGTGGCTCAGTGACTTTGTGCCTCCTTCAGCCCGGGGTGTGATCCTGGAGCCTCGGGATGGAGTCCCACGTCTGGCTCCCTGCATGGAGCCTGCTTCTCCCCCTGCCTGTGTTGTCTCTGCCTGTGTCTCTGCCTTTCTCTCTCTGTATCTCTCATGAATAAATAAATAAAATCTAAAAAAAAAAAAAAAAAAAAAAAAAAAAAGCCAAGTAGGCAGATACTACTAAGCATTCAGGTATCTGTATTGGCCCATTAGCCACAGACATGGCAATAGAGAGTTCTTAGCGGAATGAAGTCTAAATATATGTGGACTTTTTTTTTTACAGGCACTGGCTATTCCAGGTCAAATAAGAATGACCCTGGAGAGAACTTGGTTGTTTCCAGAGAAAATTTATTTGCCACAGATGCTGGTCCTAGCAATAGACTCATCTTAGGGTTGTTTGTAGTATGTTCCTCAGACTTACTAGTAAGTTCAGTCAAAGTATTCCTGTCTATCCTACTTTTGTATCTTAGCTAAACCACTGCATACTGAGCCTTCAGCCCTGCAACGATTCCTGTCTGTGTCATGCATATTTAGAGCTTAGTCTTGTTGCTACATGCGGTGAATTTGAAAACTGCTTTGTCCTTTTGACTAGATCTTCAGATTCTCATGAACTTGAGACTTGTGTTCTTACCTACTGCTTGGGTTGGGGAAGAATTTGTTCCCAGAATGCTCACAGATTAAACAAGTATGTGGGATGGAAACTCCAACTGCCAGTTTCTTTAGGAAAGATGGAGAGACCTAGATGTATGGTAGAGCTACAGCCTTTCCCATATCCCCAAGACATTCACCAATTCCTGTTGGTAGGTAGACACCAAGATTTCCAATTGTAAGTACCTACTACTGGTTGCCTGAAGGCTTTCTTTGGCTCCTGAAGCAAGCTTAGCATGGAAAGAGAGAGTAAGCACAAAGTGTTTGGGAATTAATATCCAGGAGCTCTCATTCAATGACTAACAAGAGTTGATGGAGCAATACTAGAGTTCTCTAAAATGTTAATGTGCTTAAGAATCATAGGAATTGTTTAAAAATCATTGGATCAGAGATGAGGTCCATGATTTGGATTTCTAACAAGCTTCCAGATGATTTTAATCCTTGAACCATACTTTGAGTAGTAAGACCCTAGCCCCCTTGGCTCTCCTTTGGGATAAATGTGAGTTTTATTATATACTCTCTTCTAAGTTCCTTAGCAGAATTAGGCTTTAGTTGCCCATAAATGTAACTTGCTAAACGGTGAATGTTTACTTATCTCTTTCTCTTTCCTGACATCTTCATTTTTCTACTTATTCTCTCTGGCATCAGGATTCAAATAAACTACTTGCATTCTCATGCTTATCTCAGTATCTTCTGGTAGAGTCCAAACTAAGCAGATGACTACCAGCTTCTGGAATAGAGTGCGAATAAGATAGTGGGCCTGTGCTTAGTGCTCAAGACTTTAGCTAACATGGAGTCATCTGTGCATAGGTCTATCTCACTGGGCTTGAGGTGGCTCAGGTTGAGCTAGCCAGAACTTTACCTGTATTGATCTGAAAGTATTTGCAGATGAGGGGATAGCTGGCATTCTTCCCTTGGGGATTTGCCAGGACCCTTATGTATGAGAAAGATCTTGTATTTCTCTCTAGAAAATCTAGGGCTTATCCACTCAATATGAACCACAAGTCCTAAGTTCTTAGGTAATTTTTTCCCTTAGAAGGAAAAGAAACAAAAGCAAAGACCCAAATCCCCAACCCTAGGAAGCTTCTCATCCTCTTGAGGATTCATTAAAAATAAAAGTTAGGGAGTGGTTAGTCACTTGCATGCTTTCACTCTGAATTCCTATTTTCAACTGAAGTCCTTTTTCTTTTTTAATTTTTATTTATTTATGATAGTCACACACACAGAGAGAGAGAGAGGCAGAGACACAGACAGAGGGAGAAGCAGGCTCCATGCACCAGGAGCCCGGCGTGGGATTCGATCCCGGGTCTCCAGGATCGCACCCTGGGCCAAAGGCAGGCGCCAAACCGCTGCGCCACCCAGGGATCCCAACTAAAGTCCTTTTAATCAAAGTCCCTTTTAGCCTGTCTACTTGCTGCTGCATCTCACTCTGGTTCTCATTAGCTCCAAATTTAAACATGGCTCCTTCTACAACGTTCTCCACAGCATACTCCCATCATACTATTCAATGTGTTAGACCTTTCCAGGAGGTCTGAAGTTAAAAGATGGGAATTGATAAAAGAACACTTGAAATTAAGTATCACTAAGATATGGAATCAGTACGACTCACTATCATTATCTGTCACTAAGAATCAAGATCGGAGTCAGTAAGATTTGGCATCCATTTTGCTGCAGGCTGCCCATAGTGGTGGCTCCTTCTCCTGTTGGCCCTTAGAACCCACTTTATTTCTTATCATCTCTAAGTCCAAGCCCTTCCCTACCAGAGCCTCTTTGTATGGCTGTGCAACTCCAGGAGGGCACAAGTTACATAATGTGTGGTAGAAAATTTGTGCAAGGAGGCAGCTTTGCATTCTCTCAACCCTAAAAGACTCAGGCCCTGTACCTATGAAACCAGGGGCTTTGTAAAATTTTCTATTATTTTATTATACTTTTCTTTAAACCTCCATTTTCCAGAAGTGCCACTAGAATTCTACCATAGTATAACCAAAAATCTCATTAAAGTATTTTTTTCCCCAACCAAAAGAATGGTTTTCATTCAATAAGGAAATCTATCTTCTTCTAAGCTCATATTGCCTCCAGCTTCTAAACTTGTAATTTCTTTGTCTGCTCTTTCTATTTAGCCCATTGAAGGATGATACTAAGCCTTAATCAAAAATACCACTGTGAGGACCTCTATCTCAGCCATGTCCCTGGGCCCTCAGGGAATTCTAGTTCCCTCCAGGATTTTTTTGGAGCTAGCTTTTTATCTTGATGTTGCCCAGCTTGCAAGGCAGCATAAGAAAACCTTTCAAGTGAAGATGTCACCTTGGCCATAATGGAAACAGTTCTTTGTATCTTTTTCTCTCCCCAAAAGACTGATTTTCTTTGCCAGTGATTCATAGAAACCATAGAAGAGTGTGAGATCTGAGCCATTCTCAATGACTAGCAGCGGTTGCAAAACTTAAGTAAAAAGATTGAATTCCAGAATTCATAGCCTCTATTCATGCCAATAATAATGAGAAGTAGAAACATAGGGATTGGAGCTATGGCAAAGCTCTCAAAGGGACCTAACTGCAGTACTGGATCTGTAAGCTTTTGCAATTTACTTAATTTATTTTCTCATCTGCAAAGTGGAAATGATAATCCCTATCTCACAAGGCTCTTATAAAATCAGATTAATATGCTAATGTTCATAAGGTTCTTAGCATAGAGTCTAATAAGTTCTCAAAAAAAAAATCTACTGTCACAAAACCTCTAAATTTGTGTGTGAGAAGTGTGGCATCATGCTTTAGACTGGTAACTTGAATCCACCCAGAAGATAGAAAAGTCCAATGAAGTAGAATTTAGAGATTCTGGGTGGCATGAGTAGCACACCTCTCTTGGCAGAATAGTGGTCCCATATTGTAATTATCATAAACTAAAAGAACATCTTCCTATAAACTACTGAGAGACTTAGAACCAGTGATAGAGACCCAGACCCTATAGGAGGTGATATTATCCACAGATGCAATCATAGTCTTCTGTTAGCATTTTTGGCAGAAGCCAGTTACACCTGCTTTGGCTACCCTGTGTTATCTCAATAAAATAAAATAGCAGTTATTTAATTCTCAACACAAAATCACATATAGTTGTAACTTAAGATTGTATTTAGAACCAATTTACTTTCTAGATAAAAATTAACACTGAAGGCTGAGTCATTCTTTTATCTTTCTGGTCTTTGTATCTATCCACTTTACTGTTTTTCAAATCCAAGAATGTGCTCTTATCTTGGTCTGCCCCCTGTAGCTTTCTAGCTCTTTTTTTTCTTTCACTTTTAATACTCTTTTTATAGTGTCTTGTTTGGCAGACCCCTGTCTTCTTGTGCTCTCAAAAGACAACTTTATAATGGAGACAGTGTGTGTCTTTTTTGTGTATGAACACATGTTCCAGAAGATCTTCTTTGTTGTCACTAATCATTTATTTAGCCAACATCCAGTTTTTTAGTGTTTCAGATATAAGTAAAAATTTTAGATAATTTTCTTCTTTGTCTTCATAAACTGGGGGAGAAAAACCACAGTGACGATTAAGTGAACTAATATAAATATAGTAAATGTTTAGAAAAATGAAGATCATTATAAGTATCTGACATTGGTGGTTATATTGGCTATATCATGGTACTAACATGATTTCCTCCGTATTGTAAACATTATTTTTGAAAAATACATATTATGAACATTAGAATACCTTTGGCTACGGGTGCCTGGTTACCTCAGTCGGAAGAGCATGTGACTCTTGATCTCAGGGTTGTGAGTTTGAGCCCCACATTGGGTATTGATTACTTAAAAAAAACAGAGTATCTTAGGCTATCCTTGTTTTGTTCTTGTGAATTCTTGAATATTACATATACTTTAAAGAGTGGCTGTATAATAAATACTGTAATTCATAAAACTTTTTAGAGTTGTGAGGAATTGTTTTGGAATCTACTTAACCAAATTCATATTTATAATGTAAAATAAAAATATGCACCCTAGTATAACAATAACAATAAAAATAATATACATATGTAACATTTACTATTTTTCAATGTTTTACATATATTAACTATTTCACTTTTATGAACATGTAGATACTAATATCATCCCATTTTGTAGATGAAGGAACTGATGTGAGAGAGGTTAAGTATTTGACAAAGATCTAAGAGGTTAGTAATTGGAAAGCTCAGATAGAAATTCAGTCTGGCTCTTGTGAACAGAGTTTTAACTATTCATTATAATGTGCATATGCTGTATGCTATGCATTTTATCAGAAAATAATCTCTTATGTTTTAACAATAGACTGTGTTATCACAAAGTTCCAAAAAAGTAAGAAATGATGTGAATAAATCCCAATAAATCCAGTTTACCTTAATGGAAACATCACATCAACTTTACTAGACTTGAGGCAGTTTGTAGATAAAAAAGGAAAGTTATTCAGGAAGAGAGAAAAAATAATAAAGAGAAACTTGAGAGTATTAGAAAAAACACACTTGCTCATGGATATGTAATTCTATAATAATGACAATAATACTAATCATTTTTATTTCTTGAGTGTTTACTATGTGCTAGGCACATATGTCTTTGATATTGTCAGGAAACTCAGCAGTTGTACTGTTATTATACCAGTTTTACAAATGAGAAACCTACAGCTATTCAAGGATTGGTCTGTTAATGAAACCTAATTAGCAGGGGCACCTGGGTGGCTCAGTGGTTGAGCATCTGCCTTTGGCTCAGGTCGTGATCCCAGGGTCCTGGGATTGAGTTCTGCATCAGGCTCCCTGGAGGGAGCCTGCTTCTCCTTCTGCCTATGTCTCTGCCTCTCTCTGTGTGTCTCTCATGAATAAATAAAAAAAGAAAGAAAGAAAAAGAAACCTAAACAATCCAACTTCAGAATCTGTGCTCTTAAATCACTATGTTTTCTTGTCTCTCTAAATATATATATGTACTTACCTATTTATACACATAAATAACAAATTATAAGCATTTACATATAGTATATTATAATGATATAAATATTATGTATGCAGTTTTACATTGCCTTAAATGTATTTCCCTGTAAAAATTAATATTTTTAAGTTTAGAAAACACTTTTTTCCTTTATATTTGAACAATGCCCCCATTTATTTTCATCTATAAATGAAATTTATCTATTTGTCACTGGTGCTTCCTAAATTGAATATCTTATAGATTATTTTATATATATATATATATATAGGTTTTTTTGATCGAAGTTCGATTTGCCAACATATAACACCCAGTGCTCATCCCATCATTATGGATTATTTTTAAAGAAATTCTTATGGATCATTATAACTGACATAGTTTTCTGTGGTTATTGTTAAATATATATGTAATCACATATAATAAACACACAAGTATAAATTTCTTATGCTTTTAGTTCCTAAAGTTATTTTAAGATAAATAAATTTTGAGACTACAAATAAATGAAATTCAGATAACAATACAAGTTTAGGAACGCCTGGGTGGCTCAGTGGTTGAGCGTTTTGCCCTTGGCTCAGGACGTGATCCTGGAGTTCCAGGATCAAGTCCCACATGGGGCTCCTGCATAGAGATTGCTTCTCTGCCTATGTCTCTGCCTCTCTTTCTCTGTGTCTCTCGTGAATAAATAAATAAAACCTTTAAAAAAAAACAATAACACAAGTTTCACAGGATAGATAATGATGTTCTACTGAAATGAAGTTGCTGCTGGAGAAATCAGGATGATATAGACTTATCCCAAAAAGGATCTTTAGAGTTCAACATGGCAGACACACCAGTCTTTAAGTAGTGAAATGTTCTTTTACAGTTTTTTTTTTTCTTTCTGTTTTTCTGATGAAAGGACTATGAAACCTTCATTCACACAATGGGTAGAGGCAGCCTTTGGCCTTGGTGTGAATGCAGCATTTATGTACTCAATGCCTTTGTCTACCTCAGTCTGTCTTTGTTCCTCTAAAATAATGCTACTTTATGCAAATTTTTTTGTAAACGCAAACACAAATGTGAGTCTGCAGTGACTTGCTAGTATTTGGTCAGAGGGGTCACGCAGATGACAATAATTAACTTCTGTACTACTATTCCCAAAGGGATCTCATCTGGTTTCCTAGTGTTAAATACCTTCTACTCACTGACGTCTCCAAATCTTTTTAAAGTCTTTATTTAAATTCCATTTATTAACATACAGTGTAATATTAGTTTCAGGTGTATAACACAGTGATTCAAGCTTCCATATATCCCTGGTTGCTCATCACAAGTGCATTCCTTAGTCCTTTTAGCCTGTCCCTCACTCACCTTTCTGGTAACTATCAGTTGGTTCTGTTTCTTGGTTTGCCTCTTCTTTTTCCCTTTGCTCATTTGTTTTGTTTCTTAAATTCTACATTTGAATGAAAAATATGATATTTGTCTTTCTCTGACTTATTTCACTTACCTTATACCCCAGGCTCCATCCATTTTGCAAATGGCAAGATTTCATTCTTTTTATGCTGGAGTAATATTCCATTTATCTATCTTACATCTTCTTTATCCTTTCATCAATCAATGTATACTTTGGCTACTTTGGCTGTTTCCATAATGGCCATCATATATAAGCAACGCTTGATGCTATAAGCATCAAGGTGCATGTATCCCTTCAAATTAGTATTTTTGTATTCTTTGGGTAAATAGCTAGTAGTGCAATTGCTAGATCTTGCGGGGGGGGGGGTAGTTCTATTTTTAACTTTTTGAGGAGCCTCCATTTTGTCTTCCAGAGGGGCTATACCAGTTTGCATTCCCATCAATAGTGTGAGAGGGTTCCCCTTTCTCCACATCCTCGCCAACACCTGTTGTTGCTTTTAGTCATTCTGACAGGTTTGACGTGTTATCTCATTGTAGTTTTGATTTGTATCTCCTTGATAATTAGTGATGTTGAGCATCTTTTCATGTGTCTGTTGGCCATCTATCTATGTCTTCTTTGGAAAAATGTCTGTTTTGACTTCTGCCCATTTTTAAATTGGATTATTCATTTTCATAGCTCCAAATTTTATCTATAGCCTAGACTGCTCTTTAGATTTCCAGGCTTATGTATCTAATTGCTTGGTAGACATCTCCTCTTAGACTTCCGAATGGCATCTTATAGTTAACAAGTTAGTTTTAATATAGTTAACATACAAAACAGATCTCCTGATTTCCCTGACCTGCTCCAAACTTGGTTCTACATTCTTTTCCAATACTCTAGAAAGGCAGTTCCTCCTTCCTGCTGTTCAAACCCCAAACCTTCATCATCCTTTGCTTTTCTCTTTTTCTCACATCTTGAATCTAATCAGACTGAAAAATCCTGCTTGCCTCATAGTATCCAGAATCTGAATACTTCATCTTCTTTTAAAGTAGGCTCCACACCCAGAGTGGAGCCTGATTCAGGGCTTGAACTCATGACCCTGAGATCAAGACCTGAGCTCCTCAGATCGAGTTGGATGCTTGACCGACTGTGACACCCAGATGCCTCAGAATCTGAATACTTCTCATTACCTCCATTGCTGCCTCTCAGGTCCAGAACACCATTGCTTCTTGCCTGGATGACTGTAGTATCCTCAGTACTTTTACCCTGGCCTTCTTGATTATGTGGTACAAAGTATATTCTCTACAGCAAGGAGAGCAATGCCTTTAAAGTAGAACCCCTAAAAAAAATAAAAAAGTAGAACCCCTGGCAGATTACTATAGCTTTGCTTTTCTCCAAACTCTCCAAAGATTCCTGTTTCAGGATGGAAACCAAAACCCTTAAAGTCTCTATAGCACCCTGCCACTATCCCTTACTCAGGCTATTCCAGTCACACATTTCCTCAAACTATAAGCATGGAGCTTCTCAGAGCCTTTGCACCACTACTCAATTTTTGAGAACCCTGTTTCCCCAGGTGACCACCTGGTTTGCACCCCCACATTCTTCTGATCTCTGTTTAGATGCCATTTTATGAGTGAGGCTTTTGCGGACAATGCTATAAAACATCCGGACCCCAGCCAGCTCTTCCTTTTGACTCCCTCACCTGCTTTGATTTTTTTCTACTGCATCCATCACCATTTATTACATTGCATGTATTATACATTATATATTATATGGTATTGTATACATATATTTATAAATTTCTTATTGTCTGTTTCTCTGCTTGGAATATAAGTGTCATGAAGGCAGGGACTTAGTTTTTCCTTAATACCTAAACTATTACTTGACACTTAATATGTGTGAAATAAACATCTGTTGAATGAATCAATGAATGCTTAGCTTTTTACAATTATCACCAGAATGAAAACACAAAAGGAAATTTTATTAGGGAGGACTTATAGATCAGAGGATGAAAAATTTTGTGTCAGATTGTGACACAAGGGACTGAACTACTTGAGTGCAAGTTAGGTTTTGTAAAATGTTAAAAATCTTGCCACTGCCAGTTTTCATTTTTATCAACCTAGTATCTTTTAAATTTTACAGTTGAAATGAACTTCTAACTTCCCCCAAATATTTACCTGTTATTCTCTGCATGGATATTTCCTGATTATTTGAAAGGCATTCTTGGCCAATTGTGTGACCACCAACACCATGCTGAGGTGTCAATGCAGCTCAGATTTGCTGAGAAAAAGGCCAGTTTGTAAATCTGCCACTCCCTTGATTTTCACTTGAAAGTCATCCAAATATTGACACTCTTTGGACTGTAAAATTTCCTGCACTCACAGGAAAGGGAAACTGGCTGAACAGAAGAACTCCTGATATGCAGTGGAGATTTACATTCAGAAGGAAACAGTGTTAGTTGAACTGTGTAACAACTGTCCATGTAGGAAACTAGAATGGTATCCAAAGAGCAAATAATTGTGGTGATTACACTGATAAGCTGGTGACAAAGTACAAATTGAAGTTTCAGTAACAGGTGTAAGGTGCATTGTCTTTATTTTCCCAGTATTCTTAGGAAAGTAATAAGATAACTTAATTACATGATTAAAAGTCCAAGTGAAATCCCATAGTTACCTGTTTGCTTGCTTTCTTTCTCTTATTAGAAATGTTGAAATCTTTAGATTGCTATGTTTTACCTTGCTGTTTTCCTGTAGTTTTTAGCTTTTATATCAAAGTACTGTTAATATAGAATTAAACCAAACCTATCTTCACATTTTGCTTTTTTTCTCGATATAAATTGATGACTTACTCTAAAATTTTTAAGTTATTACAAGCCAAAATATGTATAAATTTTAATTATATATTGTAGCAAGTAGTGTATTCATAAATAGTGTTTTGTTACATAATTTATTAACATATACTTTATATATTTGTTTATATTCTTTTTTTTTTTTTAATTTTTTTTTTAATTTTTATTTATTTATGATAGTCACAGAGAGAGAGAGAGAGGCAGAGACACAGGCAGAGGGAGAAGCAGGCTCCATGCACCGGGAGCCCGACGTGGGATTCGATCCCGGGTCTCCAGGATCGCGCCCTGGGCCAAAGGCAGGCGCCAAACCGCTGCGCCACCCAGGGATCCCTATTTGTTTATATTCTAAGAACACTAAGACAATAAGAGATGGAACCGTGATTTGATTTTCAAGCATATGAAAAAGAATCTTTTTTTACGTGAAAAATTGAGTCATATAAAAACTGTACTTTAATGTTGAAACTTGCCTTTTAGATCAGGAAAATTAGAAGTAGGAAGCATCCTGTTAGAAGCACATCTTTCCTTTCTTTCTCTCTCCCTTTCTCTTTTCCTCCCATCCTCTCTTCCTCTTTTTTCTTCCTTCCTTTCCATTCTTTCTGTCTGAATAGTGAAGTGCCTACTATATGCCAGGCAATAAAGATACAAACTCAAGTTAAGATGGTGTGACAGATAATTTAGCAATCCCAGGCCATGTTGGAGTAGCTTCCAACATAGTACATTCCTCAAGGTACATAGGAATATAGTTGGAGTTGGCCTGCACCTGGCTTTTTAGCTTGACATGGGGAAGATGAGGCTCATTTCCATGGATTTGGGGTCCTGGTAGTTTGGTTTTTTTCCAGGAAAGGATGCTGCCTTCATTCCCTAAGGGCGTCTTAATCATTTGTTTGTTTGGCTTTAGTCTTTCAACAATCTGAAATCTGATCTGAACCTGTTATTATACCACATGCACACATACATTTCTACTCCTGTTTCTCTATATTTTCTATCCTCTATCTATTTCTTTCTTTTTTTTCTATCTATCGAGAGTTGTTATGGTTTCCTTTCCACCCCCACCCTAGGTTTTAGACTTGTTTTATTTTTTTTTTCCTATTCCTCTTCTGAGTTCTCTGTTTTAGAGTAGTTAACTGTTTACATTTTATTTATTTATTCATGAGAGACACAGAAACAGAGAGAGGCAGAGACACAGGCAGAGGGAGAAGCAGGCTCCATGCAGGGAGCCCGACGTGGGACTTGATCCTGGGTCTCCAGGAGCATGCCCTGGGCTGAAGGCAGTGCTAAACCGCTGAGCCACCGGTCTGCCCAACTGTTTACATTTTATATTGTAGCAAATCTTTTTGAAGGGAATGTTCTACATTGAATCAATATGAAATAAATGTCTCCATGTCCACAGATTTGAAAAGACAGATTGAAACCCAAGATTGGATGTAATAGAAGATGAAATTTTTTTTAGATGAAATGTTTTTTACAGAAAATTAAATAGACTTATTAACTTATTTCCCACAGACCATTAGCTAGACAGAAAATGATGGGGAAGTGCTGTCACTATTTACCTGATCATCTGTTCCAAAATTTAAATGGAGTCTAGAGGTTGCCTGTCCTATTACTGGTGTTTCCCAGTATTATACCTTCACATCAGGTACTTTTTCTTTGGTCCAGAGGGGAGATTGCTACCTAAGAGAGTTCTCTGCAAATGCATTCATTTCAACAAGAGAAAAGTGTCTGAACTTTGTATAGGCTTCCCACAGTCCCAAAAGAAGATGGAGTTTTTGCCCGAGCCTGACCTGTATTTAAGTATAGATTGAGTGGTATATTAGTTCTGTTTGGAATCCTCCTTGAAGACTTGTCTATCATAGTCAAGCCCAGGGCTCAGTTTCTAAAAAATACATTGTATGGTAGCACTTAACGGTCCTTGAGAAAAATGATGCATGGGAAATATGATGGATTTTAGAAATTATACCAGCACCTTCTAGTTAGTGTTCCTTTACTTCTATTATAAATCAGGAGTTTGCAATTCTGACAGCTAATTTTTTTTTCTGTCAGCTAAAACTTTGACTCAGCCTCTTAACTGTAAGCAAACTGGAAATGAAGACTCTCTCTTATATATACTGATATGATATATATTTTCCTTGCAATTATAGTTTGAATTGCTGAATTTATGTGTCTTTTACACTAATATACTCCATGGTAAACAGAACTAGACCTTTTTGCCTTCACATTTGGAATAAAGAGATAACTAAGATACTCATTTGGAAATAAATTTTTGGTTCCATAATACTATTAATTTATAGCATATTTTAAAACAAAGTAATGTGAAAACAGAATTTTTAACATAGACCTACAGCATGAGGTCTGTTCTACCATCTTCATTCTAGCTGGAGAGATTATGAGGTGGCCAATTACAGCATTTATTAGCATTATCCATTTATCTATTTGTTGGAGATCTTTGAATCTTCTAGTTGAAAAGGTCTTTTGGGACCTCCTCTTCAACTCTCTTAATTTACAGTTGAAGGGATCTTTGGGAAAAATTACTCCCCAAACTATTATGTAAAAAAGTATAACGTTGTTATTGTGTTCATTTGACTAGCAGTCAAATCTTTGTTAGGAATTCAACAGTTCCACAAGTAGTTGTCCAACAAATAGTTGGAAAACTTCATATTCTCATTTGTAGGGAGGTCATCATATACAGGAAATAATTTTTCGTGGAAGTGTTCAAACCACAGTATAATGTTAACATGCACTAGGACATAGCAAGGCCCAACTTCCCTTTCTACTTCCACCATTTATTTGAAACCTCCTTCCTCTCCTTCTTTTCCTTTTTTCCTTCTCCACTTTGTTGAGAAGGGAATTGCAAAGGGAATTTTTATCTTGGGGAACATATTTCATCCCTTCTGATAACTTCTGCTATTTTTCTCTTTCTGCTTCTATTCTGCAACCTTTCTATTCCCCACCTCCAAAACCCATTCAGTCAAATATATGCATGCATACACATACATACCTATGACACATGCCAAGTTCCCATCATCTAGTTTGGTTACAACTTTTGGAAAAGTTGCCCTGTAATGGATGATTTGTCTTTTTTTTTTTTTTTTCCTCTGTGTAGGCCTAGAAAACATGCTGAGAAAGATGACTGGTGTTCTTTTGATTTCATGCATGTTGATTAAATGGTAAACCTAGAAATTCTCAGTCCTGACTCCTTGTAGGTTTTTCCCCCCAAAGACTGTATTTATTCATGCATGAGACACACAGAAAGAGAGAGGCAGAGACATAGGCAGAGGGAGAGGGAGAAGCAGGGTCCATACAGGGAGCCTGATGTGGGTCTCAATCCTGGTACTCCAGGATCATGCCCTGAGCTGAAGGCAGATGTGCTTAACTGCTGAGCCACCCGGGCATCCCAGCTTTTTTTTTTTTTTTTAATTGACTTAATTCTTCAGTCTCAGTTTGAGAGTAAGGAATTACCAAATAGCTGAATTAGAAAATTTTGGCAGATTCTGTAATATTCTCTTTGAAAATGGAAATGGTTAGTAGTATAATGTAAATGTCCTAGAAAATTTAGGGAAAGATAGTAATTCTGTTGACTTATTTGTAGCCTTATTATAATTTCTACCATAGTTATGGGCAGACTGGCAATTTAATGAAAATGTTAATAAAATAATATCATGTGAGGCAGTTTAGATATAATTTCAAATATAATTTAGTAGAAAATATTAAACAGCTGTTTTGTAAACTGACAGAACTCATTTTTTAATGGGTTGAAATACAGATGGAAAGAAATATGAAAATGGGTTAATAGTGTTATAATAGCTAATCCTTTTAGACCAGACTGCACTGTCTTCAAGATATATGCCTGTTAAATCTTGGCATTCTAATTTTACATATGACAGTAATGCTATTAACATTAAAATATATGACTATTGATTAATAATGTTCAGGCTGTGGCTGTTTAACACTCACTTTCTCAAGAAGAAATCTTGTCTAGCATTTAAGAGAATTTCCTTAATTTTTAGAATTTAGAAGAGTAAGTAGAAGATGAATCAAAGTTTACCTGTTGTTTTATAAGATAAAAAGAATTCCTGTGGTTATCTTTTTAGACTCGGCAGACTGGCACAGAATTTCATCATCCTGATATTAATTTCATACTACTTCTGTATTTTTACTAAATTTGTTTTTGGAAGTGAAAGTAAATTACTTAAAAGAAGATAAATCTTTTGCAATTAAGCATTGATAGTAGAGTTGATTTGTAGGAGTGTTATCACTTGAAGTGATAGTGCGAGTAAGAGTTGTTGACTAGAATTTTTCTTTAGGTACTTATATTGAATTAGTAGAATGTGGATGTTTATTAACAGTGAAGATAAATATGGTCAGTGAAATATCCAGTTCTTAAATTAACTAGAATGAATAAGAACCTTCAATGAATGAATTTTCATTGTATAACCTGATACACTCCTGAGTCTATATGGAGCTTTGCCTAGGAGTTAGCTCACAAATATTATGCTTTTGGATGAGGTCATTTTGGTCCTCCTATAACTAAACCCCTGAATGGAAGTCTAATACTGTGCTGGTTTCTGAAATTTACTCCTAAATTTAGAGTGATGCAGTGAGGAGTTACCTTTTAACATATAATATTTATTGCTTTAAAAACTGAAGTAAGTACTCTTCTTAGCCTATTATTAATGAATTGAGAGTTCAGCCTAACCTTCATGAACTGTTTAAACCAAGCACCTAGTGATATTTAAACTTACTGTAATATTTCACTTCAAATGATTGCCAGAGGTAGAGGTTCTAAGATTGTAAGAAATCTACAGTCTTCCTTATGTATGTGTACTTACTTCTTTTACACTGTGTCAGACCTTTAAAATTTATAATCAGAATGGTTTTTGTGGCCTTTAAATGTCTATGGTGCTTATTTTCCTGTTCATGGGACTGCAAGGTAAAAAATTTTACACTTAACAACTTGGATACCAAGCTTTTCTCAAGAACCATAATGTGACAGATATAACATCTCCACAAGAATAAAAAAAATTATCTAGAGAGAGAGCTCAAGTTGTGATCAAATACTTTGGGAGAGTTTGGAAGATCAGAGAAAAAGCTTCATGGAAGAGTTAATTCCCCTGTAAGCCACCCTCATTTGGGAGCTCAGAAGTCTCAGTAGATGATAAAGAATCCATGGATGAACACCCCAGCCTCCTCACTCTCCTTCAGGAGTACAGTTTAGTGGTATGGCCTCTCTGTTCTCCAGAGGGAACCTAAAAGGATGGTGCTGCTATTGCTTATGGTGGTAACATGCTCATGAATGCAGCGTTATTGTGTTTTCTTTCTTTTCCCCTTTTCCATGTCTTTAGTTATACTTCTTGAGATCACTGCCCAAATAAACCACTCCAAAGTCCTTATCCCAACATCTACATTTTGTGGTACCCAAATTAAAACAGTTTGTTGGAGATGGAAGAATAGTCTGGGTAAAGTTGTAAAGATTAAGTACAGCGCCAGTGAATGCCTCAGTTTAATTGGACTATTGGGTTTATGGTTCCAGGGCAATAAAATTGGTTAGATCAGAGAGGGCTTAATGATAGACTAAGAATTGTGAGCTTTTCTTCAGGTATTGCAGATTTTCAATACACTTAAAAAAGGAAGGTGAAATGATCAGAGGTCTGCTTGCAAATTGTAGGCTGGTGGCAGTTTTTAGGAGAGATAGAGTTAGAAGAGACAGAGAGTAGGGGGAGTGTCTGTGAGACCATTCTGTAATCTAAGTGAGGTAATCATCCTAGTGGAAGTAGAAGGGAAGGATGGTAAATGCTACATTTGGTAATTGGTTTGATCTGGATGTGAGGGTACTGTAAAGCACTAAAAATAATGCAAATATACTAACCTCAATTGCTGCATGGGAGCAAAAAAGCTGCCTGGCAATGCTTTGTTCAAAGTAGAAAACCTAGAGGAGGAAAATGTTAATGTTTGTTTCTTAAATATCTATCAGTTGCCTGAACAATGTCCATTTTCCCTTTCCTTTTTGTGTCAGAATCCTAATTTTATTCAAGTGCTCAGCTCAACGATATTTTCCAGTTCTCTTTGCAGCTGGTTGTAGCCATGTAACTAAGTTCTGGGTAATGCCATGTAAGTTTAAGCATTGTCTTAGACTTCAGGGAAGACTGCAATATGAGAAGTAGGTTCATCTGGAGATGTGTCTCTTCACCTTGCCTTCATTCCACCTGTCTACTACATGGAACACAATAGTCCAGGAGCAATATTAGACAATGAGGTGACTTTGAGGATGGAAGCCAGGTCAAAGGAATTTCTTCGAACTAGGGAGACCATACCATCCCCACTGCCCACCTCCAGAGACAAACTTGTATAACAGACATACTTCATCTTCTCTGAGCCACTGGTATATTGGGTTTTCTTGATGGCAATTGTACCTAATGCTAAATGATGACACAGAGTGTACTGAATTAAGAGGAGGTTGCCCAGGTGAAGATGTTCAATAGGCAGTTGGAAATAGAGATCAATCAATTGAGAAATAAATATTTGTAGCAGCTAGCATGGATACAGTAACTTTATATTAGGTCCTTATTTTATGTGCAGATACAGAAGGGCTTAACAGTTGGTATAAGATGTACAACTGGTAAATGGCAGAGTTGGAATTGAAACTCAGATTTGTCTGATACCAGAGGATAAACTCTTTGCTACAATGTGGCAACTCAGAAGAAAGGCAACAAGGATTTAGTTTTAAGGGAGATGAGCTGAGAGAAGAATCTTTAAAACTGAGAGCACAAAAATATTAGTTGCATAAATATTTTGCAAAATTTTTATTAAAAATACTGTGTACATAAATACTTGAGTTCCACAGGACTTATAAGTAACATTATGTCATTAAAGAAATTATATTAATAAAGAAATTCAGTTATCAATCTGAATTATAATAAATGGTAAGATAGGGAAGTTTATTAATATTCCCTCCTAACTTCTTAGAGATTTTTTATTAAGAATTCTATGAGGCCAAAACAAATGGAGAGACATACAATAATTTTAAAGCTAGAAGAGAATATAAAAGTTACCCAGTCAAATGCCCTACTCTTTCAGATGAGAAACTAGACTGAAGTTGTTGAATGACTTGCTAAAGTTATAATACATATCAACTTGGACAGAACCGAGACAATAATGCCATCTTCTGACTCACTCTCACGTTTCCTCCATGCCAGGCTGAGTGAAGTGCCACTGTGATTTTCTCTTGAGGTCTTGCTGATTCTAATTCCCAGAGTTCAGAGTCTACAGCACAGAGGGAAAGTCAAGCCAGAATGCAGCTGTGGTGGCCATCTATTTCTAGGCAAAATTTCTAGTTCCAGTTCTCCTCCTCAGGAAATTTGGGTTATGGTTTAATGTGCTATTTGAGCAAAGAACATAGCAGGATAAAATTTAAACTCACCACTTGAGCATGCAAAGCCTTATCTTATTTCTTTCCCTGTGTTTTACTCTGCTCTAGCCACAGTGACTTCCTTTGCTGTTCCTGAAAAATGTTGACTATGTTTCTACTTCAGGATAGTCACTCTCACAGTCCCTTCTGCTTCAAATATCTACCTTATCTGCAGAGCTTAATTCCTCACTTCTTTTGGGTGCAATTTGTTACCTCATAGGATGTTTTACTGTTGATCTGTTTAAACAGGATCATTTATTTGTATATTCACTCATTAATCTGTCTGCTCTTGCTAGCTCCATGAGAGAAGGTGCTTTGTTTTGCTCATTGTCACATGTCCAATGCCTAGAGCAGCATCTGCCCAACACATAGTAGTTTCTCAGTAAAAGATGTGGAATGAAGAGGACAGGAGATGAGGGCCAACTTATTAAAGTGATATTCTATAATGTAGGCTATAATTTGAGAGCCTGCTCAATAGCTTTAGTTTTTCTTTTCTTAAAAACCACTATGGAATTATTGTAATTTAGGAAGGTTTAACATATTGAAAGTAAGATGTTAAAAATTATTCATTTGGAACACTTTGTGTTTAAGGCCCTTTCTGAGTCTTCCATCAGTAGCCAACAAGAGCTCTCTTATTCTTTAACTATTCTAAATTTCCAGAATATTTTTGCAGTTTTGAGCTAGATCTGGGCACTCTGTCACCATTCCCTTTTGACAGTAAATAACCCTCTCATGATCAGACTAAGCTGGTATAGTTTAATTATTATTAATCAGGTGTAACTTGGAAGAATTTACTTCAGGGTATAAATCTTTTTCTTTTTTCAGCACAGAGTTTAAAAATTTGATGTATACAAATTTATAATCCTAGAAATGTACTTCCTAATAATATGGCTGTGAAATGATGATGATGAGGAGAAGGATGGCTAGGAGGAAGAGGGAGAGGATGATGATAGCAGCCGCTAATGTCTGTTGGTCACTCACTATGTGCTTGCACTGGTCTAAGCATTTCACATGTATTGAATTTCTAATAAGTGTGTCACCATTAACATGTAGGGAAGACTTTCTAGTTAGACAGCTACAGAACCAGTTTGTGTCCTTAAACAGAAAAGATAGTGGGCAGTTCTACCTGTCTTCAAGGAAGTTGTAATTTTTATGGTCTTAATGAGGGAGATTAAAGAAACAATAAATAGCAATGAATGCAGAAACATGGTCAAAGAGACATAAAGCACACCCATAATAAAACTTCAGGTGACAAAGACATAAACTATGCATAACCAGCAATGAATGTATAATAAGCAATGTCTTCAGATAATTTCTGTGAATATATCTTATTAAGAGAATAAATGGAAAGGTTTTTTTTTTTGGCTTGGAAGATATTTAACTTTCTAATGTGACAATACAGAAAATGAACAGAAAAGGTTGACTTTCTTGTATTACTAAAAGGATAAGATTTGTACAGCAGAGCAAACAATAAATAAATGTATTTGGAAAGCAACTGAAGTACTTTAAGATGGAAAGAATTGCAGAATAATGTCGCAATCATAAGATTCAGCATTCACCAGATGGAAGGTTGATCATTCCTAGCTAAACAAAGCAACCATCTTTTGTTAAGTTTCCTGAAGAAGTAAGATGACTGCAAAATAAAAAATTTTAGCAACTAGCATATGGCAGCAGTGCAGTGAAATGGAAAGAAAAATGACCAGTTTACTGGAATATTCTCTCATCAAGAAATTTGTTAGTATTCTACAGGAATGTCTGAAGAATTGATTTGGTTGTATGTGATTTGACAGAGCAACATTTTTTTGCAACCTGGAAAAGCAATTCCCAGCAGATTTAAAATAGAAAAATTCATCAAGTGATTTTTTTTGGTTGTTCCTAATGTAGTTTTATATATGAAAATGGCTTGCATACACAGTTAATGTTGTAATATTATGGCAAAAAACACACAGTTCTTTTATCCATTGTCATATATCACTGAAGACACACAGATCTAGAAGTTACAGGCAATTTGTGGATTTTCTAAATATTTAAAGTATCATGAATGGTTGATCTTAGTTTTATTCATTATGTTTTTATTGCCAATAAGTTACAAATACAGCAGATAAATGGGCACAAAATTAATCTTGTGATTGACTTAGGTGAAAAATATGGAACTTCTAATTTAAGTTCTCAAATACAATAATGTTATTCTGTGTATATTTAACATTGCTTGCAAAGCAAAGAGGAAAAAAATGCCATAGTGTAACTTATGAAATAAATGTAAGAGGTTAGTTACCAAATCAAATCAGGCAAACTGAAGTTATTTTGAACTTTCTATATATTTGATATATTTTTTTTATACCTAAGGCTTTCTATCATTTTCTAACTCAGATAATGGTTCTTCACAAAAAGCTTCACTGACCCCTACATCCACCATCATCCTCTTTCATAGGATTAGGTTCTTCTCTTATACACTTTAACAGAACTTTTACCTCCCTTTCTGGTACTTGGTCCACTTGTGATGATTGGTTTAAAGTCTCTTATCTCAGGGCACCTGGGTGGCTTAGGAATTTAGCATCTGACTTCAGATCAGGGCATGATTCCTGGAGTCCTGGGATCAAGTTTTGCATCAGACTCCCTGAAGGAAGCCTACTTCTCCTCTGCCTATTCTCTGCCTCTCTCTCTCTTTTTCTCTCATGAATAAATAAATAAAATCTTTTTAAAAAAGTTCTCTTATCTCAGGTCCATTGCAGCATTATTCACAATAGCCAAGATATGGAAGCAACCTAAGTGCTTATTAATGGATGAATGGATAAAGAAAATGTCCTTTTTTTATGACTAATATTTCATTGTGTATGTATTATTCGGCCATAAAAAAAGAGGAAATCCTGCCATTTGTCTTGGAGGACGTTACGCTAAGTAAAATAAGCCAGACAGAGAAAGACAAATACTATATGATCTCAACTACGTATGGAACCTAAAAAGGCCAGACTTACAGAACCAGAGGGTAGAGCAGTAGTTACCATGGGCTTGGGGGTGGGAAAAATGGGGAGATGATTGTCCAAAGGTACAAACTTTCGCTTATAAAATGAATTAGGTTCTGAGGATCCAATGTATAGCATCATAGCTGTAGTTAATGATACTGTACTATACTTGAAATTTACTAAAAGTGTCTTAATCACATCAAATACAAAAGAATATGATGACTGTGTGAGATAATAGATATGTTAAGTAGCTTGAGTGTGGTAATCATTTTACAGTGTATATGCAATCAAACTAAGGTATCACTCTGTGTACCTTAAATATATGCAATTTTTATTTGTCAATTTTTCTTCAATAAAGCTGGGGGAAAAAGGTTTCTCATCTTGACTTAATTGTAAAGTCCTTGAAGACAGGGATGATGTCAGTCTTATTAACAACCTGAAGTGATGGGAGCCCTGGGTGTCTCAGCGGTTTAGTGTCTTCCTTCAGCCCAGGGCATGATCCTGGAGACCCGGGATCGAGTCCCACGTCAGGCTCCCTGTGTGGAGCCTACTTCTCCCTCTGCCTGTGTCTCAGCCTCTCCGTTTCTCTCTGTGTCTCTCATGAATAAATAAATAAATAAGTCTTTTTAAAAAAATTAAAAAAAACAAAAACAACAACAAAAAACAACCTGAAGTAAATCAAGAACATTCCTCTATGGTTCTTCCTTCCCTTCTGAATCATCAGTTTTCCCTTCTCTATTGGCTTGTGCATACAAATATGCTTTATTTTTCCTTTTTCATTTCTATTTTCCTTACAACTTTTCAGCAAAGCGTTTTGAAATGGCTGTTCATACTTAATTATCTTGATGTTTTCTCCTTCCTTTTCCTTTCTAGTCCACTGTAATTAGCCTCTCACAACCCTTTACTGAAACTGCTCTTATCAAGATTGCCAATGAGTGCAAATGGTCATTTCTCATTTGCATATTATATACACCAGGGACTGATGTCTAATAAGTTTAAGGTCTCAATATCTTTTCAATTAAATAAGCTACAAAGCAACTACATATAGAGAATTTTTACCACAGATGATCTGTTGTAACTATTAGTTTTTAGGTGCCTTTAATAAAGTATCACAAAAACTCAATGCCTAAACCAACAGAAATCTATTCTCTCATAGTTTTGGAGGCCAAAAGTCTGCACTCAAGGCATTTGTAGGTATTTGCACTTCCTCCAAAGGCTCTAGGAGAGAATCCTTCCCTACTTCTTCTAGAGTCTTGGCTTGTGGCTGTGTAACTCCAATCTCTGCCTCTATCTTCACATGGTCTTCTTCTCTGCATATGTGTATCTTTCTTCTATATATCTCTTATTAGGACAATTATCAGGGCACCTGGGTGGCTCAGTGGTTGAGCATCTACCTTTGGCTCAGGTCGTGATCCTGGACTTGAGTTCCCAATCGGGCTCCCCGCAGGGAGCCTGCTTTTCCCTCTGCCTCCCTCTGTATCTCTCATGAATAAATAAATAAAATCTTTTTTTTTTTTTTAAAGAAAAGGACAATTATTAGATTTAGGGCTCACCTGGATAATCTATGATAACATGTCAAGATCTTAATTAAATTATGTCTGCAAAGACCCTTTTTCTAAGTAAGCTCACATTCAGGGTTCTGGGGATTAGGATGTGGTTGTATCTTTCATTCAATCCATTACACCATCAAACCCACTATAATAATAATCCCCTCATTAGGTGTTTTTATTTATAGTAGAGGTATGATAAAGTATTTTAATGAAGATGGTAATTTAACAACTAATTAATTTTTTCATTCAATGAGTAAGTATTGAGTCCTTCCTATGTGTCAGGCACCATTCTAGGTCTTAGAGTGAGAGTGATAAGCAAATCCTTACTCTCATGGAATTGCATGCTAGTTAGGTGAGAAACAGAATTATCCATTTGGTCTGACTATATTACTAAAGTTGTACACATAAATTTAAACTTGTAATTAAGTTGCCAGAAGTGATAGTGTTATAAAATCCAGAACAAACAGAATTCTAAATAATAATATTCTGGTTTGCTAATTGCCAGACTATGTATCAGATGTTTTACCCATGTGCCAGAGCAAAAGGAAAAACAAAGTGCCAAAAGTCTGGTTAAATTTATATTTATGTGTTGACAAGTAACCTAATAATGTGATTGTAAACCCCCAGGGTAAGTAAGAAAGTGATAGAATGATGAATTCCTTCATTAATGTTATATTTGTACCACATTATTAGTCTAATTAAAGTAAATATAAACAATGTATCATCTATTATCATGAAGCAATATGTGATTTTTTCTTTTTTAGATTTTTCTTTTTTCTTTTTTAGATTTTTTAATTTATTCATGGGAGACACACACACACACACACACACACACACACACAGAGAGAGAGAGAGAGAGGCAGAGACACAGGCAGAGGGAGAAGTAGGCTCCATGCCGGGAGCCCGATGTGGGATTTGAGACTGGGACACCAGATCACGCCCTGGGCCGAAGGCAAGCACTAAACCACTGAGCTACCCAGGGATCCCAATGAAGCCAATTTCAAACTAACTTCTGTTTTTGTAAAATCTCTCCTGCTTCCTTCTTTTCTAAAGGACTTAGTTATGCTTTCTTCCCTGCTGGCTCTGCATATTGTGTATGTTATTATTCTTGTTACTCCTGAATGAGTAAATGAGTACCTACTATATGCCTAAGCACTTGGTGCTTCATCATTATTATCCTATCATTAACCATCCTCCAGTATGTTCCCGTATGCATCCCACTACTGGATAGTAAATTCCCTAAGAGGAGAGGCCATATATTTTCTATTTCTCTTTTCTTAGTATTTTTTTTTCTTAGTATTTAATATAGTGTATGACATGTAGTGCTAGATACTTAAAGATGACTTAAATTTAGTCAGCTATAGGATTGACAACTATCAGGAGCAAGATTGCTTGGATGGTAGTGACCTTGATGTGTTATGTCATCAGGCAGTTTGGGATTGAATCCCTCTTTGCCAATTTAACTAACTTTGGGTCATCATTTGTGAAAAAAAAATAATAATGAAAAGACTTATGAGGCTGTATAACTTTCCAGGACACAATTCCTGTAAAGCACTTAGTTGTGTACTTAGCTTATAGTAAGCACTCAGTAAATCTTAGTCATCAGCATTGCTTGGTTTTTATTTTTAGTATTATTGCTTTAAACACATATCCTGAAAATACAATGGATTTTCATATCATGCAAAATTACTTTTAATTGAAACATATGGATGCTTCAGTTTGGCAGGACCTAAGGTTTAAAATTACAGTCACATAATAAATAGAAAGCATAATTAATGGCTCAAATTTTAAAAGCCATTAAGTATGATATTTTAGTGATATGTCTTGGAGTAATTGTCTACATAAAGCACATTTTTATAAGAGAAAAATAAGCAGTGATGTTTTCTAAGCTTTCTACTGTTTCTCACAAGCTATTCTCTTTGTTTGGATGTCATCCTTAACTTTTAAATCCTTTTATATTTTATAACCAGCAATTCACCATATTTTAAAAAGGCTTCCCCCTTAAATATTTCTTATATGCATCTCCTCTCTTAGTCAGTTTGTCAATTCTCTCTTTACTTTATCACTTTGAAAATTGAAGTCTTAGAACTTACATAAATGAATTTTACTTTGCATTATAATACTCAGTGTATTTTAATGAAAATATTTTTGGGAAGTTTGGAGCCATTTCAAAAATATTCTATTAATTTTTCCTTTCCCAAAATTATATTAAGTCATTGAGAAATGAGTTTTAAAATCTAATAGTATTATTTGAAAGTATATATTTCTAAGAATTACCTATATAAGCTATTGAATGAAACCATTGAGTTGGGTTAAGGTCACATTCTCCAGATCCAATCTTCCAGGGCTTAAATTTGGATTCTGATATGTATAGCTGTGGAACTTTGGGTGGAATACAAACCATGAGAGACTCTTAACTTTGGAAAACAAAGTGAGGGTTGCTAAAGAGGAAGTGGGTGGGGGGATGGGGCAACTGGGTGATAGGCATTAAGGAGGGCATATGAGTGTTATATGCAACTGATGAATTATTGAAAACTATATTTGAAACCAATGGTGTACTGTATGTTGGCAAATTGAACTTAAATTTAAAAAAGAATACTTTTTCTCTACATGCCTCAGTTTTTTCATTTTCATCTGTAAAATGAAGGTAGTTATTATTTACTAATAGAATTGTGCGGATTGAATTAATTAAATCACTGAAAACAGAGCAGTGCCTGATGCATAGTAAGAACTGAATGAGTACTTATTTTTCAAAATTATTAAGTGAGAACGGGTGAAGAAACGTTTTCAGTTTGAGAGAGTAACATGGGCAAGTCACTGAGGTAGGAATCCATGGGATTTGTATAGGAATACATGGAATTTTAAGGAGTATTGATAAGGGAGAGTAGGGGAAAGGAGTTTGGAGTCAAGTCCTAGAGATCTTGTCCTCAACATTCCAGAGGAGAAACCACAACAAGGCAACATCTCATAGATCATTTCTAAGAATATTGACATATTTGCCATTGTTGGAGAATAGAGCTTTATTGTATAGACAAGGGAAATGTTGAAGATAGTACAGGGGCTTTACCACCAAACTTCCTGGGATTGGTTTCTTTCTTTCTTTTTTTTTTGTACCCAAGTTGCATAATGGTAATAATAATGATTTCTATATTATAGGGTTTTGTGAGGATTAAATGAGGCAATATAGGTAATATATTTAGAACACTACCTGGCTAATAGTAATTGCTCAGTAGAAATTAGCTATTATAAATTGTGAGCAGAAGAGTGATATATGATGAGATCTGTGTAAGCTATACATAATTCTAAACAAAATACTTGCTCTTCTATATGAGAACAGAGAAAAAAATGAGAAGTTTGCATGGAAGACATGATTAATGAGTGTCCTGCTCCTGAGCTACTTTGGCACAAGGTTAGCCTTGAAAAGGTTCATTGCTGAAGTTATGGCAGCTATTTCAGAGACTCTGGGGGCATTGATACCAAGGAAACTCCAGGTCTCTAATGAACAGCTAGGGAGCCCAGACAATGAAGACCACATCCAAAGCTCATAGATAGAACTGCCTCTATTCCATATGTACCTTTATGCAGATTAGAAGAAGATGTGCCTTTCTCTGGGGGCATAAATGTAGCAAGGCTCATGGCTTGATAAGAAGAGCCCAGAATGTACCTCCTTATCCAGACACTTGGGCAGGTACAGCCTGAGAAATCAAACACATCTGTCCTGACCAGAAAGCACTTGAGATTAGGAGAAATTCTGTTTTACTAGAGAACATGTGCATTATTTGTGTTTCTTTGCCCATCTCCTGATTTTGAGGTGGTCTTGTGATTTGCTTTGACTAAAGCAAATGGTAATGTCCATTTTTAAAAAAGAGTAATAGGAGTGACTTCTAAGGCTAAAATCTTAAGAGACCTGGAAGCTTTCATTTTGGAATTCTGCTCTATGTAAAAAAACTCATTCTGGCCTATTAGAGGATGAGAGGTCATGTGGAAGAGAACAGAAATGCTGTAGTTGACAGCCAGCATTTCCTGACAGCTGCATCTTCATGGGTGGTCCCAGGCAAGATCAGAAGAATCACTGCCTATTCACAGAATTGCTGATCTGTATATTCTTTAGCAAGAATAATAGGTTTTATTTTAAACCCAAGTTTTGGGGTGATTTGCTACATTATGATAAATAACTGATATACCTATATAGGCCCAAGGGGAAAGAACAAACTAATCTCTATCAAAAACTAATTTCTAATGCTTATAGTCTCTCAGATTCCAGTAAAGATACTTTCAATGATAAGACATTGAGTCAGAACAAACATCTCCCTTTCACGAACAGAGATATTACTGCATTGTACAGATCAGTTGTGTCTGTAAGAGAGTGAGAGAGAGAAAAAAAAAACTATATACAGAGATTTCCAGGATAATTTTTGATGCTCATATGGCCTGGAAATATCTGCTGGCTGATTGCCTTTTTAGTTACTGTATGCCTCATGAAGACTTCAGTGAAAAATTCAGAAACATTAAAAATGAAGAACTGCTAAGTCCCTGCCTAATTCCAGACATCATCATCACCAATGGTGCTCTGTTACATTGTCAATGATAATGTCCATTTTTTAAAAAGAGTAACTTTTAAAAATGCTGAACCAGAAACTCATATTAATGAGCCAGTAAAAAGTGCAACAAGAATCTGAAGGAGTAAGAGAAATTAGAAGTTAAATGCTCTGTAAAATAAAAAATATATATGTAAATTATTTTTAATTAGTAGAGAAAATTAAATAAGCAGTAAATATTTGTATTTTGGTCAATTTTACTATCTTACGATTTTATAAGTTTTATTTCCTTTGACTTTCCAGTGATTTTTTTCCTTTAGTTTTAAGCTATGGAACCAGTTATATTGACTGCAAACTGAAAAATATGAGACATTTATTGGAATCACACAAGTTTCTTTTACTTTTTCCTCCTTCTTTCCCTCCTCTTTCTCTATAACATGAAGTCTCTCTGAAAGAGGATTGAACAATGAACACAACTGTATTCACACTGAGTTCCTGCTGGAACTTCCATTTGAATCCCTAGTGTCTCACTCTGATAGAGCAGAGGGCCAGACCCAAGCTGTCTACTCTGTATATCCTGACTTCAGCCTGGCCTTGCTTGGTTCTCAAGGCTCAAGTATGTTCCAGGTTTCTCCATAAGCAACAGCACAATAGTAAAAAGTGAGAGCTACATTGACCAACAGAATATTGACCCTTCCACTGAAGACTCCACATTCTGGTATCATGGCCTCTCAAGTTTAACACTCTTTCCTCCTAAGGATAAAGGGATGGGTAAGAAAGGGTTGGGCAGAGCCTGGGCTAAAGGTAGTAAAAGCTGACCTATGAGATTAAATGAAGAGAGTTTAGAGCATATGACCCATGCTCATTATCTTACTACTAATAAATACTGAAATACATTGGTTATGGGGGAAAATGTCAAATCAATTCAGTTAAGATAGGAGAAGTATTAGTGAGTACATTATGTAGTGGTTATGTTTGGGTAGCATGGAATTAATCTAAATCTGAATCATGCGTCAGTTACCTGCTAGCTGGATACATTGGGTAGATTATTTAATTTCTAAACCCTGGTCTCCTTACCTGTAAAATGGGAATGATTGTAGGATCTGCCTTATAGGAGTATAAGTCCAAACTGAATAAAACAGTGCATTTAAAGCACTTAACACAGTGCCTAGCACACAGTCAGTGCTCATTAGTGATAGATACTACTGTGGCATAAATTTTTTGCTCAGATAATGAGAGAGATTAAATTGGAATTTATCATTTATCATTTAAAATAATTTAGTTGAAGCATTAACCACCAAATTGTACTATTTTATCTAAAAATTATAATATAATGAATGTCATTTGGGGAATATAAAAAATAGTGAAAGGGAATAAAGGGGAAAGGAGAAAAAAATGAGTGGGAAATATCAGGAAGGGAGACAGAACATGAGAGACTCCTAACTCTGGGAAACAAGCAAGGGGTGGTTTAAAGGGAGGTGGGCGGGGGGTGGGGGTGACTGGGTGATGGGCATTGAGGGGGGCACTTGATGGGATGAGCACTGGGTGTTATGCTATATGTTGGCAAATTGAACTCCAATAAAAAAATATGATGAATGTGATTTATAGCTAATATCAATGTTATTCAAAAAGTATGTAAAAACTGAAAAAAAAAACAGGACAGTATTATTAAGGGATATAGTAAAATAGAATTATAACAGAAGATTTAGGTAAAATCATTTATGACCCTGTTAAAAGGGAATACTATTGTCAGGAAGTTACTTTTCTCCAGGAGAATTCTTTAAAATGAGTGCATTCTCATATCTCCAAATCTTTCAGATTGTTAAATTAGGTGGCTGCTTCTCAGCCCTCATCATTCATGACTGAGCAGCAGAATTTGACACTGTCTCTCCTTAAAACATATTCTTTCTCTCCTAAGACACCACATTTGTCTGGTTTTTCTTTTCTCTTTCTGCTTATCAATCTCTGCTGGTTCCCCCTTGTCTGCCCAGCTTTTAAATACTGGAGTGTCCCAAGGAGTAGTCTTTGGTCTCTTTTCTAACTACAGTCACTCTTGGTGATCTCATTCAGTTTCACAAATTTAATTACAATCTATATTGAAATACTGTCGCTCTCCTTATTGGTGGTTTCACTTCCTCTGTTTCAGTTACCCCTGCTCAACTAGGGTCTGGAAGCAGATGATCCTCCTTCTGACAGATTGTCAGAAGGTCAAAAGTAGCCTAACACTATGTCACAGTACCTACATCACTCACGTCACTTCATCTCATCACATTGGCATTTTATCATCTCATATCATCACAAGAAGGGTGAATGAAATAGAGTAAGATACTTAGAGAGAGAGAGAGAGAGAGAGAGACCACAATCATATACATATAGTATATTGTTATAATTGGTCTATTTACTATTAGTTATTATTGTTAATTTCTTAATATGCCTAACTTATAAATTAGGTATGTATAGGAAAAAGCATACTATGTATAAAACTAGGTATAGTCTGTGGCTTCAGGTATCCACTGGGATCTTGGATAAGGGTAAGGGATAAGTCTCTCCCCAGAGACTACTGTATATATATGGAAATATATGTGTGTATATACATGTACATGTATATCTGTAAATGTACATCTAAATATAGATATATATACATATATTTAAATAATCTATATGTGCATACACATACTCTCCCAAATTTATATGTTTAGCTCATATCTCTTAATTCCAGACCCACATGCCAGCTGCCTATTTTGTATCTTCACTTGAATATCCAACTCTACATTTCCAAAGTTTAGTTCCTTTTTGTGGTCATCCCCATATCATAATAGTATTCAGTTTCTACTCCCTCCAGATAATTAACACATTTTCCTCATTCCCCATTTTCCTGTGTGTTCTTGTATTCAGACTCTCATTCCCCTTCCCCTCATTTACCATATGGTGAAATATACTGTTCTTTCCTACCCTGGACTAGGTCTTGCAAAAGTTGATATATGGCTTGGGAAAAATGAATTTTCCCTTTTTCTTTTCTTTATTGTGGTACTTTTCTATTTGATGTTTAAAATCATCAAGATAGATTCTAGGGGCAAAAGTTAAAGTATATCTGTATAAAGCAACACTACTTGCTCTAAAAGATAATTCCCTAGATCTCAGTGGCTTAACATCACAGATTTCCCCTCTTCCTCCTCAGTTATGTAAAATGCAAAAAAAGTGTGTTTCTAATCACTGGCTTTTAAGTGGCATCTTTTATCATACAGACCTACCATCATACAAGTTTACCACAGAAAAGGGAAAGATTTTAGAAGATTATTGTGGAAATCTTTATGCAACAGGCCTGGGAATATACATTACTTCCACTCATATTCCCCTGTGTAGAATTCACTCAATAATCCTACTAAGTTTTAGCAAAGCTGGGCAGTATGATTCATCTGTGTGCCCAGGAAGCAGCAGAAGAAAGTTTGGTGATGACCAGTCTAGAGCCTCTGTTACATTTCATATTGCCTTCTTCCTTTTTCTTCTTCACTCCCTATCTGTACATCTCTGAAGTAGTGATCCTCTTTTTGCTTAGTGTTGGACAGAATACTAATAACAACAATAATAATGATAATAATACTTTCTGCTTTTCACTAATTATATTTTTTAATTCTTACAAACCTGTAAGGTAGGACTGTTTTCACTGTTTTATTGAGGAAATTGAAGTAAAAGATAATATGTTTAGTGTCACCATCTTTTAAGTGCTAAGATTTAACCAAGTTGTCTGATCTCTCAGTCCGTCTACCTCACAAGCATACTGTATTGCTTCCCAAGTTTTTAAGGGAGTTAGAAAATATTTTCCACATGATATTGCTTTTCAAGGAGGTAGGATAAGCCTGGGGTGGGGGGGGACTCTTGACACCCCACTTCAGATGGCCTCAGTTCATTTGCTGATTTGACCTCAACATTTATGTCCCCAATTTCTAACCAGAATGACTCAAGGCCTCCCAATTCTAGACCACTGCACCCAAATAGAGGAAAAACTTGGGGCTAAAGGATGGAGTGAAAAGCATAGCTCTGTTTGTGTAAAAATCCACTCAGAGCATTTCATCATGGGTACGTTCATAGTTCTTAACTCTCCTAATTTAAAACGTGTTTCACCAAACAATACTGAAAATGGTACAGTAATTATAATGAACTCCCTTACAAAAAAAAGCGCAGGTACTAGTTATAAACAATCTATATACTTGTATAATACCAGCCATTAGTGATACTTCCTGCGAAGAAAAGAAAACAAAGCCGATACATTTTATGCTAATGCAACAGAATGTTATCTTTTTAGTTTCATCTGAGCCATGAGAGTACAATAGACATCAGATACCAAAATGAGTTGTAAGACACCAAGAAGCAGATTTTCAAAGGAAATATTCAACTACTAGATTCCATCTTCCACAGAAGATATTAAAAAGGGATCAACCTGTTAGAGATTAGAGAGATTTGGTGAGGATGCTTCCTTTGGAAAATAGCTTGTACTGTTATTTGACACCTATTGTATTATCTTCTGATGAGGGTGACTCCTCTGGACTTTGGGGAACACATTTAGCTTGTTTCTGAAGCCTACCTGAGGTATAAAAGTGAAAGGCCTGCTAAAATGGCCTTCAGAAGCTAGGCAGAGGGCTGTGTCTGGGTAACTGAATTCCACTCTGAATGGGACAGAATATGTAAATCCTGAGGACCAGATAGGGGACCCAGAGAAGGAGAGATGATTGTGCTGAGTAATTTTGACCCCTCTTGAGAAGACTGCCAGGGAGAGCAAAGGAATGCCAGTGGAGTCTGAACAGTAGACTGTCAGGAACCCAGGGACTGGGGGAATTAGCTACTGGAGGAATAGGATGGATGATCCATAGAACTAGAGTTGCAATCCAAGGAGCTCAGTAAGGGAACTTCTGTGAACTCAAAAAAATGTCAGCAAGAGAGGGTGGGAGAGTCAGAGAGACAGAGATATATTTATATTCCTGCAAGGCCAAGAGAGTGGGAAACATTTTATAAGAATACCTGTCAAGGGAGAACTTTTCATCTCCCCTTTCTTTGTCTCCCTTCTTTTGTTTAGTCTCTAGGGAAACCGGTTTACTACAGGGTAGGAGTTAGCGAGGGGAGAAGGGAGTGTAGCTTAGCCTGAGTGAAGGTAACTACTGTTTAATGTTTTAGACTGAACCTTTCATTCACTAAATTGAGACTGTTCTGCAACTAAGCAATTTTCTACCTAAGACTGTTCATAAATATAGAGCCTGTTAGAGTTTTCATTCACTGGTAAGAGAAAAACTTACCCCAGGGAGTATCTTTTAGAAAGATATTAGGAGACAAATATAAAGTTGCTTTTGGGTTACATTCCATGATCTATATTCTATGATTATATTTCATGTACAATATTAGCAAAATGTTGCTCTTCAGTAAATACAGACTTTCTAGCATCAGTAATTCTTCATTCCATATTGATATTTGAATGTATCACATTTCTACCTTTTAAAGGGTAAGAAAGCTATTACTTAATTCATTGATGGCTGATTGGTATGTACCTTAAATTCCAGGCAATCTGAGACTTATTATAAATTTATAAATTGAATCCACCACTTAGGGCAGCCGGGGTGGCTCAGCGATTTAGTGCCGCCTTCAGCCCAGGGCCTGATCCTGGAGACCCGGGATCTAATCCCACGTCAGGTTTCCTGCATGGAGCCTGCTTCTCCCTCTGCCTGTGTCTCTGTCTCTGTCTCTCTCTCTCTCTCATTAATAAATAAACAAAATATTAAAAAAATAAATCTACCACTTAGAGACTCTTTTCTGTGGTACATTATGAAAGTTGAGATTTTAGATGAAGAGGTTTAAGAAAGCATAGGCAGTTTTTATGTCTTTCTGTGGCCGTGAGATTGCTTAACTGAGTTGGTTTTATTTCTGTGCTTTTCTCTCTCTTTATCTGAGTCCTTGGAAAAAGAAGGGATATCTTCAGTTTACGTTAGAAGCTTGACAGATTGATTTTTTTTCCTGACTCTAAGTTGAAAGAGTTGTTCAAAACCAGAGAAGTGGGATCCCTGGGTGGCGCAACGGTTTGGCGCCTGCCTTTGGCCCAGGGCGCGATCCTGGAGACCCCGGATCGAATCCCACATCAGGCTCCCGGTGCATGGAGCCTGCTTCTTCCTCAGCCTGTGTCTCTGCCTCTCTCTCTCTCTGTGACTATCATAAATTTAAAAAAAAAAAAAAATCAAAACCAGAGAAGTGAACAGATGGGTTTTTTTGGAGACTGGCATGGCATTTGTTTTCAGGGACTTCTTTGGATCATGTCACATAATGAATCAATCAACAGGCATTTTTTTTTGAGCATCTACTAAGTTCTTAGTACTCTGCTCGGCACCGTAAGGATTTAGAATTCAGTCCAACTAAATTCAGTGGATTTTTTAAAAGATTTTATTTATTTATTCATGAGAGACACACAGAGAGAAGCAGAGACATAGAGGGAGAAGCAAACATAAGCTGCTTTGTACAAATCACATAGCTAATAGGTGTCAAAACCAGCATCGAGGATCCAGGTCTATTTGGTTTCAAAGCCTATGTTCTTTTTAGCTATATTGTAAAGTCTGAGTTTGCGAAGGACCATTTCAGATTACAAGGAATTGTATAAGTAGGGTATAGACTCAAGAAGGAAGTTTTCACAGGTAGATTGTAGTCTATTGCAGTTGGACATGGCTTAGAAGACTTGGAGAGACTGGAGGCATAATTGTGGAAGATCATGAATTCCATGCAAGAGAATGGGGTTCATTCTAGGTTCCTTTTTAAAAAAGATTTTATTTACTTAACCATGAAAGACACACAGAGAGAGGCAGAGTCATAGGCAGAGGGAGCAGCAGGCTCCCTGCAGGGAGCCTGATGTGGGGGACTCAATCCTGGGATGCTGGAATCATCTCCTGTGCTGAAGGCAGATGCTCAACCACTGAGCCACCCAGGTGTCCCTCATTCTACGTTCCTAATGAGAAGCCATTGAGATATTATATATAAAAGAGGACAAATAGATGATGGCAATGCTACTTGTTTGATGTTGCTCAGTGTTTCTAAATGTAATTTTAAAATATTGTGCCCTTATTTTTGTGTCATTATTAAAAATAATATGGATATAATCCAAATCATATGAGTCTAGGACAATGACTATGTTTACTTTTGTGTGTAAGGATGCTGGTGATAAGAAGTACTCATTGCACTTATGAGAATAGAACAGAAGCAAATTTCATATCAAATTACACTGTTTTAGGAAGTAAATATTGATGACAGAGTGCACAAACTGAGCAAGTAAAGCTTTCACATTAAATAGGATAGAAAAAAGGGAGGAGAGACACTTTTCATTGTATAGCTTACAGGAGGATGGGCACACCAAACTTCTAAGGACTTGTACCAGAGCCACATCTTTAGTGAAAGCAGTTAATAGAAGTAAAAATTATATTGAATTAATATTAATTTGAACTTTATTGATTTCTTAATTTTGGTATTTATAACTGCATTGATTTCATAATTGCCTAAGTGTTATCAACAAAAGGATTTTATATCATTTTAAGTTCATATGTATTTAAATAAGAATGTACTATATAATTATACTTAAGGCTAACATTGAGGACTTAGGAACATTTTTCACTCTTAAGTTTGAGAAATACTTGAAGAGTAATTACTATGAGAATACTAAAAGGAGCATACGAAGAGAAAGAATGCAGGGGAGGGTGTAATGCGAAGTAGGCTAAGAACATAAGCAGAGTACAGGCATATCTTGTTTTTTTTTTTTTTTTGGCATATCTTGTTTTATAGTGCTTTGCTATATTGTGCTTTGCAGGTACTGCATTTTTTTTTTTTTTTTACATCTAAAGTTTGTGGCAGCAATTCTATTCTGAATCAAGCGATTCTATTAGCTCCATTTTTCTAACATTGTTTGCTCACTTCATGTCTGTGTGTCACATTTTGGTAATTCTCACAATATTTTAAACGTTTTCATTATTAGTATATTTGTTATGGTGTTCTGTCTGTGATCAGTAATATTTGATATTATAATTGTGATTATTTGGGCTTCATGAATCATGTCCATATAAGATGGAAGAAATTAATCAATAAATATTATGTGTTTTTTTGACTGTTCCACTGACTGCCCCCTCCCCATCTTTCCCTCTCCTCAGGTCTTCCCTATTCCCCGAGAAACAACCATACTGACATTAGACCAATTAGTAACCCTATAATGGCCATTAGATGTTCAAGTGAAAGCGTCATTTATCTCTCACTTTAAATCTGAAGCTAGAAAGAATTAAGCTTACTAGGGAAGGCATGTTGAAAGCCGAGGTAGGCTGAAAGGCAGGCTGCTTGTTTCAAACTGTTAGGCAAGTTGTGAATGCAAAATGAAAGTTCTTGAAGGAAAGTAAAAAACGCTACTCCAGTGAATATACAAATGATAAAAAAGCATAATAGCTTTATTGCTGACATGGAGTCAATTTTAATGGTCTGGATAGAAGATCAAACCAGCTACGTCATTGTTTTAAGCCAAAGCCTAATCCAGAGCAAGGCCCTAACTCTCTTCAGTTCTCTGAAGCCTGAGATTGGTGAAGAAGCTTCAGAAGGAAAGAGTGAAGCTAGCACAGATTGGTGCATGAGGTTTAAGGAAAGAAGCTGTCTCCACATAAAAGTACAAGGTAAAGCAGCAAATACTAATGTAGAAAATTCAGCAAGTCATCCAGAAAATCTAGCTAAGATAATTAGCAGAGATTACTAAACAACAGATATAACAATGTAGATGAAACAGCCTTTATTGGAAGAAGATGCCATGTAGGATTTTCATAGGAGAAGCCAATGCCTGGCTTCAAAGCTTCAGAGGACAACTTGAGTCTCTTTTTAAGGGCTAATGCAGCTGGTAGCTTTAAGTTGGAGCTGATGTTCATTTACCATTCTAAAAGTCCTAGGGCTCTTAAGAATTATGCTAAATCTACTCTGCCTCTGCTCTTATAAATGGAACAAAAAGCCTAGATAATAGGACATCTCTTTATAACATGGTTTACTGAATATTTGAAGACCACTGTTGACAGTTGCTGCTTAGAAAAAAAAGATTTTCCTCAAAATATGACTGCTTATTGACAATGAATCTAGCTACTGAGATCTCTGATGGAGATGCACAATCAGATAAATGTCATACCTGCTAACACGATATCCATTCTGCAGCCCATGAATCAAGGAATAATTTCAACTTTCAGGTCTTATGATTTACAAAATACATTTAATAGGGCTACCACTGGGATAGTGATTCCTCTGATGAATCTGGGCAAAGTAAATTCAAAGCCTCTTGGAAAGGATTCGCCACTCTAGATGCCATTAAGAATATTTGTGATTCATGGGAAGAAGCCAAAATATCAATATGAACAGGAGTTTAGAATAAGTTTATTTCAACTCTCCTTAGTGACTTGGAGGGGTTCAAGACTAAACGGAGGAAATAACTGTGATGATGAACCTTGAATGGATGAGGAGTTGCTTCTTATGAATGAGCAAAGAAAGTGGTTCCTTGAGGTGGAATTTACTCCTGGTGAAGATGATGTGAAGACTTTTGAAATGACAACAAAGGATTTGGGATATTACATAAACTTAGTTGATAAAGAAATGTCTAGGTTTAAGAGAAATGATGCTGATTTGAAAGAAGTTCTACTGTGAGTAAAATGCTATCAAACAGCATCATTTGTTCGTGAAAGGAAAAACCAATCAGCGTGTGATTTTTGTGCCTTGGGAAACAAAAAATCTGTTTGATTTGCTTTATTGTGGTGGTCTGGAACTGAACCTGCAATATCTCCAAGGTATGCCTGTAAAGAGATGACTGATGAGAACATGGAGTCCTTTTTGTGGTAATAGACAAGGTGGCTGGAAAAGTCAGAAATTCTCATATTACAGAAGTTTCCTATCCCCAAAGAGGAAAGCAGATATAGGGGAGGCAAATGAAATAATTAATGTCACTTAATTTGAGTTACCCCCAAATTACACCCTGGGAGAAGGATTGAGTGGAGGGGTCTGTATGGGAGATGATCCCAGGACATACTGGTAGAGGCATGATGAAGTGTGAGACAAAGGAGAGAAGGAGGACAATGAAGAATGTGTTTATCAAGGAAGTTACCACTTTGGGTAACTAGAGCTTAATCCCACAGGGAGCTCTGGGAGCAAATGCAGAAACCTCTGTACCTGAATTATTACATCAGTCCACAGAAACTGGGATATTTAGTCATATACTTCCACTTATAGTTAACTGAGAGATTTTCCCGGGGCACATTGATTCTGTAGCACTTACAGACTATAGCATGGACAGCAGAGCAGGGCCTCAAGGCCAGAAAGAGCTCTCAGGCAAAGATTTTTAAGTACTGGCTCTTGAGGTAGGACTCTGTAATTAAGTGGTAAAGCCAAAGGATATGAGAGGAACATTTATGGCATTTGCTACAAGATGTTTTTAGAGATTGCCAGTTTTGTGTGTGAAGGAAGCTAATATTTCCCAGTGCCCATTGTTTACCTTGAATTATGATTTCTACTTGCATATTTGATTTCTGTAAAAGTTATGCAGAATAAAGATTCTCTCCATGTTTTATAGGGGATAAAACTCAGCCCTAGAGAAGTATGGTAACCTCTTGAAGGTCATAAAGCTAAATCTAAGATAAGAAGTGAAAAATATAATACCTAACTCTGAAAAAAGGGTTTTTAAAGGAAAGATGTGTGCTAATGCAAGATGCTTTTTTTTTTCTGTTCTGACATAAAAATTATGCCCATCTACATTGATAAATGACAGTGCTGATGGAGTTACTGCATTCTGGTGGACATCAGACCACCAAGGCCTTCATGTGACTTGAAAATTCAGTCCTGAGGATGCTTATAGTTTGTCAGCAGTTTAGGGGCTATGGTTCTTCTCTGATGCTTGTGCCTACATACCCCTTGGGCTTAGGGTCCTTGTCTTCTATCTTTGATTACTGCTGTCACTTTATTGTAATGTGAAAGCTTCAGGCTATTTGGCTGCATTGTGTTATAGCATTTTTTCCCTACTTACCTTGTATGTCATTGTTCTAGTTCATCTCATTTCACTATATAAGCAGTTGCTTAGGAATTCTGTTATTATCTATCTGTCTTTGTATTCCTAACCCGAGGCCTAAGCAATACACTTCAGTGATAGAAAGTTGATCAATGCTTTGAGTACATGAATCCATTGATGTTTTGAATGTCAGGGATATGAACAACCTTCATCCTCCCCCTTCATCTTATTTTATATTACATTAAAAATAGAATGTATTGGTTTTCTCATCTTAAGTGGAAATTTTAGAACTTTATAAAAGTTGAAAAGAAATTACCCATATAACTGCTACCTAAAGAATGTTACTGTTAACAGTTTCTTTTATTTTTCCATGTAATTAAAAAGATTATATTCATGGCCAATATGTCTATAATTTTATATTCAGTTTCTTTCATTTAACAAGATATTGTCTGTAGTTTTTAACATATATAATTTATACGTATAATTTAACATTTATATGCCATTTAGAAAGGATTTTCATACCTTAATTTACTCAACCAAACCTCTACTGTTATGTTTTCAATATTTTAGTGAATATCAGTAAATTGTCTTTTAAAAGTGTCATAAAAATTCACATCTTATTAGCAATGTATGATAGTGCCAATTTCACCAAACCATGCTCATTCATAGTAATTCTAATTAAAACCATAGTTTTTAGTAATCCACTGGATAAGAAATGCTATCTTCCTATAAAATAAGACTTTACTGGACTTCTAGTAAGAGTGGGCAACTGTCATATGTTTTTAAAACTTGATCCCTTCTTGTGAATTTTCTGTTTATATAGTATTTGTTCACTTATCAATTTGTTTTATCAAAGGTTTTCTTATTGATATGTAATGAGTAATTTTCATGGTACATATGTTAATTTTTATCATATTCATAGCATGTATTTGGCAGGTTTTTTTAAACATTCAGAAGCTTTACATTTTTATGTAGTCAGGTATATTGGTTCTTCTCCATGTGATTTTTTTTGGTCGTTTTCTCATGAATATATTCGCTGAAATATTAACAGTGACATAAATAAGAGGGGGGTTTATTTTTCTTGCATAAGCAGAAGTATGTATTAAGTTGTAACAGTGGTGGGCTAGTTTCTCATCTTGTTTTCTTAACTTTACTAATTTTTAAACCAACTATAAACTACACAGATTTATTTAATTTTATTTTAAATAAATATTAACATGATATATTCCTTTAAAATAACTTTAAATTGATTTTTGTTTATTATTCTTTCTATCTATCTATCATCTATCTATCTATCATCTATCTATCATCTATCGTTTTAGAAACAGTGCATGCACATGAGTAGAGGTGAGGAATGGCAGAGGGAGACAGAGAATCTTAAGCAGGATCCTTGCTCAGCATAGAGCCCTACAATGAGTTCAGTTTTCATGACCCTATGATCATGACCTGAGCCAAAATCAAGAGTTAGACATTGAACCAGCTGAGCCACTCAGGTGCCCCAAGTTGATTTATTTTTAAAAGATAACTTCTTTTTATGTAATAATACCTATGAACTCATGAGTTTCATCTATTAGCTATTCTTGTTTTTAAAGCTATACTTCTTTTAACACCTAATAGTAAAAGTAAATCTATTGAAATAAAATAAATGGTTCCCATGTACCACCTAAAATCATCACAGGTCTCAATCTTTAAGAAGCAATGGCTTAAACAATCAGTTACTATGGAGTTTAGATGAAGAACAATAGGACAGATTTTCAGTGACTCTGTTAAATATGTGAATTAAAGAATTCTCTTGCTTCCCTAAAATCATAATCAAAATTATGGCTCAGATATATTGTCTGTCAGGTAATAGCATATTAATAAGGACGTCTTTGCTATTAGTAGATACTTTATATAATTTAGCTTTAAAAAACAGCCTCAAATAACAGCCTTTCACAAGCGTTGAAAAGATTTTAGTTTCATTCTTAATCTTTCAATAGTAGATCCCAGGAGTGAATAAGGTTACACATTTCACTTTTATAATCATCTTCCCTTAATCTGCTAAAGTTAGGAATGCATTAATATGGCATAGCACATTATTTCTTCCAGGATGCTTTATAATTTGTTCAGAATGACTGCAGATCCTACTGAAAGCAATTCAGATACTTCAAAAGTAGCTCATCATTCATGATTAAAGACACATAAGCCTAAAGAAGTATCTTCAGCTAATTTTCAAGAATCATTGAAAGATTTTGGGGAGCAGCCTTCCTAACCAAATTTAGAATTCTGTTTACAGTTAGAGATATTTGGGCTTATATTCATTCACTCATGAAATCTAGACTATAGATTGAAGGGAATATTTTAAAATGTTAACTATTTTGAATGGAAATCCTTCTTAAATGTATTATCCACTTTCATGCCTTCTTAAACAAATAATGCTAAATATATTGCATATTTCCTTTATGATTCAGGATCATCTTTTATGAGCTGCCATTAAGACACCATATTACCATCTGGTTCTGTGATTTTCAGTTTCACTGTCTAGTTTTCTGTTAGCTTTGTTTGCAGTTGTTATGCTTGTTTCCCTAATAAGCCACTACCTTGATTCTTCAGCTTGCTGCTACCAGTTTTCTATGGCCTCAGCATTAAATAATGGAGTTTATTTAGTACTATTTGCCAATAAGTGTGATTATGAGAAATTTGTTAAATGTGCTGTTATAAAATGATAGGGTGAAGATTTCAGGGGTCTTTATCTTCCTACTTCTAATTCAGGATAGTGCTCTGAATGCTTGCATTTGTGAGAGAACTAAAATTTAAATAAGTGAGCTATTCAGTGAACTATTTTGTTTTTTGTTTCTTAGTTTTGGTCCTAAATGATGATAATATATTGTTTCATCAGCACAGTTTTAGGGCACTTTTATATACCAGATTGAATTTTGTTTAGGCTCTTTGGGTTTGCTTACACTTGTTTCCATCTTTGAGACTGGTGCAGTGAAGACAGTCATAAATGTTTAGAAAATCTTAAAGGCACACCTTTGAACTTGTTTGGACATAACAAAGAAGCATTCCCTTTCTTTTCCAACTCTGCTGGTTAGACAGAACTTCTGTCTCTGTCAGTGAAGTTCTCTGTCCATTTATACTCCTAAACCTAGTTGTGTATGCATAATCACACATGTGCACTCACATCCCATCACACACACACACAGAGCAATCACATTTATTATAATTTATACCATTCTCTTAGGGATCTGATGATGAGATCCAGGAAGTTATGTTACTATGCACCAAGAGGACTTTCTGTGATACCTTTGTTGGGCGTACAAGTTGGGAAATGGTGATCCATCAGTGGTGTTCATAACAAAGCGTATAAGACATCTCAATGACAAGAAGTGAGAAAATGCTGGAATTGCTATTCCTATTTATATCATTTTAAAATTCAGGGATAAATAAAAGTTTACTAATATTTGATATTCAGAGATGATCTGAAATGGTAAGTTTTCAAATGAAGAGTGGGAATTCCATAATCCAAAATCATTGACAGAAGCCATTTGTTAACTTTCCAATTATTGCAACATGTTATGATTCATATACTGTTGGATGCCATTAATATAGTTAATCTTATACAACAAAGATTTTAAAAATTTGGGTCCTTAGAATACTTTTTAATGAGATGAGGAATGACCAAGAAAATGTTTTAAATTACATTGAGGTCTCTAGGCTTTCTGATGACAAAGTACTTAGAATGTTTAAGATGAGTAACATAGATTCATATAAAAGCAAAGTTCCCAGCTTATTTGACCTTTTTTTTGTGACAGTCAGGATCAGTGGTTGTCAGAAAGCAGTTAGTTTGAAAAAACAGCAATATACTTAATTGTCCCAAACACAGTAAAGTCAATGTTCTAGGAATTAGTGAAAAAGTAAGTGCTTTTCAAAAAGAACCCATTGAGAGAGCGTTCTGAAAATAGCTATTTGGAAATGCTCTCCTCATTATGTAATCTTGTTATTAGAGATGATGTATGTCATTCAAGAGTAGAAGCATACTTAAAAATGTTAGAAATAAAAAATTTAACTTTTTCAAATGTCTTCTAGATAATATGTGGTTAATGGGAAGGCATTAATTGTTCTTATTTATGTGAAACCACTCAGATGTGTTTTTATATTTGCAACAAATGAGGTAAAAATCTATTGAAACTCTTAATTTAGAAGGTGTTATTTTTATATTTTTCCAGGGTTTTGTTATGAAAAGTTTCAAATATACAGAAAAGTTGAATTTTATAGTGAACATCCATACAAACGAGTTACCCTACAAAACAGAGAGAGCAGGTGTTATACTAATTCTATAGAGAAAAAAATTGAGAATCAGAGAGATTAGGTAAATGCCCTATGATCACACAACTAGTAAGGCAAAAAGGTTGGGACATGTACTTATTTATAACTCAGAGTGCAGTGTTTTTCGGCTCTATCACACTGCTATTGCACAAAATTGCAGTTTTGACAAAGCTGTTCATAAGAGTGGTTTTCAGTCCTGAATTCTCACTATAGGCATTCATTAGAGTCCCCATTTCTTCATCCATCCATCCTTTCATTCATTTTTTAATCATCAAATATTTACTAAGTTTCTCTTATATGATATGCTTTGTAAATTAGACATGACTTCACTAGAAATAAGAACTAGCCCTACTTTAAGACATGATGAATATATAAGCAAGTAAATTGCATTTATTTATTACTTTAATCATTTGTATTTTAAAATAGTATTGTAATTCCAATATTCTTCTGAGGGAAGAATAGCCAAATTTTACGTTTATTTATTTAAGTTTATTTGAGTTTATTTAAGTCATATTTTGAGTTAATTTAAGAAAATAGCATGTAGAAAAACCAGAGATAAATTTTTGTTTTGCTGTATGTTTTGAATTATTTGGCATTTACATAGTTTATAAATAACTAGATTATTTAATAAGGATTAATAATAATAAGAAATATAAGCATAATGCTTTAAAGACTATTTAAATATTATATATGCATACACGTGTGTGTGTGTGTATATCTTTAATTGATCCTTTAGCACCCATCTTTTTTTTTTTCTTTAGCACCCATCTCAGTAGTTACTGACTTATTATCAAAAGAAGAAGGTATCTAACCTAAGAGCTCTGAGTATCATGCCAGATAAGACATTTGTAAAGATTATCCATAATAGAATTTCCTGTTTCCTTTAGATGTTTCTGAAATTAAGGCTTTTTCTGTATATTCATTTCAAATGATCACTTAGGGGCTCGAGAAGAGAATTTAGATTGATTGGCCTTGCAATAAAAGTATTTTTTAAAAATTTATAGTATTCAAAAAAGATCCAGTCTTTTGAGATCATGGGAATGAGAATTCTGAGGTATATATAGATATACCTCCTTTTATTGTGCTTCACCTTATTGCACTTCACTTTATTGTACTTTGCAGATATTGAGGGTTTTTTTTTTTTATAAATTGAGGGTTTGTGGCAACTCTGCATCAAGCATATCTGTTGGCACCATTTTTCCAAAAGCTTTTTCTCACTTGATGTCTCTGTGTCACATTTTGGTAATTCTTGTGATATTTCAAACACCTTCATTTTTACTATATTTGCTAGGATGATCTGTGATTAGTGATTAAAACTCCCTTTGGGGGATCCCTGGGTGGCGCAGCAGTTTGGCGCCTGCCTTTGGCCCAGGGCACGATCCTGGAGACCCAGGATCGAATCCCACATCAGGCTCCCGGTGCATGGAGCCTGCTTCTCCCTCTGCCTATGTCTCTGCCTCTCTCTCTCTCTCTCTCTCTCTCTCTCTCTCTCTGTGACTATCATAAATAAAAAAATAAATAAATAAATAAAACTCCCTTTGGGCTCAGATGATGGTTAGCATTTTTTAGCAATAATGTATTTTTAAGATAAGGTTATATACATTTATTTTAGACATAAAACTATCTTGTACATTTAGTAGACTGTATAATATAATATTTTAGACATAAAACTATCTTGTACATTTAGTAGACTGTATAATAACATTGTACACAATACAATGTTATTGTGTAAACATAACTTCTATATGCACTGAGAAACCAAAAAATTTTCTTGAGTCACTCTATTGCAGTATTCACTTTATTGTAGTGGTCTGGAACTAAACCCACAATATCTCCAAGGTATGCCCGTATACGTTTACACAAAAGAGCTGACTTCTGAAGGAAAAGTACATAAATGTGTATATTAATACTCTAAGTAAAATATTATATATGTACATACATGAACATATCTGAAATGTATCTATATATAGACTATATATATATATATAATCATATATAACCAGATTTATATATGTTTGTATTGTGTATCTATCTATCTATCTATGAAATACAGTTTTCCTTCAGAAGTTAGTTGCTTGGCTCTAACATTTTCCCCTTCAAAAAAGAAAAAATGGCATATAATTTTACTGATTTATATTTTTGTGCTTTAGATTTTTATCTATGAAAATTATAAATATTAAGTTAATAGTATAAGGAATTATTTTGTAGAGCTGATGCATTTTGACATACTGAATGACAGTCTTAAAAGTTTTTTCATGTTTAAATACTTGTGTTAAGGCTTATAAGTGAGAAATAACAGGTTTCCATTTTGTTGGAGGATTTCTGGAGCATTATTGACATTTGGAATTATCTTTCTAAGTAATATCTTTGCTGCCTTTATTAATTGCTGGCACTTTTATCGTAACTTATGGCACAGTATTCTATTGTTTTTTTAAACATTTTATTTATTTTCATGAGAGACATAGAGAGAGAGGCAGAGACATAAGCAGAGGGAGAAGCAGGCTCCTTGCGGGGAACCTGATGTGGGACTCCATTTCGGTACTCCAGGATCAGGCCCTAAGCTGAAGGCAGATGCACTTAACCACTGAGCCACCCAGGCATCCCTGACACAGTATTTTAAATGCAAAAAATAAAGTGCATGCTGATTTTACTAATTTTTGTTTCATTACTTTATGAATTAAAGAATAAGAACATTAAATAAACCATAAGTGATAGTATCACTGACTGCAGGAATACCTTCTGAGATTCCCATATAGTTGTCTAAAATAAGAGTCTACCTTAGGAAGAACTGTGCTGAGGGTAAAGTGTGAAAAGCCTTCTTTAAAAATATTAATTTATTACAGTAATCTTGAAAATATGTACAAAATGGACATTAAGTCTTTCAAAATAATCAACTATTTTTTAAAAGATTTATTTATTTATTTGAGAGAGGGAGGGATGGAGGGAGTTGGGAGGGGCAGAGGGAGAGGGAGAGAGAGAATCTCAAGCAGACTCCCTGCTAAGAGCTGAGCCCTATACTGAGCTTGATCTCACAACCCTGAGATCACTACCTGAGCTGAAGTCAAGAGTCAGATGCTTAACCAACTGAACCACCCAGATGCCCCCAAAATAATTGATTATTTTTGCTCAGGGAAAACCCAGGAAATAAAAGAAATAAAATCAGCATTATTATTTTTTTGTCTGTTATGATGTTCAGCATTGTTTAAATGACTTCGAGTTTACAAGACATACAACTATTGGCCTATGTTTAGTTATTAAAAGCATTTCCTTGGGCAGCCCGGGTAGCTCAGCAGTTTAGCGCCACCTTCGGCCTGGGGCCTGATCCTGGAGACCCGGAATTAAGTCCCACGTCGGGCTCCCTGCATGGAACCTGCTTCCCCCTCTGTCTGTGTCTCTGCTGTGAGCGCTCTCTGTCTTTCTGTGTCTCTTATGAATAAATAAATAAAATCTTAAATAAAAATAAAATAAAAGCATTTCCTTAAGTACTGACTCAGGAAATCTTAATTAAGAAGAGTTACAACAAATCTTGAGTTTCTATTTAATAAAGTTCTTTATAATTCTCGTTTATTTTGATATTTTCATTTGCCTCTGTATATAATAATCTAGTAACTGATTGGTGTTTAGAATAAACATTCTGTTCAATCCTTTTAAGAAGCAATTAATTTTGTAATGATAAGGATTATCACATTCATATTTTTTGCTTGAGTTTTATTTCACTCTGAAATGAATTTTAAAAACAATCATTTGTTCATTCCTGTTTTATTCATTTCCTAAGCCTTTATAAAATGCTTGCTACAGAATAAGCATTGTTTTTAATCCTAAAAAAAGCAATTTCTAACCTGTGTTGAACACTTTTTATAGTACTGCTAAGTGCTTTCATTATTTTTCTTAATCCTCACAATCCTATACTGGAAGATAACCTATTTTATTGATGGCAGCACTGGGTTAAAAGAGATGAATAAATCATAATCTTTGCCCTTGGGAAGTTCATAGTCAAATGGAATAGGACTCCAAAAAACAGATAGTTACAATTTTATGGGGGAAATGTAGGACAGCTTGTTTTCATTGCCATGAATCTTCAGAAGAAGTGTATCCATTTGTGCACGATAGAGAAGTTATCACAAAAGAAATCATTTGAAGTGGGTTTTAAATGTTAAATAGACGTTTTCCTGGGGTGTGAAGGCAGAAAGATTGCTCATACCATGGCAAAAAGTGGTGAAGGAGTCTGGTAGTTATTTGGTGGTTCCGTTAAGTTAACTTTGCCTGGCAGGAGACTTGGGTGTCTGTGTGTATATGTGTCTATGGGTGAGTGTGAGTGGTGAGTGTGTGTGTGTGTGTGGGGGGGGAGGGGGCGATTGGTATGGGTCTGAAAGGTCTGAGGGGCTAGCAGAGTGGTATGAAGAGGCTGGAAAGGTAGGTTGAGGCCTTAAGGTAAAGAGCCTCCAGTTTGGTTTGACGATCAATTTGAATAAAAGCAGAGCCACATCATTATATCACTATATAAGCCAATATTTTAAAAATGCTTTAGCCACAGGGGGCAAGATGGCCAAAGAGTAGGATTCCCCAAGTCACCTGTCCCCACCAACTTACCTAGATAACTTTCAAACCTTCCCGAAAACCTACGCATTTGACCTGAGACTTAAAGAGAGAACAGCTGGAGCGCTACAGAGAGAAGGGTTTTCGCTTCTAACAAGGTAGGAAGGCAGAAAAAAAAAAAAAAAAAAAGAATCAAGTAGGGGATGGACCTTGCGAGGAACTGGGCTAAGGCCCCAGCGAGAGCCTCCAGGACTGGGAAGCCCAGGCCCGGAGAAGCAGGAACTTTAAAAATCCGCAGGATTCTTCCAGGATGAAAAGGCGCTTAGCAAGGAACTCGGGCAGAACCGCAGGAGGGGCCGTGGAACTTCTAGTCAACCCGGGTCACTAACAGAGGAGGTGCACCCCGGGGAGAGCGCCCACACCCCCAGGGCCAATCTCGATAAAGGGCTGGAGCGCGCAGCCTGTAGGTCAGGAGGGGGCTGGGGTGGAGGGGGCTGCGCCCTGCTGCCTGGGGGAACTGCGGCCTCTGAGGCGCGATTCCAGCAGCAGGCCCTGGAGCCCAGGGCACCGGGGACACAGCCCAGGATCCTGCACTCCCTCGGGAGAGGCGGAGGCCCGGAGGGCCCAGCACAGCGAGGACGCTCCTGCCACCAGGACCCCCGAGCTGTGCAGGTCAGTGCACCGGCGCCACCCCAGGAGCACCTAGGCCAGTGCAGACTGGGAGCTGCGGTAGTTACTGCGGGAGCTGACTCCAGTGCTGGGGACCCGGCTGCTGCCAGTGTTGTTCCTCCTGGTGTCACCGTGTGCCTGGGAGGAGGGGAGCCCCAGGGAACAAAGGCCTCATGGGGTAAAGAGCTCCCACTGGCAGGGAGCAGGGCATCACCCCCAGGTGCAGACCCCTGAGAATCAGCACAGCAGGCCCCTCCCCAAGAAGACCAGCTGGAAGGACAGGGGAAGAGCAGGTTCTTAACCAAACAGCACTGGAAAGCTGACAAACATTATATGGTTTCATTCATTCGGGGGAATATAAAAAATAGTGAAAGGGAATAAAGGGAAAAGGAGAGAAAATGAGTGGGAAGTATCAGAGAGGGAGACAGAACATGAGACATTCCTAACTCTGGGAAATGAACAAGGGGTAGTGGAAGGGAAGGTGGGCGGGGAGATGGGGTGTCTGTGTGATGGGCACTGAGGGGGGCACTTGATGGGATGAGCACTGGGTGTTATGCTATATGTTGACAAATTGAGTTAAAAAAATATACAAAAAAATTGAAAATGCTTTAAAAGTTTTAGAAGTAACTTTAGGGTAGCTCAATTAACCAATTGCCTAATGTATCTATCACAGATCCTTTTAGAGTTTATTCTCCTGTTTTTAAAATTTACCAATTAGAAATACCTTTTACTTTATAAAAACAAATTATTGAAACTATGCTTATTAGGATTAAAGTCTAGAAATGGGAAGAAAACATTTACCATTTCAAGTTCATTAATACTAAATATGGGTGTTTCCCTAGTATTATGTAATCTCGTGCAATCTAGTTTTGATTCCTGAGCACCTAATCAGTTTATAGATTATATAGGAACTTTCATTCCTTACTTTTCTCCTCCAATGAGCCACTTTCTCAGCTGTTTCTTGGTCTTACTGTAATTCTGCCAAAGATGAGTTACTAATGGATACTAAGAAAGTTGCATATATGTTTTAATACAAAGTAACATTTTTTAGTAAGAAAGATGAGAGGATTAGACCACATTAGATCCGTTGTTCCCATTAGTTAATCCGCTCTGTTTTTCTTCCTCATTACTATATTAAGTTAGGTGTCACTGGTTGAGTCTTTCCATTGGATTGGTTGCCCAATCATTGCCAATTAACCCTGCCAATTAACCAATTGCCAACCCTGTGCCCCTTCCCCTTTGATATTTCTTAGTAATAGAAGGATTCTCAGTCCCGGTGGGGAAGAAGAGCACTTCCTAAGCCAGAGCTTGTTGTGGTAGATACCCTACGCCTCTGGGGTATGGAAAGACCTTCGTAGCCTGGGTGCTTGTAGTAGGATCCTTTTTGCTGGTGTCTGCCATCAACCCTCAACCACCCAGTGTCTTTTGGTGTTGGCATGCAGTCTCATTCAGGCCCCATGGATCTTCCTAGCAGAGAACTTACTGAGACAGGATCCCCTTTGCTAGTGCTGTCCTGTGTTTTTCCATGTGGGAGAGGAATCTTAGTTTCTGAGGAGAAGGAGAACACATTTATTGGAGGCTTATTGTTAGTGGTCCTCCTGTTGATCCAGGGAAGGAAAGAACCTACCTGCACTGTCTCATTTTGCTAGGTTGGATGTCAAGAAACTCAGGGCCTGGGTTACCTTCTTTCTTACCCTGGGATCTCTCATCAGTTCCCCTCCTGCCCTGAGCCTTCTGAGTTCTCCTTTGATTGCCTCTTTCATTATTTCCAGCACTTTTAGTTGTACTCAGCAAGGAAGTGGGGAGGAAAAATAGAATAAGAAAAAAAGAAATCTATGTGATCTTGCCTAGACTGAAAGTCTGAGAGAGCAAAATTTTAGAAAATAAAATATCCTAAGGTACCACCAATCTGTAAAACAGTATTTTTTCTTAAATGACCTTTAATATCATGATTCTAGTGTTTAGGTATTAAATGCATTAATTATAAAATATTGAGTGAATAATTATTAAAATATTTATAATTTGTAGATTTAATTTAATGTGTCTATTTTGCTCAGCTATTTATTCCAAAAGCATGTATCCCAGAGCACCCACACACAGTGTCTGCTTAAATGGTTTTTAAACAATTAAATTACAATTTATATTTTTATAAAAGATAAATCAAGGCACAGAGGTTTAGATGGCTTGCCCAAAATTATATAACTAATTATTGGTGAAATTAAGGATTAATATTAAGTATTTTTTTTCAGTAGGCAGCAAATTCATTATATCTGGAAACTAAATACAAATTCTTTTGTTAACTGTTGCAGCTTCTATTTTATTTCTGATATTTAGATATCTCAGAATAACATTAGACAAGCAATTATTTTTAGTAAATATTATTTGGTTATCCTATGAGATTTGTTAAATAATAAGTTTAAAAAGTTATCAAAAATATTCTTTATTTGATAATCCTAAATTCAAGGATGAAGAATCCTAATGATGGAAAGTTTAGGACAAATGAAAGCATATATTTATTTTCATTTTGTGTTTTTCACTATAAGCATACAAAATATTAGATTAGTTTCAAAGGAGTTTTTCCTTACAGACAATTTAGATTTTATGAGATCTAACTTGTTGATTATTATTATCTTATTAAATGATATGGGAAAGTATAACTGAAGATACTTAAATTTTTATAATTTTAAGTTGTATGATGGATATAAATACTATCCAATTTTAGTCCCGAGCTAGATTCAAAAACCAGTAATACAACCATTGGTGTTATTTGAATACATGGTCATTGGATAGGCAACTATTTTAAAATAATTTGGAAGAAATAAAATAATTCTTTAAGAGAGTCTGGCATACTGTAAGTATAATTGATTAGGTGTTGAATGAAAGGACTCAAACCTTGGGTTGAATACTTAACTTAGCAGCCCATAACTTGGGGCAAGCAATTTAGTGTTACAATAGGCTTAGTTTCCTCATTTGCTAGAGGAAAAGTAAAAATTCCCACTTTATATAAAAGATTGTTTGGAATATGACAGATACCATACAGTTCAACTCTTAGACACTGCTTAATAGATGCTCAGAAAATTGTCATCATGATTTACTTGTATGTTCCTTTATTTGTGATAATGGCTATATTTTTTTTATTTTGATAAGCTTACTAAAGTATGTGTCAGATTGGTGATTCAGAGCATGACTTTCTGATAAAAATGAATCATACTAGAGCTCGTTTTAAATTTTCATAAGTTGGCCATATCATGAGACCAAATTGGGTACAATAGTGAGATCAGGACTGCTTGATGATCCAAGTGTTATGTTAGGTTGGAAAGCCAGGTCAGCTTCTCTGTGAGACAGCACATTTTAGTTGTATAACAAGACTTTAATGAACTGGAAGAAGAATGCTGCTTTAAAATGTTATATTTAGATTGGAGAAAGAAAAAAATGGAAACATGTTATATTGAATTTTATTTAATTTAACAAGTAGAATTGGCACTGCTAGAGAAAGTCTTCATATGCTACAGTAGTCTCAAAAAGAGAAGAAATAGTTTTACTTAGCCCTGAAATTCATACTGAGCTGAAGCATTCTTGCATCTGTGTTTTTGATAAATTTCCCTTCCATATCTTTCTAATAAGTTGGTATCTTCTGAACTTCTATATCTTTAAACTTCTGAAGTATACTTTAAATTTGCAAGGAATTTAATTAGAAAGTAGTGGAAACTTTCTCTCTCTAATCTTTTCTAGCCAAGTTTTTAGTTTGCTTTGAAGTTCAAGACCTGTCACGGTTTGTATCTAGTAAACATGAAAAGAAAGTGGTTAAAGAGACTCACCATCAGTTGAGATGGCTTTATTATTTTTACATTAAAAACAGACCATTTTAAAATTTATATATTTGAAATCAGAAACTCAGATCCTTTCAGGTATAAGTGAGAACTTTTCACTGATGTATTTTACATTTAAATCAGAAGCAGTTCAGTGAACTTCATGTACTTGTCAAAACATTTTGATTAGCTTATTTATTGGCAGATATCAAATGATACTGATGTTTTATGTGCTTCCCAGGGTATACTTATGAATGTTAAATTTTTGCTAATTTTGACTTATTTTAATATACACATTATAATAATCTTGTTAAACTCTTAAATTTGAAAAATTCATATGCTCTTTTATGCATAAATACTCTGAAGGATTTTTTCTATAGTACAAGTACCAGTATGTAGGAATACACATACACATGCACACAAGGATTTTTAATAGATCATTGTCTGTAATGGGAAAACTGGAAACAACATTAAGTGCCCACAAATAATAGGAGTAATTTCACTCAGACTTTAGAAAGTTATAATACATTATATATTATTTTTTAGTTAGAGCTTTTAATGTATTGATAAATGTGAAAATTATGTTACATGGTATTATTTTGTAGTAGGATCCATTGTTTTTTAAACAACAGCCCCAGGAAGACTCAATTATGTATATATATTTGTATGAACATGGAGGAATAGTAGATAAGACCAGTTGTTTAATAACATACGTGATTCACATGTTCAAATGAGTATATATTATTTTATATGTTTATGTTCATATTTTTAATATATTTATATATTTCTAATTAATAGGAAAAACAGTCTACTATATTTATTATTCCACAAATAGAAACATAAGAACAAGGGCCATCCTCATAAGACTTATAAACTAAGAGAGTTAGTTTGGGAAGGGATGTGATGAGATTTAGGCAGGTCACCAGTTGTGACCAGTCTGGGTAAGCCATATCTGTTCAATCAAGATCCCTATAGGAACCTTGGCACAATCAAAGTAAGATACTTCGAGGATGGCATGTTTATAAAGGGAATAAATACAAGGGTTAGAGCCAGGAATGGTATAGGAGAAACTCAAGGGATTGTTCAGGAACCAGTGGTTACCAACAGCACAACTATTACGAATAGCACAACTATTACCACTGTCAGCTCAAGGAGATAAATGGAGGGAGATAAGTCAGAACTCAAAAGGAGAGGAAGTCATATTATATACTAAATGACCTTGATTAGTGCAGTGATCTTTGTGTAAGGGATATAGTCAGTCCAAGGTAAGCTTATAGACAGAAAACCAAGGAAATATAAAAACTTTGAGCTGTTTTTATATTTCCCACTAGCTCCCACCAAGGCTCCCCATTTAACTGAACCCAACCAGAGGGTAAGATGTCCTCTATATAGATCACTTTGGGCAGAGAACAGGGCATTGAATAGAAAGTGGGTCTTAAGGAGTAACCAGAAGCTATCTGATATATATTTCTAACATCATTCTTGAACTAAATAATTCATATAACCCAGAAAGGAGAAATCTTATAACATGCAAAATATTGACATCCATTTTCTTCATGGGCATATAGAACTATTCTTTAATTGGCCTAAGCCCAAAGACAGAATTTAAAAAAAAAAAATTGAAAGGCACCTGGGTGGCTCAGGTGGTTAAGCATCTGGCTCCTAATTTTGGCTCAAGTTGTGATCTCTGGGTCTTGGAATTGAGCCACATGTTGGACTCTGTACTCAGTGTGAGCCTGCTTGAGATTCTCTCTCTCCCTCTCCTCCTCCCCCCATTCATGCTCTTTCTCTTTCTCTCTCTCTCATAAATAAATAAATCTTAAAAAAAAAAAATGAATTTGCCGATGGCATTGTTCCTAACTCTCTGTACCTAAATCCTAGTGCCTTCCTAAAATCCTGATGAGGGTATAGCACAGGACATCTCCAAGTGAGGGCAGGGGTCTGTAGTTGTCTAAAATGAACATGGCTGTGGCCCCTGCAAAGTGTAGATTGCTCTGAATGATTTTAATAGTGTGTTTTTAAAAAGATTTTATTTATTTATTTCTTTGAGAGAGAGAATGAGCACATAAGCAGGGGAGAGGAGCAGGAGAAGAGACAGAAACAGACTTCCCACTGAGCAGGGAGCCTAAGGACTCTGGGGTCATGACTTAAGTCGAAGGCAGATGCTTAACTGACTGAGCCACTCAGGCACCCTGGGTCTTTTTTTTTTTTTTTTTTTAACTTCTAGCATGAGTGCCAGATGTAGCAGAAATCAAGGTTATTGATGGGGAGCTGACATTTACTGAGTTTTAGCACCTACCAGGTACCTTGGAGTGGTTTACATAGTCATCAATCATATTTTGTTCATCAAACCTGTATCATGGCAATTATTTTATCAATATTTTACTGATTAAGAAACAGACACTCCAATGGGTTAATTAGCTGGAGTTCAAGAACTTTCTCAAAGATGATGATAGAATCTGGAATTGGATCTAGATCTGTTTGGCTTTTCTGGCATAGCTTTACTTGGCTATGTGGAGTCATTAACTATTATTCACCTGTCCCACAAATATGATTTTCCCTTTTCCCCTCTCTCATTCCCCTGTCTTCCAGTCATTCCCTTACTTATATATTTAACAAATATTTATTTAGTACCAGCTCTGTCCTAAGAATTATGTGTAGTGCTGTTGATACCAACAAATGCTTGTAAGGAGTGTTCTCCAGGTAGCAATCCTATGTATTCCCCTTAACCCTAAATCCTTTACCTTTGAGATTCTTTGTCTCAAAGAATCTTCCCATCTATTTACTATGACTGAGAATTGTTCCTTTGTCTTATTTATTTAAATTAAAGTGTAATAAAAATAAACCTTTAAAAAAACTCAATGCTGTTTCATTATTGAAGAGAAATAAAGATTCCATAATATTAAAAGAAATATGAAATAAGGAAACTATGCAAAACAGTGTTCTTAAAAGGGACTACCTAGTTTTATTGAAACAAATTGGTCTGCCCAAGAAGTATGTAAATGAGGGTACAAGTTCAGGCCTGTGTTTTAATCAGGCTAAAAGTATATCATATTCCCTTAAATAAGCACATCTTCCATTTTTCAAATTGAGAATTGGTTTCTGTTAAAAATCTTTCTTGTCAAAGACAAGTTAAAACTGCTGTTCAAGTGTCTTGTATCACTATAACCACAAAGCTAATACACATTTGAACTCATTTTTTCCCTATTTAGACACACTTGTTCACTCTTTGGAAAGTCCCAGATTGGGTTACTTAAGTAATCCTATTTTTGTAACTGAGCCAGTGTTGTCATCATCAAAATTACAACTGATTCGATATATAGTGTCGAGAAAGAGGACTGTGACATAAAAGCATGTGCTGATTCCTCTCATTTTGCATTAGTTACATTGCATTATGGAGCTGTAGGACCTGGCAATACTTTAGTTCACCCTTTTATAATTAAATTCGGTGATCTTCAGTAGGATAGCATTCTGTAGATTCCATGCATATTATGTTTTGTTACCATCTTTGCATGTGATTTATGAGGAGAAAAAATATGTGTACATACATACATACATACATACATGTATCCCCTGCTTTTCAAAAGTTCACATAATACCACCTAGCTAGTACAAAAGACCTACAGTGGTACCTATTTTCTCTAACTGAAAGAAAACTGAAGAGGATTTTTGCTTTTATCAAAGAAGTGAAAATAGCATTCAGTGTTTTTCTTCAGCAAGCCAGTACGCAGAACCAACGTGCACCCTGAGCAGTGAAAGTGGCCCTGCCAAGGTCCTTCTTTGAGAACTAGGCCCAGCATCTCAGCATCAAGTTGCCATAGCTTTGAACTCTGTGAGCATCTGTCCCTTATCTCAGTTCATTTTGTGTATCCACTAGCAAGATGTGTCCTAAGATATCAGAAAAGCATAAAAGAGGTTATTTTTTGGTTCTGGGAATGGCTAAAAATTTTTTCCACGTAAATGAATGATAATTACTTCTTTGCTTTATACCATTTTAGCTTACAAAAATGTTTCATGGGAGTGCTCTTTTTTCAGATAGTAAAGGAAACATCTGTGTGATTTTCCAGTTTCGTTGGCAGTATTGTAGAGTAGGTTCTCCTGCGTCTGAGCCTAGACAAGTCACCTGACCTCTTTGATCCACTTCTGTAAAATGAAGGAATTGGGCAAAATATGTGGTTTTCCTCCCATGTTGCAGTATTTCTTGAAGTCACTGAATACATAGAGTTGTAGCTGATGAAGCCAAATTGGCTAACAAGGGACAGCTCTTCTCCTCCCTCATGCTGCAACAAAAGTCATTATGTTTTGTTTTCTTTGTTAATACACCCAAGTAAGTTTTCTAATTCCTGATGCTTTTTCACCTATTCATCAACAGTAAGGCTTATTGTATTCTATTTTTGGCTTCATAGTAGGTTCCAACTTATATAAAACACACAGACCCTGGAATAATCAATGGTTTCTTTAAATTCTGTAGTCAGTCTAAAATGTAAACTATTAATCCTGTGTTTATGCCTGGTTTCTGCATGTGAGATAGTTAAGCCTATGTTTAATTTTCTCTCTTTGTCAGCTTCAAAGCAGGATATTATACCATTGCTCCAAACCTCTGGCATTCCCTTGATTTTGTTTAGAAGGTATAAATCTAGTAAAGCATGAACAGAGAGTTGTTGCCAAACTGATGGCTGTATTTGTCTGTGTAGATTGTATTTCCACAGCTGTCACTTGGGATGGTTGCTCCCTGTATAAAGTAGTGCTAGAGTCATTCACATGCTTGGGATTTTAGTCTTAGATGTTTTAGCACTTCCTACTTTGAGCTTCACATTGTA